>NC_069506.1:242193400-242522150 GCF_027579735.1 Bombina bombina
AGTAATACATTCAGGGGTCAAGTCCTACAAAAAATAATGTGGGAACTCACCAAGACTTCCACCCCCCCTTGCAATGAATATTGTTTTACACACACAAACACATTGTATTTATATGTATATAATATATACAATCTGGTTAATGAAAGCAAATTAAAACCAATGAAGGGCTGAATGGTTACCTTTGGGCTGGACACCCATGGTTACATTTTTACATGGCTGGGGTGAAATTGTTATTTGTAATTTAGGATTTAACTAATACAGAATATTGAGAAGCCAGACACACACTTTTTAGACCACATGAAGGGGCATTTGTATATAGATGATGTTGAATAATCCAAAATGCTAAGAGCCTTTGTAAACTTTTAGGAGATGTTACTCCCTGTCTCTCTGGATGTGTAAGGCTCTCTAATATAAACATCTGATATCATGATCTTGATAAGGTTTGTGTGTGCAGTAAGAAACAATGATAATGTGATTTAAAGTACAATTATGATCACAAGACATCTCAGTGTCATTTTCTTTTACCATTTAGACAAATACTAAGTAAATGTGAAGCAAGTGACACTAGCAGAGGAAGCAGGAGGCATGAGGGCACAGTAACACCTTGCACATAGGGATGAAACTGGTAAGGTTGAATCTGCAGCAAATACATTATCTTGCATAGGTCAGCATTCTGCAGAGAACCTGGCCTGCTGACCATAAATTGATAGACATAAAGACACCAACATTGATAAACAGAAAGGGCATACTAATGGTGTATAGAATAAAGTAATTGGGCTTATTCTACTGCCAATATGTTTCACAAACACCTTTAATTGCAAGGACTATTTCCTTTGTGTGTACACATGTATTTCCCTTTCTGTTCTCTGTACAGGGGGAACACAGTTCCACCTGCAAAAATAGTACAGGAACTCCATTCCCATGCGTTCTCTCTGGACTTGACCCCTAAATACAATGAAGGCTAGATTACAAGTGGAGCTCTATTTTAACGTGCGCCAGTAAAGGGGCAAATGTGCCCATTTATGGGCGCACATTAAATAACCACCCATTACAAGTGGCTGGTTAATGCTCCCTCGAGTTCGCAGGAGCACTTTGCAATTAACGCAATTAACCAGAGATCAGAACTCTTGTTAATTAAATAAAATGTGCCCCAATTGGCCCCCAAATAAAGTGGACAGTAGTTCACTATAAAATAAAATTATTAGCATCTTTATTTTTTTATTTTAAAAACTGCACAAAGCAGTTATAAGGGGTTAAAAAAGTGAAAGTGCCTTTACATTGCGCTCTATGGGTGACTGATTTAACTGTAAATATATATGTTTATATACATATTTATTTATGTGTTAATATGATTATATACACATATACACACATAAATATATATGTATATATTTATAAACATAAATATTTTTTATGTTGCTGCCTAACGCTGTGCAAATTGCCCTTGCACTGCATAAGACACTGGCAAGTACTTTGTCATGTCTAATGGCATGAGAACGAGGCTGCCATTGTGGTCGTGTGTGGTCGTGTTCGTATTGTGCCCAATTTGTAATACCAGCATACATTTAAGTGCGCTGGTATTACTAAGTGGAGCGCAAATATCGCTCTCGCAAAAGCGCAATTTTGCTCCCCACACGTAATGTAGACCTTAGTCTCAGAGAGTTCACACTTTCCTGTTTTATAGTTAGCATTTATATATGTAGAACTGAATGAGAAATATTTGGCTAGATTACAAGTGGAGTGCTAATTTAACATGCGCCCATAAATGGACAAATCCACCCGTTTATGGGTGCACGTTAAATAACCAGCCATTATGGTTAACTCACGGCAGCACTTTGCGCTTCGAAAATGAGCATTTTAATGTTTTTTAAATATAACTGCACAAAACAGTATTAAGGTGCGAAAGTGTGCAGATGTGAGATGTTAGAAATTAACAACACTGAAAAGTGCCTTTAGATTGCGGTCTATGGGGACTGTGCTATTACTCAAAATATATATGTATATGCTTATATGCATTTATATTTATGTGTTAATATGTGTATATACACATATAAACACATAGATCTATAGGAAACAAAAAAGCAGGTGAAGACAGGGAAGCAGTTATGCAGAAGTCACTGTTTATTCAAGTCAACAAAGTAACAGTTCAAACAGTGTAGAAAAGGCATTGAATAAAGTTCTGATGCGTTTCGCGCATGCGCTTCCTCAGAGATAAATATAGATACATATATATTTAATCTCTGCTGCCTGTCGCTGTGCTAGGGTCTCTCCCATGACTATCGGCATGAGAACAAGACTCCCATTGGAGCTTATAGAAGCACGCTCTCCATGCGCTTTACGTCAAATACCAGCGCACATTTGCGTGCAGTGGTATTACGAGTGGAGCACAAATATTGCACTTGTGAAAGCGCAATTGTGCGCTACACTCTTATTCTAGGCCACTATGGGGGTGGTAAATAATTGCAGACTTTGATATGAATTGTACAGGCCAACCTGATAGCTCATTAAATTAAAGTTACTAGTATGAGACATTTTATTTAACTTTGTGGTACCTTGGCTTGCAGTAATGAGATCTATTCTAAGTAAAAAAAAAAAAAAAAGCTCTAAGAATTTGCATACTGAATTTACATATTGATAGTCTGTAAAGAGGAACAAATGTTTTCCTCTTTACAGACTATCAATATGTAAATTCAGTATGCAAATTCTATGAGCTTTTTTTTAACTTATGTTGTTTATGTAATTTATGTTGACAACTCCACAAAGTTCACCCCCATACAAAAATCTAGCTTTCCTGCCACCTTTGATTTCCTTTCTGGCAAAATTGAGATCCCGTGCAGTAAATCAATCATTGTTGCAGGAATCTACCGCCCACCAAGCTCCCCTGTGCATTCCATTTCGGACATAGCACAGCTCCTTAGTGAATCCATAACTCAAAACCCAAAAAGTGAAATTATGGTTTTTGGAGATTTTAACATCGATTGGCTGAATCCAAAAAATAACAGTTGTCGCTCGCTGTTTAAATCTTTGCAGCTAACGCAATTAATCTCCTCCCCAACTCGCATAAACATCAAAAGCCATAATCATACCCTGCTCGACTGGATTATCTCCACTTCTCCCAACCGAATCCAGGAGGCAGGTGTTCTCCCTAACAATTTCAGTGACCACTGCTTAGTGTACTGTGTGCGCAAAATAAAGGCTACTAAATCCTCTCCCAAGGTTAAAATCACCAGGTCCTTCAAAAAATTTAATCTTCAATCATTTCTAAATGACATCAAGAACCTCCCCTGGCACAGATTAAACCTAATCCCAGATCTAGACTCTGCAGTTGAATTCTTTCAGTCTGAACTCCTACAAGTTTGGAATTTACATGCACCGCTGCGTAAGGTGAGAGTAAAAGGACCACACTTAAATTGGATCACAGCTGACTTCATTCAAATGTACCAATTTCGAGACTCATTGTGGTCAAAGTTCAAGCATACTGGCTCTATGAATGATCACTGTGTATATAGACAATGGCGAAATATATGTACTAAACAAACAAAATTGGCTAAGGCGCAATATTTCTGTGAAAATCTGAACAATAATATATGTAACCCTAGAAAGTTTTGGAAACTCATAAATAACCTACAAAATCCACCAATCCACTCCCAACCCTCCACTGTCAATGTGGATAACCAAAACCTGCAACTCCCCTTAGAAGTAGCAAATGCCTTTAACAATTATTTTGTAGGATGCTCCACCACCCTGATTGACAAACTAATAAATGGCACACATCCTGAAGCTACAAATGTGGATCAGGCCCCACTAAAACAGCAAAGACCCAATATAGAAAAGTTCAATTTTAGACCTGTACCCTTCAATGTTATTAAGAAACACCTCGATAATCTAAAAATGAAAAACCAGTCAGGACCTGATCAAATCCCAGCAATGCTGTTGAAGCTCAGTGCGCCGGCAATTGCTAAGCCTGTCACAACCCTAATTAATGAATCCTTGGTGTCTGGATACATACCCAAACTCTGGAAAACTGCAAGAGTAGTGCCTATTCATAAAAGTGGGGAGTTAACCTTGGTTTCTAACTATCGTCCTATATCATTGCTCCCTGTATTGTCAAAAATCTTAGAAAAATGCGTCCATACGCAATTATGCGAGTATTATCAACTTTCTAACTATCTGACACTTGATCAATCAGGTTTTAGACCGAATCACTCCACTACAACTGCCCTGCTAAAAGTTTGCAACGACATCCAAACTGGCATGGAACAAGGAGACCTAACTGGAGCTATTTTCCTTGATTTTGCAAAGGCTTTTGACACAGTGGACCATGACCTACTACTTCTTAAACTAAAAAACTCTGGTATTGCTGATCGCACGTTAACCTGGTTTAAATCATATGTATCGGATCGATCACAATATGTCTCTGTCTCTAACAGTGACTCCCTCCCTCTCCCAGTCACGTGTGGTGTTCCCCAAGGTTCCATTCTCGGCCCCCTACTATTCACATTATTTATAAATGATTTGCCTAATGTCTGCAAATCCTCAACTGTACACATGTACGCAGACGACACGGTAATCTATGCAAACAAATCTGATCTGCTGCAGCTTGAAGCAGTGCTCCAAGACCAGTTCACAGAAGTAGAGAAGTGGATCTCAAAAAACAAACTCTTCCTAAACACTGACAAAACGGTCACAATGATCTTTGGAACGGGACCTAAAATACAAAAATTACAAAATTCCCATCTTCGCATCAAAACAAAATCCAATTGCACGCTGACCGCAGTCCACTCTTTTAAATACTTAGGTATGTTGTTAGACCCCAATCTATCTTTTGGACTCCACATAGAAAAACTTGCCTCTAAACTTTATCCAAAACTAGGTGCCCTGTACAGAAACAAATCTTGCCTCAGCCCTACAGTAAAGGAAAAGATTGTACAGCAAATGCTGATGCCTATCTTGGATTATGGGGACATAGTATATGCACCTGCTCCACAAACTCACCTTAATAAACTAAATACGTTATATAACTTGTTCTGCCGCTTTGTGCTACAATGTAACTACAGGACGCACCATTGTGACATGCTAAAAGAACTAAACTGGCTGTCGCTGGAATCCAGACGCACCCTCCATCTTTCTTGCCTTGTCTTTAAGAGCCTTTCTGGGAAGCTCCCACCCTACCTGAGCAGAATGCTCTCCCCTGCTATTCCCACCTCCTATAACCTCCGATCCAATAACAGCACATTATTTAGCTTGCCTCAATACAAAAAGAAAGCAGCTCGATCCTCCTTTTCCTACAGAGCACCACAATTATGGAATGACCTCCCTCACACTTTAAAAACTTCCCCATGCCTAAAATCCTTTAAGAGATCCCTCTATACATATCTCAAAACAGAATGCTCCTGTCATGGTTGATTAAATATTTCGTACCTGCTCTGTTAAATGTTTGCATATATTGTGTATTATTATTATTGTTTTTGTATTTTATTGTACCATATTGTATCAATGCAATGTTTTGTGATCCCAGGACATACTTGAAAACGAGAGAAATCTCAATGTATCCTTCCTGGTAAAATATTTTATAAATAAATAAATAAATAAAAATTTTCATAGATCTCATTACTTTGAGCCAAGGTACCACAAAGTGAAAGAACATGTCTCATGCTAGTAAATTTAGTTTAATACTGGTAAGTTTAAATTGATGGTACAACCAATCATGACCATTTTTTGTAACTCTTAACTATCATAAATCCAAGCCATGGGCAGTAATTTGAAACTCCTTACTTGTATTGTCCTTAACATCCCAGTAGTAATAGTTCACTAAAGCTACAGTAAGCATTGTGACATATAGTGGAGTAGAGTCAATAAAACCCATTTGTTAAAGCAATATGTCACTGACAAAACTTGCTGCAACTTCTCTATGCTAAAGCTGTTGGAAGATTTGTAGCTGCCCTTTATCACAGTTCTGCTCTAATATAATTAATTGTGATACATTTTTCTTACAGCTGTTTACATCTCAGTGAATAGAATGAGTTCTGTTGTCAAAGATAATATCATCACAAACATGCTTTCAGAACAAGGGCATAATTACAAGGGTTTCAGAGGTCTCAATTGAGACTGGGCTCACACCTCTAGGGGGTCCATCTGAGTGTTCTGCAATCAGTAGTGGCATCACTCTAACTGCATAATGTATTTCCCTTGTGTGTAATCTCTTACAAACTTACAGGATTTCCAAGATGACCACCACAGCATTGTTGTACAGAAAACAATAGCACCATATTTGTACAGGAAAACTGTGAATATCCTTTAGAACAAACTAACTAAAGGGGAAAGGATAACTTCCAATCATATCAGCTCCTCTTTCTCCTATGTGACTGCTGTCTAACCTTTTACTGATTGCAAATAGCCAGAAAGGGTGCTAATGAAATGAAGGGCCCTGTCACAGAATTTACCCTGAGGTCCAGTGAGACTGGAAAAAATTAAACAACTTAGTCAGCTTTGACATAGTGAGAAACATCCATGACATGGGATAATTCACATGGGCAATTGTGTCTTCTTAAATTCTACAGGCTGAATCGAGGTTTAGGGGAAATAACTGTACCACATCTCAAAAACACCCAGAATGCTCACAATCAACCCCTTGTTCACCTCTGCAAGATAGCCGAGACACGTTTTGCTGTATCCAGCAATATACTAAAGAATAACAAAACAGCCACAAGGGTAGAGACATGATACACTGTAGCATATCATGTCCGACAGACATCTCTGAATGCCGACAGCATACGCTGTTCGCATTTATCATTGCACAAGCAGTTCACCAGAACTGCTTGTGCAATGCTGCCCAATGCAGATTTGCGGCCAATTTGCCGTTAGCAGGGGGTGTCAATCTGCCTGATCATATAGGATCGGACGGATTGAAGACAGCAGCCTTAGAGGCAGCGGACAAGTTATGGAGCAGTGGTCTTTAGACCGCTACTTCATAACTGCTGTTAACTGCTGTTAACAAGGGGGCAAGCCTGAACTGCCTTGTTAAATCTACCCCATACACTCTAGAATACAATTCAAAGTATTAACCCACACCTATAAAGCACTCAACAACCTCACTCCCAACTATATTTCCTCTCTCATCTCTAAATACTCATCGAGCAGTCCTCTTCAATCAAGCTCTGACTTACATCTTTCCCCTCCTTTTATCTCTTCATCCCTCTCCTGCCTCCAAGACTTCTCACACAGGGGCCTAACTACCATTGGTGCAGCAGGTGCAGTTGCACCAGGGCCCAAGTGCTGGGGGTTCCATAGCAGCCAGTCCATACATAGGTGTGTGCAGAATGTGTTCAATCCTAATGCAGGGAGCCTTTTATAACTGTAGGTTGCAGGTCCATTAATCTATTTATCCATCCTCCCATATCATTATACAGGGCTATTACTATTGTTTACTACCTTTTGGGGCCCACAATAATTTTGCACCAGGGCCCTCTGTTGAGTAGATCCACTACTGTTCTGCTCCTGCCTTGTGGAACTATTTACCCTACCCCATCAGACTGTCTATAACCTTGCATAGCTTCAGACACTTACCATCTCTCCTCTGTTTTTTTCCCAAAACAAATCTTGAATGGCCTTGACTTACTGCTGCAACTACAATCCATGTAACAAGTTACCCCAAACCCTATATCTCTGCACCCTCAACTTGTAGATTCTAAGCTCTTCGGAGCAGGGCCCTCCTACTCCTGCACAAGTATTATTTTGTCTGTAATGTTTTTGTATTGTTATCTTATCTCAACTCTTTATTATTGCATACCCCTATTTCTGTACCCAGTGCTACAGAATTTTGTGACATTACACTAATAAATTATAATAATTATAATGTTTAGCAATTACACACATTAACAGAACTTGTTTTGCAAGAATGTTTTCATGATGTTACAGATGTAATTACTGTTTTCCAAATCGTTGTGTGAAAGATTGTGTATTGTGGCACTTACACCTATATGTGTCAATGAAAGATAACCACTAGAGGTAGGCTAGAAAAGATAGATGAATTTGGACATTATCTCACCTTTACAACAAGGTTCCTTGGCAGCCTCATGAGCATCTATAAATCTAGCATAATGTCTGGCACTGCGCTGTCTCTGACATCTGACAATATATTCATTTTCAAAATAAAGGATCAATCAGTGCTTTTTTACTGTATATCACCTAGATTACGAGTTTTGAGCGCTATAGGGAAAGTAAAGAACACAACAAAAGTTGCGTTATTTAACCCCCTATAGCACTGCCATTACAAGTTTAAAAAAAAACAGCTTGTGCGGGCGATATGGCTGCGTTTGTCATGCTCATGCACGCTTTACCCATAGACATCAATGGGGAGAGCCGACAAAAAAAGTCTAACACCTGCGATCGCGGAAACAAAAGCTCCGTAACGCAGCCCCATTGATGTCTATGGGGAAAAAGAAAATACAGTTCAAAACTAACACCCTAACATAAACCCCAAGTCTAAACACCCCTAATCTGCTGTCCCTGACGCCTGCCTATTCCGCCGCACCCCAACATCGCTGCAATTATATTAAAGTTATTAACCCCTATTCCGACGCTCCCCAACATCGCCGTAACTAAAGTTATTAACCCCTAAACCTCTGGCCCCCCACATCGCAACAACATAAATTAAACTATATTAACCCCTAAACCTAACAATAACAGCCCCTAACTTTAACATAATGAAATTAGATCTAAATTAAATATACAATTATTAACTAAATAATTCCTATTTAAAACTAAATACTTACCTGAGAAATAAATGGCTACATTACGAGTTTTGCGGTAAGAGGCTTGCGGGGCTAACGTGCATGTTATTGTAACCGCTCACTTACCTGCAGCGCTGGTATTACGGGTTTTTATAAACCCGGCGTTAACAGACAAGAAGTGAGCGTAGAGCAAAATTTAGCTACACACCTCACTTCAATACCAGCGCTGCTTAAGTCAGCGGTGAGCTGGTTGTACCTGCTTGTGCATGATTTCCCCATAGGAATCAATGTGGAGAGCCCGCTTACAAAAAGTCTAACACCTGCAATAAAGCAGCGTAAAGCTCCCTAATGCAGCCCCAATGATTCCTATGGGGAAATAAAAGTTAAACCCTAACATGAACCCTGAGTCTAAACACCCCTAATCTTACACTTATTAACCCCTAATCTACTGCCCCCAACATCACGGTCACCTAAATTATATTTATTAACCCCTAATCTGCCGCCCACAACGTCGCCGCCACTATACTAAATGTATTAACCCCTAAAGCTAAGTCTAAGCCTAACCCTAACACCCCCTAACTTAAATATAAATAAATTAAATCTAAATAAAAATTACTATTAATAACTAAATATTTCCTATTTAAAACTAAATACCTACCTGTAAAATAAACATAAGATAGCTACAATTTAACTAATAGTTACATTGTAGCTATCTAAGGTGATATTTTTATTTTACAGGCAAGTTTGTATTTATTTTAACTAGGTAGAATAGTTACTAAATAGTTATTAACTATTTACTAGCTGCCTAGCTAAAATAAATTCCAATTTACCTGTAAAATAAAACCTAACATATATATAAGTTACACTAACACCTAACCGAACACTACAATTAAATTAATTACCTAAATAAAATACATTAAATAAAATTAGCTAAAGTACAAAAAAACCCCCACTAAATTACAGAAAATAATAAACAAATTACAAGATATTTAAACTAATTACACCTAATCTAATAGCCCTATCAAAATAAAAAAGCCCCCCCAAAATAAAAAAAACCCTAGCCTAAACTAAACTACCAATAGCCCTTAAAAGGGCCTTTTGCGGGGCATTTCCCCAAAGAAATCAGCTCTTTTACCTGAAATAAAAATACAAACACCCCCCCAACAGTAAAACCCACCACCCACACAACAAACCCCCCAAATAAAAACCTAACTAAAAAAACCTAAGCTCCCCATGCATTTGGATGGGCATTGCCCATAAAAGGGCAGTTAGCTCTTTTGCGGCCCAAAGCCCTAACCTAAAAATAACCCCCCCAATACACCCTTAAAAAATCCTAACACTAACCCCCTGAAGATCAACTTACAGTTTTGAAGATCCGACATCCATCCTCAACGAAGCCGGGAGAAGTCCTCATCGACGCCAGGAGAAGTCTTTATCCAAGCCGGGAGAAGTGGTCCTCCAGATGGGCAGAAGTCTTCATCCAGACAGCATCTTCTATCTTCATCCATCAGGCATGGAGCGGGTCAAACTTCAAGACATCCGGCACGGAGCATCCTCTTCTTTCTGATGACTAACGATGAATGACGGTCCCTTTAAGCAACGTCATCCAAGATGGCGTCTCTTAGATTCCGATTGGCTGATAGAATTCTATCAGCCAATCGGAATTAAGGTTGAAAAAATCCTGCATCAGCCAATAGGATTGAGCTTGCATGCCATTGGCTGATTGGAACAGCCAATAGAATGCGATATCAATCCTATTGGCTAAATGGATCAGCCAATAGGATTGAAGTTCAATCCTATTGGCTGATTGCATCAGCCAATCGAAATTGAAGGGACGCCATCTTGGATGACATAATTTAAAGGAACCTTCATTCTGGAAGAAGACGTTGATTGAAGAGGATGGTCCGTGCCGGATGTCTTGAAGATGGACCTGCTCAGTGCCGGATGGATGAAGATAGAAG
This sequence comes from Bombina bombina, assembly GCF_027579735.1. Taxonomy (NCBI): domain Eukaryota; kingdom Metazoa; phylum Chordata; class Amphibia; order Anura; family Bombinatoridae; genus Bombina; species Bombina bombina. Next base: position 242,204,094 of record NC_069506.1, read on the forward strand.
ATGTCGTCTGGATGAAGACTTCTGCCCATCTGGAGGACCACTTCTCCCGGCTTGGATGAAGACTTCTCCCGGATTCGTTGAGGACTTCTTGCCGCTTCGATGAGGACTTTTCCCGGCTTCGTTGAGGATGGATGTCGGCTCTTCAGAACTTTAAGTGGATCTTCAGGGGGTAGTGTTAGGATTTTTTAAGGGTGTATTGGGTGGGTTTTATTTTTAGGTTAGGGTCTTTGGGCTTATAAAAGAGCTAACTGCCCTTTTAAGGGCAATGCCCATCCAAATGCCCTTTTCAGGGCAATGGGGAGCTTAGTTTTTTTAGTTAGGTTTTTATTTGGGGGGTTTGTTGTGTGGGTGGTGGGTTTTACTGTTGGGGGAGTTGTTTGTATCTCTATTTACAGGTAAAAGAGCTGATTTCTTTGGGGCAATGCCCAGCAAAAGGCTCTTTTAAGGGCCATTGGCAGTTTAGTTTAGGCTAGGTTTTTTTTTATTTTGGGTGGGCTTTTTTATTTTGATAGGGCGATTAGATTAGGTGTAATTAGTTTAAATATAATTTGTTTGTTTTTTTTGTGTAATTTAGTGTTTGTTTTTTGGTAATTTAGTAGTGTTAGGTGTTAGTGTAACTTAGGTTAGGTTTTATTTTACAGGTGAATTTGTATTTATTTTAGCTAGGTAGTTAGTAAATAGTTAATAACTATTTAGTAACTATTCTACCCAGTTAAAATAAATACAGACTTGCCTGTAAAATACAAATAACACCTAAGATAGCTACAATGTAACTATTAGTTATATTGTAGCTATCTTAGGTTTATTTTACAGGTAAGTATTTAGTTTTAAATAGGAATTATTTAGGTAATAAAATTAATATTTATTTAGATTTATTGTAATTATATTTAAGTTAGGGGGTGATAGGGTTAGACTTAGGTTTAGGGGTTAATATATTTACTATAGTGGCGGCGACATTAGGGGCAACAGATTAGGGGTTAATAATATTTAACTAGTGTTTGCGAGGCGGGAGTGCGGCGGTTTAGGGGTTAATATGCTTATTCTATTGGCGGCGATGTCCAGAGCAGCAGATTAGGGGTTAATAATATTTAACTAGTGTTTGCGAGGCGGGAGTGCGGCGGTTTAGGGTTTAATATGTTTATTCTAGTGGCGGGGATGTCCGGATCGGCAGATTAGGGGTTAATATTTTTATTATAGTGTTTGCGATGCGGGAGGGCCTCGGTTTAGGAGTTAATAGGTAGTTTATGGGTGTTAGTGTACTTTTTAGCACTTTAGTTATGAGTTTTATGCTACAGCTTTGTAGTGTAAAACTCTTAACTACTGACTTTAAAATGCGTTAGGAATCTTGAGGGATAGGGTCTACCACTAACTTTTTGGCCTCCCAGGACATACTTGTCAATGGAAGTCCCATTGAAAAAAGACTTTACGCAATTTGCGCATGTAGATTTGAGGGAAGGCCAAAAAAGTGTGCGGTGAACCTAAATCTGCAAGATTCGTAATACCAGCGGGCGTGAAAAACGCAAAACTCGTAATCTAGCCGTAAGGTAGCTACAATATAACTAATACGTAGCTACATTGTAGCTAGCTTAGGTTTAATTTTTATTTCACAGGTAAATTTGTATTTATTGTAACTAGGTAGACTAGTTAGTTAATAGTTATTAACTATTTACTAACTACCTAGCTAAAATAAATACAAACTTATCTGCAAAATAAAACCTAACCTGCCTTAAACTAAAACCTAACATTACAAAAAATAAAAAACCTACCATTACAAAAAATAAAAAACCTACCATTACAAAGAAAAAAAAAATATCCCAAAAAATTAAGATTATTCCTATTCTAATACCCTTTTTTTTAAAAAAAACACCCTAAAATAAAAAAGCCTAATCTAGAATAAACTGCCAAGGGCCCTAAAAAGGGCATTTTGGGGGGCCCTTAAAAGGGCCTTTTGTAGAGCATTGCCCTGAGTTAAACAGCTCTTTTGCTCCAAAAAAAATACAAACACCCCCTAACACTATACAAATCCCCAATCCCCAAACTTCCAGGGGCCCTTAAAAGGGCCTTTTGTAGGCCTTTGTCCTAATTTAAACAGCTCTTTTGCAAAAAAAAAAAAACACCCCCTAAAAATATACATTACATAAAATAACAAACAAATATCAAAAATAAAAAAATTATTCCGATTCTAATACCCATAAAAAAAAAACACCCCAAAATAAAAAAACAAATCTAGAATAAACTACAAATGGTCCTTAAAAGGGCCTTTTGTAGGGCATTGCCCTAAAGATAGCAGTTCTTTTAGTGAAAAAAAATTACAAAGACCCACAAACATTACAAACCCCCCCAAACCCACAAAATAAAATAAAAAAATATCTAAAAAACCTAAGCTACCCATTGCCCTGAAAAGGGCGTTTGTATGGGCATTGCCCTTAAAAGGGCATTTAGCTCTTTTACTGCCCAGACCCTAAGCTAAAAAATAAAACCCACCCAATAAACCATTAAAAAAGCCTAACACTAACCCCCGACGATCCACTTACAGTTTTTGAAGTCCCGCTTGAACGATCTCCATCCCGGAGTTGAAGTCCTGATCCAGGCGGCGAGAAGTCTTCATCCAGTCGATCTCTTCAATCTTCATCCCGGCAGCGAAGTCCTGATCCAGGCGGCGAGAAGTCTTCATCCAGGCGACCTCTTCAATCTTCATCCCGGCAGCGAAGTCCTGATCCAAGCAGCGAGAAGTCTTCATCCAGGCAGCCTCTTCAATCTTCATCCAGGTGGCATCTTCTATCTTGATCCCGGAGCGGAGCATCCTCTTCATACGGTCACCACCGTACACTGAATCTTCAATGCAAGGGACGCGATCCAAGATGGCATCCCTTGCATTCCTATTGGCTGAAAAATTTGAATCAGTCAATAGGATTTAAGCAGCTCTAATTCTATTGGGTGTGCACTGCTTACAGGGCAGTGTACTTTTTAACAATAGCATATGTTCACATTTTCAAAGTGAACTTTTTATAAGTGAGGCACTAATTTTTAAGAATGATACAAGAATTACACTCAATACTCTCCACACTGCTGGTTACTAACTAACAAACTGCCTGCTGACATCTGCTAAGGTATGCTGAGTTAACCTACTGTCTCTTCTGCTTTCAGGTATGTGAATTAAGGCCCTGCATTGAAATCCTGCTATTCCCTTCTTTTGTGTCATTTTACTCCAAATCTCTCTTTTTGGTATGTGAATTAAGGCCCTGCATTGAAATCCTGCAATTCCCTGATTTTGTGCCATTTTACTCCAAATCTCTCTTTTTGGTATGTGAATTAAGGCCCTGCATTGAAATCCTGATATTCCCTGCTTTTGTGTCATTTTACTCCAAATCTCTCTTTTTGGTATGTAAATTAAGGCCCTGCATTGAAATCCTGCTATTCCCTGCTTTTCTGTCATATTACACCAAGTCTCTCTGTGTATATATATATTGAGCACATGAATTTATGCTGTTAAAATTAAGTCCTGCATTTTTTGTAATGATTTTTCCCAATGTCTCAATTCTAATGTTTAGTTAATTGCCATGTGATGCTCAATCTTTATCAATACTTGCAACAACTCTAAAATTTATAGTTTTCTTATGTCACAGTTTTAACCCCCTCCAAATTTTATTGTCTGTTTACTTAACTCATCTCACCCTGACCAGATTCTAACATTCCAATTGGCCTTACCAACTGTCTTTGATTTGCAATCAACTAAATTTACTGGACTCAGTTGACTGCCCTACCTGTATATATTTCAGACTAGTTTGGGGATGTTCACTGTACAGGGGAGTGCACTGCTTACAGGGCAGTGTACTTTTTAACAATAGCATATGTTCACATTTTCAAAGTGAACATTTTATAAGTGAGGCACTAATTTTTAAGAATTATACAAGAATTGAGTGAACATTTTATAAGTGAGGCACTAATTTTTAAGAATTATACAAGAATTGAGTGAACATTTTATAAGTGAGGCACTAATTTTTAAGAATTATACAAGAATTGAGCAAGGATTGGGCAAGGGGCAAGACACAAGGCAAGTACTCTTGTAATACTATGTTTTATGTATCTCATTGTATCCTTTTGCAAGTGCTGCTGTAACACTGTGTCTTATGTGTTTACTTGGTTCCCACTTTCATAATAATGCTCAATATCTTCATATTCCTTTTTGCTACCTCTTGTCTCTATAACAAACTACATTTCTCACTTACTCCTTCTCCCTCTCCACCTGCACTGTTCATTAGCCCATCTCTCTTATACTCACCTTACTTTTGTACTCATGAACTTTACCTATTCCTAAACACTCTCTCTCCCCCTGCACTTCAGCCAAACAACAGTCTCATTACTGCAAATCTGCTTCTCATCTCATTTCACTCTCCCTCTTGCTCATACTAGCTGCTGGCAAAATCTCCCCTAATCCTGGTCCCTCACAACCTCCTAGCCTTTCGCATCCTTGTGTGCCTTTCAATAGACTTCATAAACTAAACTCTGGTAACCTTAATCACATTCCTCTTACATCTAAAAACCCCTCCCCCTTCACTTGTGCACTCTGGAACTCTTGCTCTGTCTGCAACAAGCTCACTTCTATCCATGATCTCTTTATCTCCCACTCTCTTAACCTTCTGGCTCTTACAGAAACCTGGCTCTCTGCTTCAGACACATCATCCACTGCTGTCACATGGGGGTCTCCATTTCAGCCACACTCCTAGGTCTGGCAATAGACAAGGAGGTGGTGTCGGTATTTTACTTTCCTCTCGTTGCACCTTCCAACAAATACAGCCCTTCTCTTCACTCACATTTTCTTCATTTAAAGCCCACATGATTCGGTTATTCTCTCCCCTCTCTATACGTGTTGCAGTCATATACCGCCCCCCTGGCTCCCCAACTCAATTTTTAGATCACTTTGCTGCCTGGCTTCCTTATTTCCTTTCCTCAGACACCCCTGCCCTCATTCTTGGTGACTTTAACATCCCTCTTGACAATCCCACTGCCTCCTCTGCAAATCAACTTCTTCAACTGACTTCCTCTTTCGGCCTGTCACAATGGACTGACTCTCCCACTCACAAAGATGGTCATTCCCTTGATCTGATTTTCACCTATCGATGCACTCTTTAAAATTTAACAAACTCCCCTTTTCCTCTCTCTGACCATCATCTCCTAACTTGCAACATCACTTCCCTACCTACAACTCCCCCTCCCTCTACCCCTCACACCAAACTTCACAGAAGCACTAAGTCACTAGATCTGCATCAGCTCACTAGCTCTCTCAAACCTCTCCTCTCATCCATCATCTCCTTTTCCTGCCCTGACCAATCTATCTGCCAGTATAATTCCATCCTTACATCAGTCATTGACACTCTGGCCCCTTCAACCTTAGCTCAGAAACCACACTCTCATCCTCAGCCCTGGCATACCCCTCTGACACGATACCTACGCAAATGCTCCCGTACTGCTGAGCGACATTGGAGGAAATCACGGAGTTCAGCTGACTTTCTTCACTACAAGTTCATCCTGAACTCTTACTATTCTGCCCTTAAACTTTATAAGCAACAATATTTTTATAATCTCATCTCTACTCTTTCCTCTAACCCTAAACGTCTGTTCTCCACGGTCAACACTCTTCTCCGCCCACCCCCACCTCCTAACACAACCTCTCTCTCAGCTCAAGATTTTGCAAGCCACTTCAACAAAAAATTTACTCCATCAGAAGTGAAATCAGCTCTCAACATATTTCCAATCTCCTACCCCCTCAAAAGCTCACGATCACCCAAAACCCAAATATCCAAAAATGCAGCTCTTTTGCCCCTGTCAATGAGGATGAAGTTTCTGCCCTTATACTGTCCTCCCACCTCACTACCTGTCCCCTCGATCCCATCCCCTCACAGCTACTCCCCTCCCTCTCTTCTACCCTCACCCCCATACTCACACACATTTTCAACCTCTCCCTCAGCACTGGTATATTTCCCTCATCTCTAAAACATACACTGGTCACACCTATCCTCAAAAAACCTTCCCTTGATCCAACCTCCCCTTCCAATTACCGCCCTATTTCCCTACTCCCTCTTGCCTCAAAGCTCCTCGAAAAGCTAGTTTACGCACGCCTATCCAATTTCCTTACACTAAACTCTCTTCTTGACCCACTGCAATCTGGATATTGTTCCCATCACTCTACAGAGACAGCAATTGTCAAGGTTACCAATGACCTACTTACAGCAAAATCCAAAGGCCATTTCTCTCTGCTTATCCTCCTTGACCTGTCTGCAGCCTTTGACACTGTTGACCACCCTCTTCTGCTCCAAACCCTCCAATCCTTCGGGATCTGTGACACAGCTCTCTCGAGGTTCTCTTCCTATCTGACTAACCATACATTTAGTGTAGCCTTCTCCGGAGCATCCTCTGCCCGTTACCACTTTCTGTTGGGGTACCTCAAGGCTCTGTCCTTGGTCCCCTTCTCTTTTCAATCTACACATCGTCACTAGGTTCCTTAATAAAGTCCCATGGGTTTCACTACCATTTGTATGCTGATGACACCTAAATCTACCTCTCTGCACCAGACCTACCTCCTTCCTTACTAATCCGTATCACTAACTTTCTTTCTCACATCTCATCTTGGATGTCCTCTCACTACCTTAAGCTAAATCTCTCCAAAACTGAACTCCTTATTTTTCCCCCTTCTTCCAATGTCTCCACCCCCAAAATTTCTATAACTGTTGATAATTCCATCATTATCCCTACCCCGCACGCCCAATGTATTGGGGTCACACTTGACTCAGATCTTTCCTTCACTCCTCACATTCAGTCCTTGGCTAAAGCCTGCCGCTTCCACCTTAAAAACATTGCTAAAATTAGACATTTCCTTACACAAGATACAACCAAGATTTTAATCCACTCTCTCATCCTTTCCTGCCTCGACTACTGCAACTCTGTCCTCTCTGGTCTACCTAGCTGCCGCATAGCTCCTTTACAATCCATTATGAATGCCTCTGCCAGGCTCATCTTCCTTACTCGTCGCTCTTCATCTGCTGCACCTCTCTGCCAATCCCTTCACTGGCTTCCTCTTGCCTCTAGGATTAAACATAAAATCCTCACCCTGACATATAAAGCTCTCAACTGCACTGCTCCCCCCTACATCTCAGAACTTGTCTCTAGATACTCTCTGTTGAGATATAAACTGAAAGTGCTCTTACAGTGTTGTAGCCTATATGCATTGTATGTTAACAGAAGTGTAAATAAAGTTTATTTTATGTTGTTACCTCCTCCTTCCTCCTGACACAGGAAGCAGAAGCAGTGTAGTAAAATAAAGTCATAGAAGCAAGAAGTGCCTGTGTGATTTTTCCTCCATCTTTATATAAAATAATTTATATATCCGGTTATCCTACCCTAATAATAACAGAATGGCTACAGGTTATGGGCCCAGGAGGGATGCAGGAAACCGATGGAGCAGACTTTGCTTTGATGGAGATGAAAAGAATTATGAACTTTGGGAGACTAAGTTCTTGGGACATCTGAGATTGCTGAAGCTGAAAGAAACCATCCTGAGTGTGCCTGCAGACAGTGAAGAGGAGGATGAAGATCACAGTAAGAATGAGGAAGCTTATGCTGAATTAATTCAGTGTTTAGATGATAAAAGTTTGTCTCTGATTATGAGAGAAGCAGCTGATGATGGAAGAAAGGCTCTTCAAATATTGAGAGACTATTATGCAGGTAAAGGAAAGCCCCGCATAATTAGTTTATACACTGAACTAACATTTCTTCAGAAAACTGTAAATGAGAGTGTGACAGACTATATTATACGTGCAGAGACAGCCATTACAGCACTGAGAAATGCTGGAGAAACATTAAGTGACGGATTGTTGATTGCAATGATTTTGAAAGGTTTGCCTGAATCATTTAAACCATTTGCCATACACATTACACAGGGTGACAGAAAAGTAACTTTTGCAGAGTTTAAAACACAGTTGAGAAGTTTTGAGGATACTGAAAAATACTGCACTAGTAAAAATGAAGATAATGTTTTAAAAGTGTGTAACACAACTTCAAGATTTAAAGTGAGAAATGACTCTAACATTGTGTGTTACAATTGCGGCAAAAAGGGACACAGGGCCAGAGAGTGTTCAAACAATACAAATAAAGGTCAATCACTGTGGTGTAGCTATTGCAAGAGCCCAACACACAAAGATGCAAATTGCAGGAGCAAAAAGAGAGACAATGTCAGGCAAGCAACAGATGAAGCAGACGACAGACACTCATTTGCTTTCAAAATTAAAGATAACCAGCTAGATGGGATAATACCAAAAGGACTAATGGTTGATACAGGAGCAACATCCCATATAATTACTGATATTGGAAAGTTTAAGAACTTTGACAAAACGTTTAAACCGGAGAAACATACAATGGAGCTCGCAGATGGGAAAAAGACAACAGGCGTGACACTGAGAAGAGGCGATGCGGAGATTTGTCTACTTGACAGCGAGGGAAACCGAATGAAGATGACACTGAAGAATGCATTGTACATACCTACATATCCTCAAGACATCTTTTCTGTAGAGACAGCAACAAACAGTGGAGCATCAGTTAACTTCCAGCAAGGCAGGAATGAACTCATTCATAAGAATGGTACCAAATTCACGATCCAGAAATACAGTAGACTTTACTATCTGAATACTTTTGTTGAAAATGATGACAGTTGTCATGGATGTTATGATATTCAAATGTGGCATGAAATTTTAGGTCACTGTAATTATGATGATATTGCAAAACTACAAAATGTGGTAGAAGGAATGACAATTAAAGGTAAGATTGATGTCTAGTCTAAACTGTGAAGTTTGCACTCAGGGAAAATTTGTTCAGAGTAGGAACAGAGAACCTGATACCCGAGCCACAGCTACATTAGAACTAGTACATACTGATTTAGCAGGTCCTATAGAACCACAAGCTAGTAAAGGTTTCAGATACACAATATCATTCACTGATGATTATTCTGGTGCAGTATTTCTATATTTTCTGAAAAACAAGAATGATGCAGTGTTAGCCACTGAAAGGTTTATTGCTGACACAGCCCCATATGGAGTCTTAAAATGTATAAGATCTGACAATGGTACTGAGTTTGTAGCAAATAGTTTTAAGTCACTGCTAAGTAAGCGAGGCATAAGACATGAGACCTCAGCACCTTACTCACCCCATCAGAATGGGACTGCTGAGAGAAATTGGAGAATGCTATTTGAAATGGCAAGATGTCTGTTAGTTGAGAGTAGATTACCAAAAGAGTTATGGACATATGCAGTAATGACTGCCGCTCATATTCGAAACAGGTGCTTTAATAACCGGTTAGCACAAACCCCTTATTACCTTTTGACAGGCAAAAAAACTAACCTTTCTAAGATGAGAGTTTTTGGGTCAGAATGTTTTGCATACAAATATGACAGAAATAAACTAGATTCAAAATGTGAGAGAGGGATTTTTATTGGATATGACAAGAACAGCCCCTCTTATCTAGTGTTTTATCCAGACACTGGAAAGGTCCTTAAACACAGGCTTGTGATGTTTATCACAAAGAAAGTTGTTGAAAGACAGACTCAAACTGATCTGTTACATGATGATGAGTATTGCCATAGGGAGGACTATGCACCCACTATACTAAAGACTAATCAGACTGAAATTGAGTGTCCAGAGATAGTCCAAATTTCTGAAATAGAAACTTTGAAGATTGAGAACAATGGACAGGCAGGGAGTGACCATAATACACGTTACCCTAAAAGAGACAGAAAAACTCCTCAATACTTGGAAGACTATGTTTCAGATTTTGAATGTGATGATCAGATACTAACAAACATTGATTATTGTTACAGATGTTTGATGTACCACAAAACCTTTAAAGATGCTATGAGCTCACCTCAGTCACAGAATGAGTTTAATGCTATGACAGAGGAAATGGATTCACTAAGAGAGAATGACACATTCACTTTGACCATTTTACCAGAAGGTAAACGTTCAGTGGGGGGTCGATGGGTATATGCATTAAAAAACAATGTTGATGGATCAGAAACATACAAAGCCAGATATGTTGCTAAAGGTTATAGTCAAGTAAAGGGAATTGATTACAAGGAAGTTTTTTCTCCAACTGCAAATATTATATCAGTACGTATTTATATGCAACTGGCAGCACAGTATGATTTACTTCTTCACCAGATGGATGTGAAAACAGCCTACTTACATGCCCCAATTGATTGTGAGATTTATGTGGAACAACCTGTAGGATTTGAGGTAAAGTGCAAACAAAATGAGAAACTAGTTTTAAAATTGAACAAGTCATTGTATGGTCTAAAACAATCAGGTAGAAATTGGAACAAGATGCTGCATGATTATTTAAATGAGAATGGGTTTGAACAAAATCCAGCAGACCACTGTGTATATGTCAAACAATTTGGACATGATAGAGTAATACTGTTAATATGGGTTGATGATCTAATTATCGGTGCCAATGAAGAAACAGTACTTAATGACGTGAAAAAAATGCTTACAGCAAAATTTAAGATGAAAGATCTTGGAAGGATCAAACATTTCCTAGGTATTGATTCTGAACAAAGTGATGGTTTGGTAAAGATGAACCAAAAGAGATACATATTAAAGATTCTGGAGAAGTTTGGAATTATAGATTGTAAACCCAGATCGACACCATGTGAGCAAAAACTAGACCAAAATGATCACAATGATCCAGTAGATGCAAGAAAATATCGAGAGATAGTAGTTAGCTTGCTGTATGTTATGACCTGTACAAGGCCAGATTTAAGCTGGGTAATCAGTAAACTGTCACAATACTTATCAAAGCTAACAGAACAACATCTAACCACAGCTAAGCATGTGATGAGGTACTTAAAGTGTACTACTGACTATGAGTTGTGCTACAGAAAATGTAGTGAAAACTTGAAACTCGAGGCGTATAGTGATGCTGATTGGGCCTCTGATGTGAATGATAGGAGGAGTATGACTGGATACTGCTTTAGCCTAACCAAGAATGGTCCACTGATTGCATGGAAATCAAAGAAACAGCCCACAGTAGCTTTATCTACATGTGAAGCTGAATACATGGCATTGGCTGCAACTACACAGGAAAGTCTGTACCTTATGCAGTTACTCAAAGTAATGGATAAAGGGTGTCATTATGAACCAATACAAATCTTTGGAGACAATCAGGGTTCAATTGCTCTTTCAAGGAATCCTGTTTGCCGTCACAGATGTAAACACATTGATATCAAGTACCACTTCATTCGATCAATGATCAGTGAAGATAACATTGTTCTTGAGTATTGTCCAACTGACAAGATGGTAGCAGATGTTATGACAAAGCCTGCAACAAAATTCAAGTTAGAAAAGTTTTTGAGTTATATGTTTGGAATGTAAGTCATGTAATGTATGAATATTTTTAAAAGGGGAAACATGCAAAATTAAACACTTGAGAGCAAGTGGGGGTGTTGAGATATAAACTGAAAGTGTTCTTACAGTGTTGTAGCCTATATGCATTGTATGTTAACAGAAGTGTAAATAAAGTTTATTTTATGTTGTTACCTCCTCCTTCCTCCTGACACAGGAAGCAGAAGCAGTGTAGTAAAATAAAGACATAGAAGCAAGAAGTCCCTGTGTGATTTTTCTTCCATCTTTATATAAAATAATTTATATATCCGGTTATCCTACCCTAATAATAACAGAATGGCTACACTCTCCCTCCCTTCCCCTTCAATCAGCTCAGGATCTCCTCCTCTCCTCCTCTCTTGTTACTTCCTCACATTCCCATTTACAGGACTTCTCAAGATGGGCCCCCATCTTGTGGAATTCCCTGCCTCGCTCCATAAGACTCTCCCCTAGTTTTAACAGCTTCAAGCACTCCCTAAAAACTCTAATATTCAGGGATGCATACAACCAACACTAACCTTTCCTAACTCCATTGCTTTCCCCTTGAACCCCTTAGAATGTAAGCCTATGGGCCCAGCTGTTTACAGATCACTTCATAAGAGCCGACTACAACAGTGAAATTCTCGTCAGGGTCCTCTACCGACTTCTCGCCGCCTGGATCAGGACTTCAACTCCGGGATGAAGATCGTTCAAGCAGGACTTCAAAAACTGTAAGTGGTTCGTCAGGGGGTTAGTGTTAGGCTTTTTAAAGAGTTTTTTTGGCAATGCCCATACAAATGCCCTTTTCAGGGCAATGGGTAGCTCTGGTTTTTATAAAATTATTTTTTTTATTTTGGGGGTTGGTTGGGTGGTGGGTTTTTCTGTTGGGGGGGTCTTTGTATTTTTTTTTACAGGTAAAAGAGCTGATATCTTTGGGGCAATGCCCCACAAAAGGCCATTTTAAGGGCCATTGGTAGTTTATTGTAGGCTAGGGTTTTTTTTATTTTTGGTGGACTTTTTTATTTTGATAGGGCTATTAGATTAGGTGTAATTCTTTTTTATTTTGGATAATTTTGTTTGTTATTTTCTGTAATTTAGTGTTTGTTATTTTTTGTAATTTAGTATTTATTGTTTTTGTATTTATATACTTTGTAATTTTTAGAGTAGTGTTAGGATTTTTTAATGTGTAGTTTAGTTTAATTTAATTGGTTGTAAGTTTAATTTTAGTTTGTTAGTTTAGACTTAGTTTTTTTAATTTGAGAGGTAAGTTTTAATTTAATTTAAGATAGGGAAATTGTAATTTTAATATAAAGTTAGGGGGTTGTTAGGTTTATGGGTAAATTGTTTAATTTAGTTTATTTCGATGTGGGGGCTTTCGGTTTAGGGGTTAATGGTTTAGTTTAGTAGATTTTGTTGTGGGGGGCTTGCGGTTTAGGGGTTAATAGGTTTAGTATAGTGGCAGAGGTGTAGGGCTTAATAACTTTAGTATAGTGGGGCAATGTGGGCGGACGGTGGTTTAGGGGTTAATAACTTTAGCATAGTGGTGACGATGTCGGGGAGCAGCGGAATAGGGGTTAATATTTTTTAAAGTGGCGGCGATATTGGGAGCGGCAGATTAGGGGTTACTATATTTAATATAGTGTTTGCGATGCGGGAGAGCCTCGGTTTAGGGATTAATAGGTAGTTTATGGGTGTTTAGTGTACTTTTTAACACTTTAGTTATGAGTTTTATGTTACAGTTTTGTAGCGTAAAAACTCATAACTACTGACTTTAGATGGCGTTACAGATTTTGTCGTTTTAGGCTGTAACGCTCGCTTTTTAGCCAGAACGCAAAACTCGTAATTTTTAGGAGTGCGGTACTGACGTTGCCTTACAGGCTAAAAGACTTGTAATGGCTGCGTTAGGGAAAATGGTGCATTATGGGCCACAACGCTGCTATTTGACTCATAACGCAAACTCGTAATCTAGGTGTATGTGATTCATTTTAGGTAAAACCATAGCACGGTATGCAAGTATGTAACCAGGAACCAGCTGGCCCAGTAAACACACACTACAAAAACACACACATACTAACACGCACACATATACACTAACATATACATACACTCTAGAATACACACTACACAAACACACACTACAAAAACACACACTACAAAAACACACACATACTAACGCACACATACAGTATATACGCTAACATATACATGCACTCTAGAATACACACTACAAAAACATGCGCATACTAACACATACACTAACATACATACGCACACACACACACACACACAATACACACACACATATATATTTACCCATGTATATATATATATATATATATATATAAAACAAAAAGAAGCAGGCACTCACCGGTATTTAAATAAAGGATATATTTTAATCCCACAAGGTGTGACGTTTCAGAGTATTACCTCCTTCCTCAGACAAAACAAGAAAGTGAATAACAGCAACCTCTATATATACACATGTGTGAACATAAAACCACCTACCAATCCTAATCAAGTGATTTGAATCAGGCACATAGCATGAGTCACTAGGGGCGTAGTCCGTTGCCTTAGTAACCAGCCAGACACATTTAAACTAAACAACGTGGCTAATTAGATAAAAACATTGTTGCTCTTATGCTGACACTATATATCCATGATCAACAACTACAACTCAATATGGGCGGACTGCTGAGGTACTCTTAATACAACGGCAACGTCTATGGCCATAAGCAAAAGTATAATGACTAACAGTAAAATACATTCATATATCTATGTATGCGGGCAAATTATATAAGTCTGCTATCAACATAATATGAAGAAAAAGAAAGAGGAAAAAGGAAAACACATAGTAGAAGCACAGGAAAAGAGCAAAAATTTAAAAATAAAAATGAGCAATAAAACAAATGAGAATGACATAGTATGTCATATAGACAAAAGAAAAAGACTTAGTACAACTCATTGATAGAGGAGCAGATTATAGAGGGGGGAAAAGTAACAAGGGGAAAAAAACATGCAAAAAAACAAGGGAAAGTCAGGAAAAGACAAAGGGAAAGTCAGGAAAAGACAAAGTCTGCTACATTGTGGCCGGTGGCCAGACACTTTCTACAGAGTAGACACAATGTAGCAGACTTGCGGTATTCCATTATTGATCACGTGCCACCCCTACAAAGGGGAGGAGATCGCAATAAAATACTTCTGCAAAGGAAAGCGAGATGGACATTTGAGCTTGAAACTCTGAGCTCTAAGGGTTTGAATACAAAAATAGAATGGCATAGCTTCATGTAGCTATAGTAATTTGTATTCAAGGTAGTACACCCTAGCATACTGTATATTCCGGTGTTTATTCCCTTGTGTTCCCCCTGTATATTCCCTTTGTCTTTTCCTGACTTTCCCTTGTTTTTCACATGTTTTTTCCCCCCTTGTTACTTTTTTCCCCCCTCTATAGTCTGCTCCTCTAACTATGAGTCGTACTAAGAGGCCCATTTATCAAGCTCCGAATAGAGCTTGAGGGCCCGTGTTTCTGCTGTGCCTGCAGGCTCACCAGAAACACCAGTTATGAAGCAGCGGTCTAAAGACCGCTGCTCCATAACCTGTCCGCCTGCTCTGAGGAGGCGGACAGACATCGCCGCAATTCAACCCGATCGAGTACGATCGGGTTGATTGACACCCCCTGCTGGGGGTCTGCAGGGGGTGGCGTTGCACCAGCAGCTCACAAGAGCTTCTGGTGCAATGCTGAATACGGAGAGCGTATTGCTCTCTGCATTCAGCGAGGTCTGTCGGACCTGATCCGCACTGTTGGATCAGGTCCAACAGACCTTTGATAAATAGGCCTCTAAGTCTTTTTCTTTTGTCTATACAACATACTATGTCATTCACATTTGTTTTATTGCTCATTTTTATTTTTTGCTCTTTATTATGTGCTTCTACTATGTGCTTTCCTTTTTCTCTTTTTTTCTTTCTTTTTTCCTTTTTTCTTTTTCTTCATATTATGTTGATATGTAATTTGCCTGCATACATAGATATATGACTGTATTTTACCGTTAGTGGATTTTTACACTTTTATATTTGAGAGGAAAGCAGTCTCCTCTGTTCCCCTGGCATAGAATATTACAGGAAAAAGGTGCTGTTTGTGAATTGGTTAGTACTAATATACACACACATACTGCACAAGTACACATATACTAACACACACATTTATACACTAGCACTTACATGCACACCCACACTAAACAAATATACACAAACTAACTAACACATACACACTTACATATACTAACACACACACACACACACTACACAAACACACACATTACACAAACACACATACATACACTAACATGCACACAAACAAACACATCTCAACAAACAAGGACATGTAGTAAAAATGATAACCCTAGCAATGACTAAACTGTCCAATTGATATGTGGCAAATCTTATTGTGAGACCCCCAATTTTTATGGTCTAGGATCAACTCAGAGATAAGCACATCTCACACGTGCATCTCACAAACTACTTCTGAAACTCACACTCACACACACAGAGAAGCACTCATTCTCCCTTCTGCAATTCTGCAACTATACAGAATCCGTAGATTATTACTAAACCCTGGTGTTATGGTTCAAAGCCAATAAACCCTTCCTGTTATATTTTTTACTTGTACCTACCCTCATCACACAGCAAAATATTTCTTCACCTCTAGCAATAATTTTCTTTTTCTCAAATCCTTAGCAGTCTATTTGTTTCCTAGGGAAAAAAAGAATACTCTGTAGCACCAAGAAAATGTGTTCACCAATTGCCCTCCCACTATTAGCAATATCCTGTCTCTTCCTATTACAGTCATTCTGGCGAGTCTGAAGGCTCGCCAGAAACACAGGGCTTTAAACTCCATACGGAGCTTGATAGATATGCCCCATAGTCTTAACTGCATGCCAATATCACTTATAGCATGTGCTAGCTAAAAAGTTATATCAATTTAAAGCTGTTTCTCATTTACCTCCTTACATTATTATATCAATTATATTACCTTGCATGTATGCAGTTTGTATTATAATGATACATTGTTGCAAAAATTACTTTGCATGGATCTTTCTAAATGTGGAAAGGTAGTGATGATAAGAAGGTTACAGGTTTTTTTTTCACAAAGATGGCTGCCACAATATCAAAGCTAGGATATTACAGTGGCCACAGTGTCATCACTAATCTGCATATCACTAGTGTGTCCGGATACATTGCCACCTGTGTTAACTATCACTTCACAAAAACTTTACAATGCATTGCAGCCTCTCTGGCAACTTTACCTAACCCTACCACTCATACTGACCCTAACAACAACTTCTCCAAACAGATCATCAGCCAGATTGTTAAACTTTAATGTCATTGTCCATAAAATCTTAGCATATAAAACTTCTAATTGTGATACTGTAGCTTGAATATTTTATTGGTCCATATTATGAACATGGCACTGTTTATAGCAATATCAGTATGTTACCTATATCCTAATATATGTCTCAGTATAGTCTTGATAACTACAAAGTATCTCCTTGTTTGAGTTTACTGGGTTAAGAGTAAAATCTGGGGTTGCATATGTAAGCAACATAAAGAGATATCATTTAAGATAATCAAAAACAGTAGTTTCTTCTGAAGCAGGAGAGTAATCCTGACTATAAATACTGAAACCCTGTTTAAAATCTCTCTGATTTGAAAAAATTACTAAACTTCACCTCCTTCCTAAAAACTCTTCCCAATTGCAATATTCTCTTGTCATCTCCTTCCTTCTACTGTTCTCCCACAAAATTCCCAGAGACCTGTACCCTTAATTTTCCATTTTAATATTGCAGAAATGTAGCCAATGTCACTGAAACATTTGCTCTTGGAAGTTTCATTAAACCATGCTTAAACCATATATAAAATACCTGCAACCTCAGAAAGTCAATACCCATTTATCTCCATTTCTCATCTACTTGTCTTACTGTTCGACTAGTTAGAATGCACCTTGTATAATAAACTCAACACTATCCACAGCCTCTCTGGATGTCCATGTAATGACATTCTTGTGGTCAGTGAATCCGGGCTCACTGCAGCTGATACTTGGCTACCTGTAATAACATTCATTTTTAAAAAAAGAAAAAGAGAGAAGCGCTCAATCTGGGAACTAACAAAAGCATAATAGCTTATTCTATGGCTAGTAACCACCCTAGAAGCTGCCTCTTTTTGCTCAATATGTGCCTTTCACAGAGAAGAACTTTCCTGTAGCATATCAGTCTGATCCCGACTTCACAGTACAGTCCAGCCCCGAAATACCAGGCAATCCCTCTCTGAACGAGAGAAACAGCAAAACCCAGACGTACGTTTCGGCCTAGTGTGGGCCTCGTCAGTGAGGTGCAGCCATATCCCTCTAGGCACACTGAGCAACGGGTCCACGTGTGGATTCCCGCATCCCACTTAGGGAGACTTCCCTAAGAGTCATAATTTGCATAAACAAAAAGAGAGAAGTGCTCAACCTGGGAACGAACAAAAGCATAATAGCTTGTTCTATGGCTAGTTACCACCCTAAAAGCTGCCTCTTTTTGCTTAATATGTGCCTTTCACAGAGAAGAACTTTCCTGTAGCATATCAGTCGGATCCTGACTTAACAGTGCAGTCCAGCCCCGAAATACCAGGTAATCCCTCTCTGAACGAGAGAAACGGCAAAACCCCAGACATATATTTTGGCCTAGTGTGGGCCTCATCAGTGAAGGGCAGCCATATCCCTCTAGGCACACTGAGCAACGGGTCCACGTCTGGATTCCCGCATCCCACTTAGGGAGACTTCCCTAAATGTCATAATTTGCATGAATAAAAAAAGAGAGAAATGCTCAACCTAGGAACGAACAAAAGCATAATAGCTTGTTCTATGGCTAGTTAACACCCTAGAGGCTGCCTCTTTTTGCTCAATATGTGCCTTCCACAAAGAAGAACTTTACTGTAACATATCAGTCTGATTCTGACTTAACAGTACAGTCCAGCACCAAAATACTATGCCATCCCTCTCTGAATGAGAGAAACGGCAAAACCCCAGATGAACATTTCGGCCTAGTGTGGACCTTGTCAGTGAGGGAGTGCCTGGTATTTCGGGGCTGAACTATACTGTGAAGTCAAGATCAGAGTGATATGCTTCAGGAAAGTTCTTCTCTGTGAAAGGCACATGTTAAGCAAAAAGAGGCTGTTTCTTGGGTGGTAACTAGCCATAGAAAAAGATATTATGCCATTGTTCGTTCCCAGGTTGAGCTTTTCTCTCTCTTTTTATTTATGCAAATTATGACACTCTGGGAAGTCTCCCTAAGGGTGATATGGGAATCCAGACATGGACCCATTGCTCAGTGTGCCTAGAGGGATAAGGCTGCACCTCACTGACGAGGCCCACAATAGGCCGAAACGTACGTCTGTTGGTTTGCTGTTTCTCTCGTTCAGAGAGGGATTACCTGGTATTTTGGGGCTGGACTGTATTGTGAAGTCAGGATCAGACTGATATGCTTCAGGAAAGTTCTTCTCTGTGAAAGGCACATGTTAAGCAAAAAGAGGCTGCTTCTTGGGTGGTAACTAGCCATAAAACAAGCTATTATTCTATTGTTCGTTCCCAGGTTGAGTGCTTCTCTCTCTTTTTATTTATGCAAATTATTACACTTTGGGAAGTCTCCCTAAGGATGATGCGGGAATCCCAACGTGGACCCAGTGCTCAGTGTGCCTAGAGGGATATGGCTGCACCTCATGGACGAGGCCCACAATACGCCGAAACATACGTCCAGGGTTTTGTTGTTTCTCTCGTTCAGAGAGGGATTGCCTGGCATTTCGGGGTGGGACTGTACTGTGAAGTGAGGATCAGACTGATATGCTTCAGGAAATTTTTTTCTCTGTGAAAGGCACATGTTAAGCAAAAAAATGCTGCTTCCTGGGTGGTAACTAGCCATAGAACAAGCTATTAGTCTATTGTTTGTTCCCAGGTTGAGCGTTTCTCTCTCTTTTTATTTATGCAAATTATGACACTTGGGGAAGTCTCCCTAAGGGTGATGCGGGAATCCAGACGTGGACCCTCTGCTCAGTGTGCCTAGAGGGATATGGTTGCACCTAATTGACGAGGTCCACAATAGGCTGAAACGTACGTCTGGGGTTTTGCCGTTTCTCTCGTTCAGAGAGGGATTGCCTGGTATTTCGGGGCTGGACTGTACTGTGAAGTCAGGATCAGATTGATATGCTTCAGGAAAGTTCTCTGCGAAAGGAACATGTTAAGTAAAAAGAAGCTGCTTCTTGGGTGGTAACTAGCCATAGAACAAGCTATTATGCTATTGTTCGTTCCCAGGTTGAGCGATTCTCTCTCTTTTTATTTATTAATTTTTTTCATTTCTGTAAGACAAAGTGCAGTAAAATACACTTTTTCATTGGCAGCTGGTGTACAGGTCTATAAGGGTATTTTCTGTATGTTTTAACATGAAGGATAAACAGATTAACCAGTTTGCCTTTTAAAAAGTGACTTCCCCTAAACCCCCCCTAACAACCACAAATTAACTGTGCCCCTTTAAAAATTCTGTGCCTTAGGTCTGTATCTTATGTATGTAATAACGTTAAGGCACATAAAGCTGAAAAAAATTAAGATGCTCAAATGCAACCTTACAAAGAAGTTTCAGGTGTAGTTAAAGTCAGCTCTAGACTGAAAAACGATACTGTTAACTGTGAGTAAACATATCATATACCAGCAATATAGGATCATTTTATAGGCATATTTTTTTTTTATATTCTATGTCACTGATGCCACCAGAAGCACTAAGGTTTAATTTGTTAGCATACATACATGTATCTGTGTGTGCTGCATCACAATAGCTTAAACTAAAAATGCTGAAAATGTATCTCTATGGAATATTTGAATATCTTTTGGAGACATCAAATCAAGTTAAGAATTACACTAAAATATTTGGTTGAGGCCCAAACTAAATTAACTTAACATGGTACCTAGGCAATATAAACTGAGTAAGTAGGGTTAATGGGACATTCAAGTCAAAGTTTTTGGTTCAGAGAGAGCATGCAATTTTAAGAGACTTTTAAATTTACTTTAATTGATTCTTTCGATAGCCTTTGTTGAAATGCATAACTAGTCTCAGTACAATAATGCACTACTATGAGCTAGATGGTGATGGTGTCTACATTTGCTCTTGCCATTAACTCCCCCAGTTGTCCATTGCTGCTCTGAAGTTAAATTTAACAATATGTTTAACTCTTTGCAGGGGTAAAACACGTGTTTATTTCAATGTAAAATTATTAATCAATATTGGAAAATAATCACAATCTTACCAATTACAACACAGCTAAGATTGATCACACCCGTGATATTTGATCTCCATTTCCCCACAAAATTAACGAACGGTGATGGCTGTCAATCACAGAAAATCAAACAAAACAGTAAAAAATACAATTGCTTCTCACTGATTGTCATGGATTACACGGGCCCTTTAATGCTGGAATCCTTCCCATTCTACCTGTTACAAAAAGCCCCTCCTTTTCACACTCATTGCTTGGTAATTTTTGCCTGTCAGAGGGTGGTTGCGTCCTCTCACTCCTGTGAATCTCAAGCCTCAAAGAATATCCTGTTCTCATCAGGAGTCTGCTTACCTGAGCTCCCTTGTCTTCTGAGTCTCAACCTCTAACTGGAGTCGCCTCGTCATCTTTGAGGACTTCTCCTTCCCAGTCATCCAAAGTAACCTGCTTTAGGACTAACCTCTACAGCTTACGCCGCTCACAGTCACCGGGTTGGTGACATCATCAGCAACCTGTAGCTCTCCTGCTGGACACCCCCCTGCTTGCGATACAGCTCACTGCTCTCTCTCTTACCAGAGACGGTCTACAACTTGAGTACATCCAGGTTGTGCTTTACAAGCTGAGGACATATCTACCAGGACTGGCACGGGTATCTCTACGACTAAGGAATAACAACTAAGGAATAACCAATTGAACTGTTAGATGTGTCACCATCTGCTTCAGCATAAACTCGTGCTCACAGTATTTGCATGAACTGCTTAACCTGTCATGCCTTCTTCAGCTTGACCAGCTTGTTAACCGCTGCATAACCTTTCTC
Organism: Bombina bombina; assembly: GCF_027579735.1. Taxonomy (NCBI): domain Eukaryota; kingdom Metazoa; phylum Chordata; class Amphibia; order Anura; family Bombinatoridae; genus Bombina; species Bombina bombina. The sequence goes on from NC_069506.1 coordinate 242,225,605, forward strand.
ATACCGTCTGCTTGTTTAAACTCTTATGCTGCATATAAATTCCCTTAACATAACCTATGGTATAACAATCTATGACATATTTCCATAGCGTTACCCTCAGTTCAAGGATCATAACAGGGCTCTAGTGATATAACTTTTGAGCCTGATTTTGTGTGAGACTGAGTGGTGACAAATTACAAAGTCATAAGTTCCATAACATATTACCAAGCCTTCTTGCTATGGATCTCTCAGAGTTAACCACCTGTGTAACTACCTTATCCCGGAGCATTGACGTTCTGATACAAGGACTAAGGGATTTTCAGCTGGAATAACAACAATTGAGGGCCTATATTAATCAGAATCTCCCAGTAAGATCCACAGCCACTGAATTATCCCCTGAACCACAGGTCTGCCCACCAGAAAGATTTGCAGGGGACATAATCCTTTTCAGGGAATTCAAGAATTCCTGCAACCTATACTTTTCCTTAAAACCTAGAACCTACCCCACGGAATGCCTAAAGGTCCTCACATTCTTCTCCTATTTAAAAGGAGAAGCAAGAGCTTTGGCAAACGCCTATGAAAGTGCACCCTCTCAGCTAGATTACAAGTTTTGCGTTGCAGCCTCTATCACTGAAAATATGGCATTTTCAGCATTAAAACAGCACCACAGCTATTACAAGTGTTGTCGGTATAGCTGTACCACACACCTTTTAGCCTGTACCGCAACGTCATTCCCGCACATGTAAAAATTACGTTTTTCCATGGGATTCCCATAGCGCTGGTAGTACGAGTTTTGCGGTGAGGCTAAAAAGCGAGTGTTACAGCATAAAACGACAAGATTCGTACCGCCTTAAAGTCAGTAGTTATGAGTTTTACGTTACAAAGCTGTAGCATAAAACTCATAACTGAACTGCTACAAAGAACTCTAATACCCATAAACTACCTATTAACACCTAAACCGAGGCCCTCCCGCATTGCAAACACTATATTATATTTATTAACTCCTAATCTGCCGCTCCCCGACATCGCCTCCACTAAAAAAATGTATTAACCCCTATTACGCTGCTCCCTGACATTGTCACCACTATAATAAACTTATTAACCCCTAAATTGCCGCCCTCCCACATCACAAACACTCTTTTTAATATTATTAACCCCTAATCTGCTTTCCGCCAACACCGCCGCTATAATAAACATATTAACCTCTAAACAGCAAGCCCGCACAACGAAATATACTAAAATAACCTATTAACCCATAAACCGAAAGCCCCCCCCACAACGAAATAAACTAATTTAAACTAGTAACCCCTAAACCTAACAACCCCCTAACTTTATATTAAAATTGCAATTTCCCTATCTTAAATTAAACTAAAACTTACCTGTCAAATTAAAAAAAAAATTAAACTAACAAATAAACTATTAGAATTATTAAACTAAAATTAAACTAACTACCAATTAAATAAAACTAAACTACCAATAAAAAAATTCTAACACTACTCTAAAAATTACAAAAAGTATCTAATTTAAAAAAATAGAAACTAACTAAATTACAAAAAAACACTAAATTACGTAAAATAAACAAATTGTCAAAAATAAAAAATAATTACACCTAATCTAATAGCCCTATCAAAATAAAAAAAACACCCAAAATAAAAAACGCTAGGCTACAATAAACTACCAATGGCCCTTAAAAGGGCCTTTTTTGGGGCATTGCCCCAAAGATATCAGCTCTTTTACCTGTAAAAAAAATACAAACACCCCCCAAAAGTAAAACCCACCACCCACCCAACCAACCCCCCAAATAAAATAACTATCTAAAATAACCTAAGCTACCCATTGCCCTGAAAAGGGCATTTGTATGGGCATTACCCTTAAAAGGACATTTAGCTCTTTTACTGGCCAGACCCTAACCTAAAAAATAAAACCCACCCAATAAACTCTTAAAAAAACCTAACACTAACCCCCTGACGACCTAGTTTTTGAAGTCCCGCTTGAACGATCTTCATCCCGGTGAAGTCTTCATCCAGGCTGCCTCTTCAATCTTCATCCAGGCGGTGACGTCCTGATCCAAGCAGAGAGAAGTCTTCATCCAGGCGGCCTCTTCAATCTTCATCCAAGCGGCATCTTCTATCTTGATCTCGGAGGCGTGGAGTGAGTCCATCCTGAAGACATCCTGCACGGAGCATCCTCTTCATACGGTCTCCACCGTACACTGAATCTTCAATGCAAGGGACGCGATTCAAGATGGCATCCCTTACATTCCTATTGGCTGAAAAATTTGAATCAGCCAATAGGAATTAGGGCTGCTAAAATCCTATTGGCTATTCAAATCAGCCAATAGGATTTAAGCAGCTCTCATTCTATTGGCTAATTTGAATAGGTTTTACTGTTGGGGGGGGTGTTTGTATTTATTTTACAGGCAAAAGAGCTGATATCTTTGGGGCAATGCCCCACAAAAGGTCCTTTTAAGGGCCATTGGTAGTGTTTTGTAGGCTAGGTTTTTTTTATTTTGGGTAGGCTTTTTTATTTTGATAGGGCTATTAGATTAGGAGTAATTCTTTTTTTATTTTTGATAATTTGTTTGTTATTTTGTTTAATGTATAGTGTTAGAGGATGTTTGTATTTTATTTTTGTAAAAGAGCTGTTTATCTCAGGGCAATGCCCTACAAAAGGCCCTTTTAAGCCCCCCCAAAAGCCCTTTTAAGGGCCCCTGGTAGATTGGGGGTAGGGGTTTGTATAGTGTTATGGGAGGTTTGTGGGGGTTTTTAGTAAAAGAGCTGGTTATCTCAGGGCAATGCCCTACAAAAGGCCCTTTTAAGGCCACCCAAAAGGCCCTTTTAAGGGACCTTGGTAGTTTATTCTAGAGTAGGGTTTTTATTTTTGGGTGGGTTTATTTTTTAAGGGTATTAGAATAGGATTATTCTTTATTTTTTTGGATTTTTTTTGTTGTAATGGTAGGTTTTTTTATTTTTTGTAATGGTAGGTTTTCTATTTTTTGTAATGGTAGGTTTTAGTGTAAGGCAGGTTAGGTTTTATTTTAACTAGGTAGTTAGTAAATAGTTAATAACTATTTACTAACTAGTCTACCTAGTTAAAATAAATACAAACTTACCTGTGAAATAAAAATAAAACCTAAGCTAGCTACAATGTAACTATTAGTTATATTGTAGCTAACTAACGGCTAGATTACGAGTTCTGCGTTAGCCTTAAAAAGCAGCGTTGAGAGGTCCCAATGCTGCTTTTTAACGACCACTGGTATTACAAGTTTGACAGGTACAGGTGTACCGCTCATTTTTCTTCTGCGACTTTTGGCTACCGCAAATCCCCTTACGTCAATTGTGTATCCTATCTTTTCTATGGAATTTTCCTAACGCCGGTATTACAAGTCTTGGAAAAAGTGAACGGTAGACCCTCTCCTGTCAAGACTTCTACCGCATTTAAAAGTCAGTAGTTAAGAGTTTTATGGGCTAACGCCGGAACATAAAACTCTTAACTAAAGTGCTAAAAAGTACACTAACACCCATAAACTACCTATGAACCCCTAAACCGAGGCCCCCCACATCGCAAACCCTATAATACATTTTTTTAACCCCTAATCTGCTGACCGGACATCACCGCCACTTTAATAAATGTATTAACCCCTAAACCGCCACACTCCCGCCTTGCAAACACTAGTTACATTTTATTAACCCCTAATCTGCCGTCCCTAACATCGCCGACACCTACCTACAATTATTAACCCCTAATCTGCCGCACCCAACATCGCCGCTACTATATTAAATGTATTAAACCCTAAACCTAAGTCTAACCCTAACCCTAACCCCCCCTAACTTAAATCTATTTTAAATAAATATAAATAAAATTACTATAATTAAATACATTAATCCTATTTAAAACTAAATACTTACCTATAAAATAAACCCTAATATAGCTACAATATAACTAATAGTTACATTATAGCTATTTTAGGATTTATTTTTATTTTACAGGCAACTTTGTATTTATTTTAACTAGGTAGAATAGTTATTAAATAGTTATTAACTATTTAATAACTACCTAGCTAAAATAAATACAAAATTACCTGTAAAATAAATCCTAACCTAAGTTACAATTACACTTAACACTACTCTATAAATAAATTAATTAACTAAATGACATTAAACTAATTACAATTAAATTAAATAAACTAAATTACGAAAAACAAAGAAACACTAAATTACAGAAAATAAAAAAGAAATTACAATTTTTTAAACTAATTACACCTAATCTAAGCCCCCTAATAAAATAAAAAAGCCCCCCAAAATAATAACATTTCCTACCCTATACTAAATTACAAATAGCCCTTAAAAGGGCCTTTTGTGGGGCATTACCCCAAAGTAATCAGCTCTTTTACAATACCCCCCAACATTACAACCCACCACCCGAATAACCCTACTCTAAAACCCACCCAATCCCCCCTTAAAAAACACTAACCCCCTGAAGATCACCCTACCTTGAGCCATGTTCACCCAGCCGGGCCGAAGTCTTCATCCAATCCAGCAGAAGTCTTCATACGATTGGGGTAGAAGAGGTCCTCCAGACCGCAGAAGTCTTCATCCAGGCTGCATCTTCTATTTTCATCCTTCCGGCGCAGAGCGGGTCCATCTTCAAGACATCCGACGCGGAGCATCCTCTTCTTCTGATGGACTAACGACAAATGACGGTTCCTTTAAGTGATGTCATCCAAGATGGCGTCCCTTGAATTTCGATTGGCTGATAGAATTCTATCAGCCAATCGGAATTAAGGTAGGAAAAATCCTATTGGCTGATGCAATCAGCCAATAGGATTGAGCTGGCATTCTATTGGCTGATTGGAACAGCCAATAGAATGTGAGCTCAATCCTATTGGCCGATTGGATCAGCCAATCGGATTGAACTTCAATCCGATTGGCTGATAGCATCAGCCAATAGGATTTTTCTTACCTTAATTCCGATTGGCTGATAGGATTCTATCAGCCAATCAGAATTCAAGGGACGCCATCTTAGATGACGTCACTTAAAGGAACCGTCATTCGTCGTTAGTCCGTAGGAAGAAGAGGATGCTCCAAGTCGGATGTCTTGAAGATGGACCCGCTCCGCGCCGGAAGGATGAAGATAGAAGATGCAGACTGGATGAAGACTTCTGCCATCTGGAGGACCTCTTCTACCCCAATCGGTTTAGGGGTTAATATAGTTTAATTTAGCTTGTTGCGATTTGGGGGTCAGGCGGTTTAGGGGTTAATAGGTTTATTTAGTTAATAATTGTAAATTTAATTTAGCTATATTTTTATTATGTTAAAGTTAGGGGGTGTTAGGGTTAGGTTTAGGGTTACGTTAAGGTTAGGGTTACATTAGGGTTAGGTTTAGGGGTTAATGTAGTTTAATTTAGCTTGTTGCGATGTGGGGGGGGCTGGCGTTTTAGGGGTTAATAAATGTAGTATATGGGGAGCGGCAGATTAGGGGTTAAAACATTTTTTTAGGTATTGGCAGATTAGGGGTTAATAACTGTAGGCAGGCATCATCGATGTTGGAGGCAGCAGATTAGGGGTGTTTAGACGTAGGGTTTATGTTAGGGTACAGTATTTTTATTTCCCTATAGACATCAATGGGGCTGCGTTACGGAACTTTTGTTTCCGCGATCGCAGCTTTTTTTTTTGCTGGCTCTCCCCATTGATGTCTATGGGGAAATCGTGCACAAGCACGTCTCAGTAGCGCTCTGATTGTGTGTGGTATGGAGCTCAACGCAACCATATCGCACGCAAAAGGCGTATGTTTGAAAACTTGTAATAGCAGCGCTATAGGAAATTAAATAACCTAACTTTTGTGGGGTTCGTTAATTTCTCTATAGCGTTCAAAACTCGTAATCTAGCTGTCTATGAATTCTATGGTTTTACGTATTAGGACATAATACAAATGATATGGTCCTAAGCAGGTCTTAACATTAGGTAAATACAACCTCAGATGAACAACCAAACATAACATATTACTCTGTGTCATGATTTATTTAACAAAAATAAAGCCAAAATGGAGAAACCATGTGTGAAAAATTAAGTACACCCGTACTTAAGAAACTAACAGCTAGATTATGAGTTATGCGCGCTATAGGGAAATTAACGAATGCAACAAAAGTTGCGTTATTTAAGCCTTTATAGCGCAGCCATTACATGTTTTAAAACAGCCGGATTGTGCGTACGATATGGTGGTTTTAAGCTCCATACCGCACACAATACAAGTGCTGTTTTGACGTGCTCGTGCACGCTTTCCCCTTAGACATCAATGGGGAGAACGGGTTAGAAAAAAAACTAACACCTGCGATAGCGGAATAAAAAGCTCTGTAACGCAGCCCTATTGATGTCTATGGGGAAAAATAAAGTTATATTTAAACCAAACACCCTAACATAAACCCTGAGTCTAAACACCCCTAATCTGCCACCCCCAACATCGCTGCCACCTAAATAAAGCTATTAACCCCTAATCTGCTGCTCCCGATATCGCCGACACTAAACTAAAGTTATTAACCCCTATTCCCCTGCACCCCAACATCGCCCAAACTATAATAAATCTATTAACCCCTACTCCGCCGCTCCCCGACATCGCCACCACTAAATAAAATTATTAACCCCTAAACCGCCAGCCCCCCCACATCGCAACAACCTAAAATAAAATATATATTAACCCCTAAACCTAACCCTAACATAAGCCTAAACCTAACCCTAACACCCCCTAACTTTAACATATTTAAAATAGACCTAAATTAAAGTTACAATTATTAACTAAATAATTCCTATTTAAAACTAAATACTTACCTGTGAAATAAAACCTAAGTTAGCTACAATATAACTAGTAGTTATATTGTAGCTAGCTTAGGTTTTATTTTTATTTCACAGGTAAGTTTGTATTTGTTTTAACTAGGTAGACTAGTTAGTAAATAGTTATTAACTATTTACTAACGCCCTAGTTAAAATAAATACAAACTTACCTGTGAAATAAATCCTAACCTGCCTTACAGTAAAACCTAAACTAATTACAAAAAATAAAAAAACCTACCATTACAAAAAATAACAAACTAAATTATACAAAACAATAAAAATTATTCCTATTCTAATAGCCTTTAGAAAAAAAAAAAAAAAAAAAAAGCCTAATCTAGAATAAACTACCAAGGGCCCTTAAAAGGGCCTTTTGTAGGGCATTGCCCTAAAGTTAACAGCTCTTTTGCTTCAAAATAAAACAAACACCCCCTAACATTAAACAAACCCCCACCCCCCAAACCCACAAAATAAAAATAAAGTAAAACCTTATCTACCCATTGCCTCTTTTTCCTGCCCTTAAAAGGGCATTCAGCTCTTTTATGAAATGCCCAAGCCCTAATATAAAAATAAAACCCCACCCCAAAACAAAAAAAAATACATTACACAAAATAAATTATCAAAAATAATAAAACTTTTTCTTATTCTAATACCCTTTAAAAAATGAATAAAAAAACACCCCAAAATAAAAAACCGTAATCTATAATAAACTACAAAGGGTCCTTAAAAGGGCCTTTTATAGGGCATTGCCCTAATTTAATCAGCTCTTGTACCTGAAAAAAAATTCAAAGTCACACTAACATTACAAACCTAATCTAAAAAAACCTAAGGCCTAGATTTAGAGTTTGGCGGTAGCCGTAAAAACCAGCGTTAGAGGCTCCTAACGCTGGTTTTAGGCTACCTCCGGTATTTGGAGTCACTCAAAAAAGGGTCTAATGCTCACTTTTCAGCCGCGACTTTTCCATACCGCAGATCCCCTTACGTAAATTGCGTATCCTATCTTTTCAATGGGATTTTTCTAACTCCGGTATTTAGAGTCGTGTCTGAAGTGAGCGTTAGAAATCTAACGACAAAACTCCAGCCGCAGAAAAAAGTCAGTAGTTAAGAGCTTTCTGGGCTAACGCCGGTTCATAAAGCTCTTAACTACTGTACTCTAAAGTACACTAACACCCATAAACTACCTATGTACCCCTAAACCGAGGTCCCCCCACATCGCCGCAACTCGATTAAATTTTTTTAACCCCTAATCTGCCGACCGCCACCTACGTTATCCTTATGTACCCCTAATCTGCTGCCCCTAACACCGCCGACCCCTATATTATATTTATTAACCCCTAATCTGCCCCCCACAACGTCGCCGCCAGCTACCTACACTTATTAACCCCTAATCTGCCGTCCGCACGCCGCCGCCAGCTACATTATCCCTATGTACCCCTAATCTGCTGCCCTAACATCGCCGACCCCTATATTATATTTATTAACCCCTAACCTGCCCCCCACAATGTCGCCGCCACCTACCTACAATAATTAACCCCTAATCTACCGACCGCAAAGAGCCGCCAGCTACATTATAGCTATGTACCCCTAATCTGCTGCCCCTAACACCGCCGACCCCTATATTATATTTATTAACCCCTAACCTGCCCTCCCTAACATCGCCGACACCTAACTTCAATTATTAACCCCTAATCTGCCGACCGAATCTCGCCGCTATTCTAATAAATGTATTAACCCCTAAAGCTAAGTCTAACCCTAACACTAACACCCCCCTAGATTAAATATAATTTTAATCTAATGAAATTAATTCACTCTTATTAAATACATTATTCCTATTTAAAGCTAAATACTTACCTGTAAAATAAATCTTAATATAGCTACAAAATAAATTATAATTATATTATAGCTATTTTAGGATTAATATTTATTTTACAGGTAACTTTGTATTTATTTTAACCAGGTACAATAGCTATTAAATAGTTAAGAACTATTTAATAGCTAAAATAGTTAAAATAATTACAAATTTACCTGTAAAATAAATCCTAACCTAAGTTACAATTAAACCTAACACTACACTATCAATAAATTAATTAAATAAAATACCTACAATTACCTACAATTAAACCTAACACTACACTATCAATAAATTAATTAAATAAAATACCTACAATTACCTACAATTAAACCTAACACTACACTATCAATAAATAAATTAAATACAATACCTACAAATAACTACAATGAAATAAACTAAGACAGATACGGATAGGGTATAGCGCTAGACCAAAAACCTACTTAGCCTCACTAAAGGTTATTGTCTCCTCCTAGACAATAGAGAATTAAGAATGTAAAATCAGTGGATATAGGAGGCGCTATAGAGCCGTAGGATATATAGATATAAATAAATATAAATAAATGTAAAATTCACAGTGAATTTTACATTTATTTATATCTATATATCCTACGGCTCTATAGCGCCTCCTATATCCACTGATTTTACAATGAGATAAACTAACTAAAGTACAAAAAATAAAAAAGAACTAAGTTACAAAAAATAAAAAAATATTTACAAACATAAGAAAAATATTACAACAATTTTAAACTAATTACACCTACTCTAAGCCCCCTAATAAAATAACAAAGCCCCCCAAAATAAAAAAAATGCTCTACCCTATTCTAAATTACTAAAGTTCAAAGCTCTTTTACCTTACCAGCCCTGAACAGGGCCCTTTGCGGGGCATGCCCCAAGAAGTTCAGCTCTTTTGCCTGTAAAATAAAACATACAATACCCCCCCCAACATTACAACCCACCACCCACACCCCTAATCTAACCCAAACCCCCCTTAAATAAACCTAACACTAAGCCCCTGAAGATCATCCTACCTTGTCTTCACCATACCAGGTTCACCGATCTGTCCTGGCTCCAAAATCTTCATCCAACCCAAGCGGGGGCTGGCGATCCATCTTCCGGCGGCTGAAGAGGTCCAGAAGAGGCTCCAAAGTCTTCATCCTATCCGGGAAGAAGAGTAGATCTGGACCGGCAACCATCATCTTCCAAGCGGCATCTCATATCTTCATCCGATGAGGACCGGCTCCATCCTGAAGACCTCCACCGCGGACCCATCTTCATCCGGCGACGTCCAACTGAAGAATGACGGTTCCTTTAAGGGACGTCATCCAAGATGGCGTCCCTCGAATTCCGATTGGCTGATAGGATTCTATCAGCCAATCGGAATTAAGGTAGGATTATTCTGATTGGCTGATGGAATCAGCCAATCAGAATCAAGATCAATCCGATTGGCTGATCCAATCAGCCAATCAGATTGAGCTTGCATTCTATTGGCTGATCGGAACAGCCAATAGAATGCGAGCTCAATCTGATTGGCTGATTGGATCAGCCAATCGGATTGAACTTGATTCTGATTGGCTGATTCCATCAGCCAATCAGAATATTCCTACCTTAATAATAAAGTTAGGTGTCGGCGATGTTAGGGAGGGCAGATTAGGGGTTAATACTATTTATTATAGGGTTAGTGAGGCGGATTAGGGGTTAATAACTTTATTATAGTAGCGCTCAGGTCCGGTCGGCAGATTAGGGGTTAATAAGTGTAGGCAGGTGGAGGCGACGTTGTGGGGGGCAGATTAGGGGTTAATAAATATAATATAGGGGTCGGCGATGTTAGGGCAGCAGATTAGGGGTACATAGGGATAATGTAAGTAGCGGCGGTTTACGGAGCGGCAGATTAGGGGTTAATAATAATATGCAGGGGTCAGCGATAGCGGGGGCGGCAGATTAGGGGTTAATAAGTGTAAGGTTAGGGGTGTTTAGACTCGGGGTACATGTTAGAGTGTTAGGTGCAGACGTAGGAAGTGTTTCTGCATAGCAAACAATGGGGCTGCGTTAGGAGCTGAACGCGGCTTTTTTGCAGGTGTTAGGTTTTTTTTCAGCTCAAACAGCCCCATTGTTTCCTATGGGGGAATCGTGTACGAGCACGTTTTTGAGGCTGGCCGTAAGCAACTCTGATATCGAGAGTTGAAGCTGCGTTAAATATGTTCTACGCTCCTTTTTTGGAGCCTAACGCAGCCTTTATGTGGACTCTCAATACCAGAGTTATTTTTATGGTGCGGCCTGAAAAAAGCCGGCGTTAGCTACGCGGGTCCTTACCGACAAAACTCTAAATCTAGCCGTAAGATAACCATTTCCCTGAAAAGGGCATTTGGATGGGCATTTAGCTCTTTTGCTTTGCCCTGAAAAGGGCATTTAGCTCTTTTAAGAAAAGCCCAAGCCCTAAACTAAAAAAAAAAACTACCCAAAAAAACCCTTAAAAAAACCTAACACTAACCCCCGACGATCCACTTACAGTTTTTGAAGTCCCGCTTGAACGATCTTCATCCAGGCGGCGAAAAGTCTTCATCCAAGTGGCCTATTCTATCTTCATCCAGGCGGCGAAGTCCTCATTCAGGCGGCGAGACGTCTTCATCCAGGCGGCCTCTTCTATCTTCATCCCGGCTGCACGGAGCAGGTCCATCCTGAAGACATCCGGTGCGGAGCATCCTCTTCATACTGAATCTTCAATGCAAGGTACGCGATTCAATGTGGCGTCCCTTGCATTCCCATTGGCTGATTTGATTTTGGAAATTCAAATCAGCCAATAGGATGAGAGCTACTGAAATCATATTGGCTGTTCAAATCAGCCAATAGGATGAGAGATAATGAAATTCTATTGGCTGTCGGCTGATTTAAACAGAATTTCAGTAGCTCTCATCCTATTGGCTGATTTGAACAGTCAATAGGATTTCACTAGCTCTTATCCTATTGATTGATTTGAATTTTCGAAATCAAATCAGCCAATAGGAATGCAAGGGACGCCATCTTGAATCGCGTACCTTGCATTGAAGATTCAGTGTACGGCGGCGACCATTTGAAGAGGATGCTCTGCATCGGATGTCTTCAGGATGGACCCGCTCGGCGCCACTAGGATGAAGATAGAAAATGCGGCCTGGATGAATATAGAAGAGGCCTCTTGGATGAAGACTTCTCACCGCCTGGATTAGGACTTCGCTGCCTGGATGAAGATCGTTCCAGCGGGACTTCAAAAACTGTAAGTGGCTCTTCGGGGGTTTGCGATAGGTTTTTTTAAGGGGTTTTTTGGGTGTTTTTTTTTTAGTTTAGGGTTTGGGCTTTTCATAAAAGAGCTAAATGCCCTTTTCAGGGCAAAGCAAAAGAGCTAAATGCCCTTTTAAGGGCAATGCCCATACAAATGCCCTTTTAAGGGCAATGCTCATACAAATGCCCTTTTCAGGGCAATGGTTAGTTTAGTTTTTTTTAGATAGATTTTTTTATTTTGTGGGTTTGGGGGGGGTGGGGGTTTGTAATGTTAGTGGGACTTTGTATTTTTTTTTTAGTTAAAAGAGCTGTTTAACTTAGGGCAATGCCCTACAAAAGGCCCTTTTAAGGGATATTGGTAGTTTATTCTAGATTAGGTTTTTTATTTTGGGGTGTTTTTTTTAAAATGGGTATTAGAATAGGAATAAGTTTTATTATTTTTGATCATTTGTTTGTTATTTTGTGTAATGTATTTTTTTCGTTTTGGGGTGGGCTTTTATATTTAGATTAGGGCTTGGGCATTTCATAAAAGAGATGAATGCCCTTTTAAGGGCAGGAAAAAGAGCTAAATGCCCTTTTAAGGGCAATGCCCATACAAATGCCCTTTTCAGGGCAATGGGTAGATTAGCTTTTACTTTATTTTTATTTTGTGGGATTTTTGGGGGTGGGGGTTTGTATACTGTTAGGGGGTATTTGTTTTGTAGCAAAAGAGCTGTTAACTTTAGGGCAATGCCCTTTTAAGGGCCCTTGGTAGTTTATTCTAGATTAGGCTTTTTTATTGTGGGGTGTTTTTTTTTTTTTTAAGGGTATTAGAATAGGAATAATTTTTATTGTTTTAGATAATTTCGTTTGTTATTTTTTTGTAATGGTAGTTTTTTTTATTTTTTGTAATTTTAGTATTTTTTATTTTTTGTAAGGCAGCTTAGGTTTTATTTCACAGGTAAGTTTGTATTTATTTTAGCTAGGTAGTTAGTAAATAGTTAATAACTATTTACTAACTAGTCTACCTAGTTAAATTAAATATTAACTTACCTGTGAAATAAAAATAAAACCTAAGCTAGCTACAATATAACTATTAGCTATATTGTAGCTAGCTTAGGTTTTATTTCACAGGTAAGTTTGTATTTAGTTTTAAATAGGTAGACTAGTTAGTAAATAGTTATTAACTATTTACTAACTACCTAGCTAAAATAAATACAAACTTACCTGTAAAATAAAACCTAAGCTAGCTACAATATAGCTAATAGTTTTATTGTAGCTAGCTTAGGTTTTATTTCACAGGTAAGTTTGTATTTAGTTTTAAATAGGTATTATTTAGTTAATAATTGTAACTTTAATTTAGCTCTATATTAATTATGTTAAAGTTAGGGGGTGTTAGGTTTAGGGTTCGGGTTATGTTAGGCTTAGGTTTAGAGGTTACTAGTTAAAATTAGTTTATTGCCATGTGGGGGACTTTCGGTTTAGGGGTTAATAGGTTTATTTAATATATTTCTTTGTGGGGGGCTTTCAGTTTAGGGGTTAACAGGTATATTATAGTGGCGGCGGAATAAGGGCTTAATAACTTTAGTATATTGGGGGCGATGGGAGCGGATGGCAGATTAGGGGTTAATAATATTTAAATAGTGTTTGCGATGCAGGAAGGTGGCGGTTTATGGGTTAATAATTTTTAATAGTGGCGGCGATGTCGGGAGTGGCAGATTAGTGGTTAATAAATGTAATATAGTATTTGCGATGTGGGAGGGCCTCAGTTTAGGGTTTAATAGGTAGTTTATGGGTGTTAGTGTACTTTGTGACAGTTTAGTTATGAGTTTTATGTAACAGTTTTGTAGCGTAAAACTCAAAACTACTGCTTTTAGATTGCGAAAAAGATTGCGTCGGTATAGGCTGGAACGCAAGCATTTTAGCCTCACCGCAAAACTTGTAATGGCAGCGCTATGAAAGTCCCATGAAAATACATAATTTTTACGTGTGCGGGACTGACGTTGCGTTACAAGCTAAAAGGCTTGCGGTACAGCTATACTGACAAGACTTGTAATGGCTACGGTGCTGTTTTAACGCTGAAATGACCATTTTTTCAGCGTTAAAATACGAACGCAAAACTTGTAATCTAGATGTAAGTATCCCCCAGGTGCTGCTAATCAAATGCCCTTAGTTAATTGATCATCAGCAAGTGTAACCACCTATAAAAATGCTGAAATTTTAGCAGATTTCTGTTCTGGATCATTCAGGTGTGTGTTAACACAAAGCCAAGTAGGAAAGACATCAGCAATGATCTTAGAGCAGCAATTGTAGTTGCCCATCAAGGGTTTTAAGGCCATTTCCAAGCAATTTAAAGTCCATCATTCTAAAGTGAAAAGTTTTATCAAGAGTGTATATCCCAGCTAAGTCCCCTAAGGTCAGACCTTGCAATGCTCAGAGAAATTGCAAAAAAACCTTAGAGTTATATGTCAGACTCTTCTACAGGCATCAGTTAGCATGTTAAATGTTAAAGTTCATCACAGTACAATTATAAAAAACTGAACAAGTAGTGTTTGTATGGAAGGGTTGCTAGGAGAAAGCCTCTTCTCTCTAACAAAAACCTGGCAGCATGGCTTAGGTTTGGAAAATTGCATCTGAAGGAACCATAAGACTTTGGTGGAGACCAAAGTGGAGATGTTTGGTTATAATGCACAGCACCATGTTTGGCAAAAACCAAACACAGCATATAAGCACAAACACCTCATACAAACCTTAAAGCATAGTGGTGGAGGGGTGATGATTTGGGGCACCTTACAGTCATCAAGTCGACCATGAACTCCTCTGTATACCAAAGTGTTCTAGAGACAAATGTGAGGCCATCTGACCGGCAGCTAAAGCTTGGCCTAAATTGGCTCATGCAACATGACAATAATCCCAAGCACACCAGCAAATTTACAACAGAATATGTTAAAAATAAAAGAATGAAAATGTTGCAATGACCCAGTCAAATTCCAGACCTCAACTCTATGTAAATGCGGGACCTTAAAGGGACAGTAAACCTACGAAATAATGTTATATAATTTTGCACATAGTGCAGAATTATGTAACATTAGCTTAGCACCAAGTTTATAAAACTATTGCAGAGATATATTCCAAAATTCAATTTTCCTGACCGCTGCTCCTGGCTTTACTGAGCGGCTCTTAATTTGCATAAGCGCATCGTGGGCATGCTGTTTAGTCACAGCCGGTCCGATCCCGCCGTTAAACTGAATGTAGCTCACTCCCGCTCTGGTATGGTGGTTTAATTGCGCGATCGGGCCAGCTGCGGCTAGACAGCGTGCCCGCATTGCGATTATCCAAACTAAGAACTGCTCAGTAGAGCCAGAAGCGGCGGTCAGGAAAATTGCATTTTGGAATATAATATCTCTGCAATAGTTTGATTTATAAACTTGTCGCTAAGCTAATGTTATATAATTCTGCACTATGTGCAGAATTATATAACATTATTTTGTAGATTTACTGCCCCTTTAAGAGAGCTGTGCATTAACGAATGCCCGAAAACCTAAATGAACTGAAGCAATGTTGTAAAGAAGAGTGGGCCAAAATTCCTCCACGACGATGTGAGAGACTGATAGTCATACAGAAAAAGATTACTTCAAGTTACTTCTGCAAAAGGTGGTTCTACAAGCTATTGAATCATAATGTGTACTTAGTTTTTCATACATGGCTTCTCCATTGTGGCTTTATTTTTGTTAAATAAATCATGACACAGTGTAATATGTCATATTTTGTTGTTCATCTAAAGTTGTATTTACCTAATTTTAAGACCTGCTAAAGACCAGATTATTTTTATTATGTCCTGATACGTAAAACCGTAGAATTCAAAAAGGGTGTACTTTCTTTTTCGCATGACTGTATACAGATATATATACACGTATATATAAATATTTATATATATCCTTACGCGACAATCCTTATGCGTTACGTGCCTGTTGGCACTTAATCATCGTTGCTCTGAGGAAGGGGCTAGTGATCTCTTAAACATTACTTGAATAAAGAACTCTTTCTTTATAAGTCCATATATAGTCATGTAAATAATAGCTCCTATTGCTTATCTTTAAGTCCAGCGAGTGCTGTCTTCTATTACCTTTATCTCTACCTGCATTCAGCACCCTGGTAACTGGACACCTGTTTGTGTGAGGGCACCAGCCTCTGTAAATATAAATATATATATATATATATATATATATATATATATATATATTGCAGTCCTTTCCTATCAAACACGTTAACATATACCATATACCATTTTAACCTTTTTAAAACATGTTATTTTTTTAAATTAAAAAGTGTGTATATTAGTGTAATACTTTATTTTAATATGTTTTAGATGTGTTTTGTGAAATGTTTTTTAACCCTAACACTTTACTTTAGGGGGCATATTTATCAAGCTCCGTATGGAGTTTGAGGCCCCTTGTTTCCGCCAAGCCTCTAAAGACCGCTGCTCCATAACTTGTACGGGGGCGGCATTGCACCAGCAGTTCACAAGAACTGCTGGTGCAATGATAAATGCCGACAGCGTATGCTGTCTGCATTTATTGATGTGCAGTGGACATGATCCGCTATATCGGACCATAGTAAATTGGCCCCTAGTTCTCAAGTTATACCAATTCTTCAAGTGCTATTAGCTCTTTCACTCGACCACAAACCCTATCTTTAATTTTGTAATATCAGCAACTTGTAATCTAGCCCATTGTAATTTTTTTATCAGATGTGTGCTATCAGTCGATCGGAGGGTGTTGAGCATTTATCAAGTGCCTTTAATTATTAAATTTGATGTGCCCATTTTGTCAATAATTAGTTAATAACTTGTGATCGAGTGAATTGTAAAAATCAAAGTTGTCCATTCATTCGGCTAGATTTAGAGTTTTGCGTTAGAAGGGGTGCGTTAGCTACGCGTGTTTTTTTCCCCCCGCACCTTTTAAATAACGCTGGTATTGAGAGTTCTCTGAAGGGCTGTGTTAGGCTCCAAAAAGGGAGCGTAGAGCATAATATACCGCCTATGAACCCCTAATCTGCTACCCCCAACGTCGCCGACACCTACATAATATTTATTAACCCCTAATCTGCCCCCCCCCCAACGTCGCTGCTACCTTATCTACACTTATTAACCCCTAATCTTCCGACCGGACCTCACCGCTACTATAATAAATGTATTAACCCCTAAAGCTAAGTCTAACCCTAACCCTAACACCCCCCTAAGTTAAATATAATTTAAATCTAACGAAATAAATTAATTCTTATTAAATAAATTAATCCTATATAAAGCTAAATACTTACCTGTAAAATAAACCCTAATATAGCTACAATATAATGAATAATTACATTGTAGATATTTTAGGATTTATATGTATTTTACAGGCAACTTTGTATTTATTTTAACTAGGTACAATAGCTATTAAATCGTTATCAACTATTTAATAGCTACCTAGTTAAAATAATTACAAAATTACCTGTAAAATAAATCCTAACCTAAGTTATTATTAAACCTAACACTACACTATCAATAAATTAATTAAATAAACTATCTACAATTACCTACAATTAAATCGATGTTAAGGAGGGCAGATTAGGGGTTAATACTATTTATTCTAGTGTTTGCGATGCGGGAGTGCGGCGGTTTAGGAGTTAATACATTTATTATAGTGGTGGCGAGGTCCGGTCGGCAGATTAGGGGTTAATAAGTGTAGTTAGGTATTGGCGACATTGGGGGGGGCAGATTAGGGGTTAATAAATATTATGTAGGTGTCGGCGATGTTAAGGGCAGCAGATTAGGGGTACATAGGGATAATGTAGGTGGTGGCGGTGTGCGGTCGGCAGATTAGGGGTTAAAAATTTTTATTAGAGTGGCGGCGATGTGGGGGGACCTCGGTTTAGGGGTACATAGGTAGTTTATGGGTGTTAGTGTACTTTAGAGCACAGTAGTTAAGAGCTTTATAAACCGGCATTAGCCCAGAAAGCTGACTTTTTTCTGCGGCTGGAGTCTTGTCGTTAGAGTTCTAACGCTCACTTCAGCCAAGACTCTAAATACCGGCGTTAGGAAGATCCCATTGAAAAGATAGGATACGCAATTGGCGTAAGGGGATCTGCGGTATGGAAAAGTCGCAGCTGGAAAGTGAGTCTTAGACCCTTTCCTGCGTGACTCTAAATACCAGTGGGCGGTAAAAACCAGCGTTAGGAGCCCTTAACGCTGGTTTTGACAGCTACTGCAGAACTCTAAATCTAGGCGATTGTTTGGGTAAATCATTTGCATTGCAAATCATTTGCATTGTGATCATTTATAACTCAAAAAAGGGGTACCGAGAGCCAAAAAAAAAAGCCTATAAACACGTTGGAATCAACCTTATAGTTTGCTATAGAGATATAGATAAAATTATTGTAACTTACATCGCTAAAATGTGAGTATAAAATGAAAAGAAACAATTTTAGAACATGATTGTTGTTTCTAGTTGTGGTTATGATCTCTGTTATCCAAAAAAAAAGTGTCAAGGAGCATAGGATAGGGGAAATGAGATGAGATTTTTTGAGAAATTTAGCTCATTCTTTTGCAGTAATCTACTACTTGCCCTGTCCAATACTGACAGATCATTTCTAAATGATTGATGTGAGTGACAGCAAGTCAGTCATTTAAAGTGATGGTAAATCCAAGCTTATAACAAACGCTAGGATTTACCATCACTAAAAATGAAGTGGAGTTTAAATGATCATATATGCAAAATAGGGTGCTAAACTCACCCTGAATGTGCCGTTGCACATCGCTAAACTCAGCAGCTCCAGTCGCCCACTGCACATCAATCTCCTTCAACGAGGTGATGTTTGCACCTCTAAATCAATAGCCGTATGTGTTAACTGACAGTGTTCTGGTATGTATGCATGCACGGATATTCAGGGTGAGTTTATCACCCTTTTTTACATATATGATCACTTAAACTCCATTTGATTTTTAGTGATGGTAATTCCTAACATTTTTTAAACGTTCGGATTTACCATAACTTTAATACCAAACAGGTTATCCAATCCACTTTTAACCTAGCATTGGGAGACGGTAGTCTAAGTGAAAATTAGTTATCTGTAATCACTTTAGCTTTTGGAGAGTGCATTTGTATGTGGCCCTGTCAATTATTTCTCATTGTGGGCTATATTCAGGGCGGGCTTAACAATGGGACCAACTGGGTCCAATGGACCCAGGTAGCACTTGACAGGGAGCGGCACTTCAATCAGTGACTATCACATAGTCAGACTCCTGCTCCTGTGACTGTCTTCTGCCTCGTTGGGGATTGGGATTGAGAGCGTGGCAGGAGCGGCATTGAAGTCAGACTGCTGTTCCTAACCCCTTGTCTCTGTGGGCAGTGGGTAAGATTGACAGCGGGGCAGGAGCAGCATTGAAGTTTTATTTTCCTCTGCTGAATCTCTGCTATTCTCACACCACTGCTTTACCCTCTCTATATATATTTTACATTCCAATGTTCTTCACATAGAAGAATATGTTCTATCTATTCTTCAACAAATATTTCTATATATCATCACTGTTTGTTTTTTTTAAAATTGGAATGTGACATATTTAAAGTACCTACATAGCTAAAACCATTATTAAATATTAATATTGAATGCTTTTCAATTTTTGGATTTATTTGACTGTAAAGGGCTCCAATGCACATGTATATACGTGTGTACACACACACACACACATATATATATATATATATATATATATATATATATATATATATATATATATATATATATATATTTATGTGTTTGTATTAGGGATGGGCGAATGTTTCTAAAAATTCGGAATTTTTATAAGAATTTTGATACATTCGTTCGTTCAAATTTCAAATGTTTATATAACATTCTAACATTCTATTTTCAATTTTTTTTTCTTCAATAAAATTCGAAAATATTTGTTTGAATAATAGAATGTTTAGCTATGTATTCATTCAGTTTCAAAATGTAATATTCAAATTTGAATGTGACATTCAAATTTGACATTCAAATTCAAAATAGTATTTCTAGTCTACAACTGTGTGTAATAAATGTAATATTCAAATTTGAAGGCTACATTCGAATTTGAATGTCACATTCAAATTTGAAATAGTATTTCTAGTCATACTGTATTTTAAATGTAATATTCAAATTGGAATGTCACATTCGAATTGGAATGTCACATTCGAATTGGAATGTCACATTCAAATTCGAAATAGTATTTCTAGTCTAATACTGTGTTTTTTAAATGCAATATTCAAATTTAAATATGACATTCAAATTTGAATGTGACATTCAAATTCAAAATGGTATTTTTAGTTTACAACTGTGTTTAATAAATGTAATATTCGAATTCGAATTCTACATTCGATTTCAAATGTAACTTTCAAATTCAAAATAGTATTTCTAGTCTAATACTGTGTTTTTAAAATGTAATATTCGAATTTGAATATGACATTCGAATTTGAATGTGACATTCAAATTCGAAATGGTATTTTTAGTTTACAACTGTGTTTAATAAATGTTATATTCAAATTTAAATGCTACATTCGAATTCGAATGCTACATTCAAATTTGAATGTAACATTCAAATTCGAAATAGTATTTCTAGTCTAATACTATGTTTTTTAAATTAAATTTTCAAATTCGAATGTGACATTCGAATTCGAAATAGTATTTCTAGTCTAATACTGTGTTTATAAATGTAATATTCGAATTCGAATGTGACATTCAAATTCAAAATAGTATTTCTAGTCTACAATTGTGTTTTATAATGGTAATATTCGAATTCGAATGTTACATTCGACTGTGACATTCGAATTCCAATGTCACATTCGAAAACTGTAAATAACATTCAAAAATAGAATTTTTAAGAATATTCGTTCTTATCAACATTCTATTATGTAAATCAAATGTTTACAGTAACATTCATTCTAACATTCGAATTTGAATATAAACACATTCGCCCATCCCTAGTTTGTATATGTATATCTGTAAATACATATATAAACACATAAATACATATGTACACACATATAAACTTGTATATATATATATATATATATATATATATATATATATTTAGACGTGTATTTATGTATTTCCTTTTTCTATTTTTAAAACTTATTTTTATCAGACAATATTTTTTTATGGTGGCTTTTTTTTATTTTTAATAGGAAGAAAAATAGGTGAATGCCCTTTTAAGGGCAATGCTTATACAAATGCCCTTTTCGGGGCAATGGGTAGATAAGTTTTTTTTTACTTAGGATTTTTTTATTTTGGGGGTGTTAGGTGTTATTTTCAGGGGGGGAGGGTGTCAGTTAGCACTTACAGTACAGTGAATGGGTTACCTGACGAGATATCTGGGGAACAGAAATCAGACACACAGCAAGAATGGTCTATTCACTGATCTGTTTATTATAAGGTGCACAATACTTTTATAAGCAGTGGTTACAGCATATAGGTTTAAACAATGATGTACTCATAGATACATCATCTTACACAGTATTGCTTAGAAACAAAAGAAGCTTATTAAATATAATTGGGTAAAAAGGAGTATTTCTCATACACGGGGAATGTTAGATATAAGTATAACTGGGCGCATCGCCTAGCATAAAGCAAGGACGTTGGACATCTTATAGAGATAACGGGGCATCCAGGCGCATCGCCAGGGACATTCACAAGGCCATTCTTGATATGCAAGTATTCCTAACATCAGCATATTTCTTCACAACATAATAAGCTGTTATAATAAACTATAATAAACCATTCTTGACAAAATGGATGCCTAAAGACAAAATTGCGTCAGTATTGCTAAATATATTCTAACAGGGGGGTTGTAATGTTAGGGGGTAATTGTTTTATTTTTTAGGAAAAATAGCTGTTAACTTTAGGGCAATGTCCTACAAAAGGCCCTATTAAGGCCTATTGGTAGTTTGTAGATTACTTTTTTTTTTATTTTAGGGTGTTGTTTTTTACAGGGGTATTAGAATAGGAATATTTTTTGGGGGGTTAATAGTTTATTTAGAAAGTTTGCGTTGTGGGAGGATGGTGGTTTAGGGGTTAATATGTTTAATTACTTTTTGCAATGTGGGGGGGTGGCGGTTAAGGGGTTTTGAATGGCATTTTGACGTGTCCGTTTATTAATTTCTTTCGGTTTCGATTTTTACGTGTGATTTTAACTTAAAAAACAAACTACTCTTTATTTTTAACTGGCGTAAGTTAATGACAACTCCAGAAATGTGTTGTTGCGCACATTTCTGAACCTCGCCATTTTGGACAACTTACGCCAGTATATCATATTGCGGTGTATGTTATGTGATTCACCCGATGTGTGAGGTGAACTTATAGTCGACGTGGGTTTTAGCAGTTGCGCTTAAAATTATGCAATACATGTGATCGTGCCTCATATTGTTTGTGCGCTACAGATAGTGCCACTTTTATAAAGTGTGGGGTTTAGCAAAGAGAAGTAGGTAATTTTTAAAGAGATTATATTCAGGGTGAGTTTAGCACCCTTTTTTTACATATATGAACACTTGATTTTTAGTGATGGTATATCCTAACTTTTTTAAATGCTCGGATTTACCATCACTTTAATACCAAACAGGTTATCCAATCCACTTTTAACCTAGCATTGGGAGGCTGTAGTCTAAGTGAACGTTAGCCATCTGTAAACACTTTATCTTTTGGAGAGTGTATTTGTATGTGGCCCTGTCAATTATTTCTCATTGTGGGCTATATTCAGGGCCGGCTTAACAATGGGACCAACTGGGTTCAATGGACCCAGGCGGCACTTGACAGGGAGCAACACTTCAATCAGTGATTATCACATAGTCAGTCCCCTGCTCCTGTGACTGTCTTCGTTCTCCATTGGGGATTGGGTTTGACAGTGTGGCAGGAGCGGCATTGAAGTCAGACCGCTGCTCCTAACCACTTGTCTCTGTGGACAGTGGGTGGGATTGACAGTGGGGCAGAAGCAGCATTGAAGTCAGACTGCCACTCCTAACCATTTGTCTCTGTGGGCAGTGGGTGGGAGTGACAGTGGGACAGGAGAGGCATTGGGGGGACCCACACAGAGATACTGTAATATGTGTGCACTGTGGCTGTCAAGTGTATGCACACCCCGAGCAGTTTCTCTAACCAGTTATTGCTTTGCTTAGGGCCTAAGCAAAGCAATAACTTGTTAGAGAAACTGTGCTTGGGGTGTGCATACACTTAAAAGTCTTAGGGTGATATTGTGCCCCACAACCTGATTCTCACAGGCAGCACACTCAGCGTGACTTACTATCCTCTCTGCAGTGCAGGCTCACAATTCTTTTGTTTATGACTTGGAATGGTCATGGTCTGATAGCTCTTTGCTACTAACTGGGGTTGTGTGGGGTGTGGAAAGCACTAGGCAGTTTTCAATCACGGAGCTCAGCTACAGAGAGGGTAAAACAGTGGTGAGCGAACAGCTGAGATTCAGCAGAGGAAAAAAAAAAAAGTGTGAAAAATCCTTTCAGTCAGTTTTCTTTTCCTCTGCTGAATCTCTGCTATTCTCTCACCAATGCTTTACCCTCTCTGTAGCTGAGCTCCGTGATTGAAAACTGCCTAGTGCTTCCCACACCCCACACAGCCAGTTAGTAGCACAAGACAAAAAGACAGAGTAATATGTAAGAGCACTTTTTAAATATATACTTCTACTTAGTGATGCATTAGTTTTGGACTTTAATTTGTGGTAGTATTTTTAAAAAATACATTTTATATTTTCCACTTTTTTAAATGTGTATGCTGTATATTGGGTGCAAATACCTGTTAAAGATGACTATGCAGATTATATCCTTCTATGTATGGCCCCCATAGTTTACTAATGACAGCCGAAATGCCCAAACTATATTTGATATCAGACAGAGGCAAGGCCTTTGCAGTTCCATGTGCTTTCTGTTTATGGTTTTTGAAACATTGCACAGTGCTCAAGATGGTTTCCAGAAGGTTGTGTATCTCTTTGCTCTGTGAGTTGCCTCTGGTGTATAACAGTAGGTTAATATTTTAGAGTAAATCTAATTAAAAGCAGTGATAGCAAAGAACAAAATGTATTGATGAAGAGTATTACTATGTACAGTATATATTATGTTATTAAGCAATTACCTTATCCAAATATCTGCACCATATAAAATGGCAACTTTAAAGAATGTAATGGAAAGTCTTGGAGCGTGTGTGTGGGGGGGGGGGGGGCGTCATTTTGTTCTCTGACCCAGGCAGCACATTGTATTGAGGCAGCACTGGCTATATTAGTTGAACTTCAAATATCACAAACACTTTAAAGTATTTTCCCATAGCAGGGCCGGACTGGGAAATCAGACCAGCCCTGGAAATTTGTATAGACCGGCCCAGCCCAACCCAGCCCACCTCTGAGTCAACGCCGCCCCCTTCAGCTTAGCCATGTCCCCTCAGAGATTAATGTCAGTCAGAAACATAGAACAGGCATTTAAATAGTTAATAGTATACAGGTAGAAAGCGTCCCCGCCGCCGCAAAGTCTTTAGCCTACAACTGTGTATGTGTGTGTGTATGTGTCTGTGTGTCTATGTGTGTGTGTGTGTGTCTGTATATATGTGAGTGTCTGTGTGAGTGTGTGTGTGTCTGTGTGAGTATATATATGTATGTATATATATATATATATATATATATATATATATGTGTGTGTGTGTGACATTATATATACAAAATATTAACGCCTAGATTTAGAGTTCTGCGTTAGCAATCAAAACCAGCGTTAAGGGGTCCTAACGCTGCTTTTGGCCGCCTGCTGGTATTTAGAGTCAGTCAGGAAAGGGTCTAACGCTCACTTTCCAGCCGCGACTTTTCAATACCGCAGATCCCCTTACGCCAATTGCGTATCCTATCTTTTCAATGGGATCTTCGTAACGCTGGTATTTAGAGTCTTGGCTGAAGTGAGCGTTAGAACTCTAACGACAAAACTCCAGCCGCAGAAAAAAGTCAGGAGTTAAGAGCTTTATGGGCTAACGCCGGTTTATAAAGCTCTTAACTACTGTGCTCTAAAGTACACTAACACCCATAAACTACCTATGTACCCCTAAACCGAGGTCCCCCCACATCACTGCCACTATAATAACAAATTTTAACCCCTAATCTGCCGACCGGACACCGCTGCCACCTACATTATCCCTATAAGCCCCTAATCTGCTGCCCCTAACACCGCCGACACCTACATAATATTTATTAACCCCTAATCTGCCCCCCCCAACATCGCCGCTACATTACCTACACTTATTAACCCCTAATCTACCGGCCGGACCTCGCCGCCACTATAATAAATGTATTAACCCCTAAACCACCTCACTCCCGCCTCGCAAACCCTATAATACATTTTATTAACCCCTAATCTGCCCTCCCTAACATCGCCGCCACCTAACTTCAAGTATTAACCCCTAATCTACCGACCGGACCTCGCCGCTACTATAATAAATGTATTAACCCCTAAAGCTAAGTCTAACCCTAACCCTAACACTCCCCTAAATTAGATATAATTTAAATCTAACGAAATAAATGATTTCTTATTAAATAAAGTAATCCTATTTAAAACTAAATACTTACATATCAAATAAACCCTAATATAGCTACAATATAACTAATAATTCCATTGTAGCTATTCTAGGATTTATATTTATTTTACAGGCAACTTTGTATTTATTTTAACTAGGTACAATAGCTATTAAATAGTTATTAACTATTTAATAGCTACCTAGTTAAAATAATTACAAAATTACCTGTAAAATAAACCCTAACATAAGTTACAATTAAACCTAACACTACACTATCAATAAATTAATTAACTAAACTACCAACAATTACCTACAATTAAATCAACTAAACTAAATTACAAAAAAAACAAACACTAAATTACAAAAAATAAAAAAGATTACAAGAATTTTAAGCTAATTACACCTACTCTAAGCCCCCTATAAAAATAACAAAGCCCCCCAAAATAAAAAAATGCCCTACCCTATTCTAAAATAAAAAATTAACAGCTCTATTACCTTACCAGCCCTTAAAAGGGCTTTTTGCGGGGCATGCCCCAAAGAAATCAACTCTTTTGCCTGTAAAAAAAAAAACATACAATAGGGAGTACGGCGGTTTAGGAGTTAATAGATTTATTATAGTGGCGGCGAGATCCGGTCTGCAGATTAGGGGTTAATAAGTGTAGGTAAGGTAGCGGCGACGTTGGGGGGCAGATTAGGGGTTAATAAATATAATATAGGGGTCGGCGGTGTTAGGGGCAGCAGATTAGGGGTTCATAGGGATAATGTAGGTTGCGGCGGTGTCCGGAGCGGCAGATTAGGGGTTAATAATATAATGCAGGTGTCAGCGATAGCGGGGCGACAGATTAGGGGTTAATAAGTGTAAGTTAGGGGTGTTTAGTCTCGGGGTTCATGTTAGGGTGTTAGGTGCAGACTTAGGAAGTGTTTCCCCATAGGAAACAATGGGGCTGCGTTAGGAGCTGAACGCTGCTTTTTTGCAGGTGTTAGGTTTTTTTTCAGCTCAAACTGCCCCATTGTTTCCTATGGGGGAATCGTGCACAAGCACGTTTTTCAAGCTGGCTGCTACCGTAAGCAACGCTGGTATTGAGAGTTGAAGTGGCGGAAAATTATGCTCTATGCTCCCTTTTTGGAGCCTAACGCAGCCATTCAGACAACTCTAAATACCAGCGTTATTTAAAATGTGCGGGGGGGGGGAGGGGTAGCTAACGCACCCCTTTGGCCGCAAAATTCTAAATCTAGGTGTATGTTTTTTTGTTTCTCACAGATTCATATAGAACACAGTATTTCTGATGCAGATATGATTTCTGGCTAAATCACAGCAGTCAGAATATTATCCATGGAAGTTATTTTATCCTCAACAGAACTCATTAGCATCAGCAAATAGTCTAAGTGGTTGACAAGTGGGGGGGGGGAGTTGGCACAATATGGGTGCATGACTGGGCATTTAAAGGGCAGGGTGTTTTTTGAGTTATGGGAACTCAGTGGGTGGGAAAAAGCAGAATTGCACCCAAATTGTTACTAAGAACTTAGGTTGGTTTCTGGCTTTGGCAATGTGATGCCAATGTCTCCACCTAGACTAACCACAAAGTAGCTTATTTTGAGGAAATATGGGAAAAGCTGTTAATAAATTAATTGTACATTGCATGTTCTGTCTGAGCCATATTCATTCCTCACATTTGTGATTGTGACTCTGCAGGGGGCCTGTACTATACGCAGGGCAGGTCAGTCCATTTGTATCAGTCTGACAGTCTCCATGACTTGTAGCATTTAAATCAGGGCTATCCAGGCTTCTCACATGAAGGGCTACTTAATGGAATATTATCAATTGGAATAATATCCATTTTTTTTTAAACACTGCCAACCAAGCAAAAACATGTATTGTAATGTGTACTTATATAAATATCATATGTAAGCCCCCAGGACTTGTTACCTAGCTCCTTCCTGTCTTCCACTTCATTAAGAGTCCTGCCCTGACTCTCTGCATGCGCTCACATAGTGCTGAGCGCTCATAACCTCAGCCTTCTTCCACAGTAAGTCCACTACTGCATACTTGAGCACGCTGCATGCAAACCCCCCCCCCCCCACACTCCCGCCCCCCCCCAAGAAAGTAAAAAAAAAGTTAAATAATAAAATTAAAAAAATTAAAATCCTTTTTTTGTTGCGTGATGCTCTGACAGTGACTGCAGCTGCCAGGAAAACCCTCAAACTACTTCCTCCCGCGCTGTTAGTAACTGCCTGTCATGTGTCAGTGTCTGCCTCAGCGCGCCTTTGAGGCACTGCTAGCTTACCTTTCAGCAGCGCCGTGGGATCTTTCCATTCCCTGTCTGCTCAGCGCCTCACCACCTACCGGTAACCGCTGGACCGGCCCAGTACCTCAGACCCGTCTCCCTCGCAAACCCCTCCCCCCTGGCTGGCATCATTTACATGACATGTTTACATGATGACATCATTCATTCACAAACAATCATTCATAGCCTATGAATGATTGTCTGTGAATGAATGTCAATATGTCATGTAAATGATGCCTGCCTGATGAGCTCAGTGAAGTCTGCCTCTGCTGACTGCTGTGTGTATGCTCAACTCACAGGCCAGCCGCTGCACCCCCAACCCGCCTCAGTCACAACAGTGACCGTGCTCTGCTGCTAGGTGCTGCTGCTCGCTCTTCTCCTCCACATCACACGCTGCACCTGTCGGCCCCTGACTGCCCAGCCCACCACTATTTTTCCCGGTATCCCGGCCGCCCAATCCGGCCCTGTCCCATAGACTTCAATGGAGCTCAAATACTTCAAAAAAAACATTCTCACGTGCTAACCCATCCGTGTTTATTCAAGTGCACTAAACCCAACGTGATATATGAATATTTTACATTCTAATGTTCTTCACTTTGAAGAATATGTTCTATCTATTCTTCAACAAATATTTCTATATATTATCAATGGGTTTTTTATGTTAAAATTGGAATGTGAAATAATTAAAGTACCTACATAGTTAAAACCATTATTAAATATTAATATTGAATGCTTTTCAGTTTTTGGATGTATTTGACTGTAAAGGGCTCCAATGCACATGCATATATGTGTGTACATATATATCTTTATGTGTTTGTATGTGTATATCTGTAAATACATATATAAACGCATAAATACATATGTACACACATATAAACGTATATATATATATATATATATATAACACACAGAGAAAACCCAGCACTCACTTACAAGCTCTCAGCTAAGATTTAAAAGCAAAAATGGAAAGGTTAGTTACCGCATCTGGCCAAATGGGACAAGTCCAGGTACCTCGTCAAGGTCCTTTCCAATACCTGGGACCCTAAAACAGCCACACAATGCAAGCTTTCAAATCCAAACAAACTGGGAACAAGGGAAGGGTGCACAGGCATATGTAATCACCCTAGACATATACAAAACACGGAAGGGAACTGCACTCTCATAACGGACCGGGTACACATCCCATGACCCTGCAACATGCTCAGCCCTGGGTGCCACTGGCACTCACAGGAAGCTGTGCTGTCCCCAGAGTCACAGGCAGTTAACCCCATACAGGTCTGGATGCAAGAACCATAGGGCAAATTACAAAACAAATTATTACAACACACAGAGAAAGTCCAGCACTTACAAGCTCTCAGCTAAGATTAAAAGCAAAAATGGAAGGGTTGTTTGCTGGACTTTCTCTGTGTTTTTATATATACAGTATATACATTTAGGGGTTTTAAAAGGCGTTTTGATGTGTCAGTTTATTCATTTTTATTTTTATGTGTGATTTTAACTTAAAAACAAACTACTCTTTATTTTTAACTGGCGTAAGTTACTTGCGGCGCCAGAAATGTGTAGCTGAACACATTTTTTAACCTCGCCATTTTGGAAAACTTACTTCAGTATATCATATTGCGGCATGTGTTATGTGATTCACCCGATGTGCGAGGTGAATTTATAGACGACGTGGGTTTCAGCAGTTGCGCTGAAAATTACGCAATATATGTGATTGCGCCCCATATCGTTAGTGCCAGTTGTAATCTAGCCCTAAACTGGAGATAGTTCACATATGTATGTCTTTTTTTTTTTTTTTTGGTTTATTGAAACAAATAAAATACTATACAGAAATAGAGAATTACAGTTTGTTGGATATAAATATGTGCAAAAGAATGTACCGAATGCAAATAAAACTTACAAAAGATAACTCCACATATAACTTATAAGTACAATTACTTTTATAAAGTGCGGGGTTTAGCAAAGAGAAGTAGATAATTGTTAAAGAGATTATATGAAAATCGCCTTAAAGGCATGTCTGATGTTAACTATATGGTTACTGTTCCAATATAATCAATTTTGTGAGGAAATATATTCCTCTCATAGAAAGGACATTGATAAATACAGGGAGTGCAGAATTATTAGGCAAGTTGTATTTTTGAGGATTAATTTTATTATTGAACAACAACCATGTTCTCAATGAACCCAAAAAACTAATTAATATCAAAGCTGAATATTTTTGGAAGTAGTTTTTAGTTTGTTTTTAGTTTTAGCTATTTTAGGGGGATATCTGTGTGTGCAGGTGACTATTACTGTGCATAATTATTAGGCAACTTAACAAAAAACAAATATATACCCATTTCAATTATTTATTTTTACCAGTGAAACCAATATAACATCTCAATATTCACAAATATACATTTCTGACATTCAAAAACAAAACAAAAACAAATCAGTGACCAATATAGCCACCTTTCTTTGCAAGGACACTCAAAAGCCTGCCATCCATGGATTCTGTCAGTGTTTTGATCTATTCACCATCAACATTGCGTGCAGCAGCAACCACAGCCTCCCAGACACTGTTCAGAGAGGTGTACTGTTTTCCCTCCTTGTAAATCTCACATTTGATGATGGACCACAGGTTCTCAATGGGGTTCAGATCAGGTGAACAAGGAGGCCATGTCATTAGATTTTCTTCTTTTATACCCTTTCTTGCCAGCCACGCTGTGGAGTACTTGGACGCGTGTGATGGAGCATTGTCCTGCATGAAAATCATGTTTTTCTTGAAGGATGCAGACTTCTTCCTGTACCACTGCTTGAAGAAGGTGTCTTCCAGAAACTGGCAGTAGGACTGGGAGTTGAGCTTGACTCCATCCTCAACCCGAAAAGGCCCCACAAGCTCATCTTTGATGATACCAGCCCAAACCAGTACTCCAACTCCACCTTGCTGGCGTCTGAGTCGGACTGGAGCTCTCTGCCCTTTACCAATCCAGCCACGGGCCCATCCATCTGTCCCATCAAGACTCACTCTCATTTCATCAGTCCATAAAACCTTAGAAAAATCAGTCTTGAGATATTTCTTGGCCCAGTCTTGACGTTTCAACTTGTGTGTCTTGTTCAGTGGTGGTCGTCTTTCAGCCTTTCTTACCTTGGCCATGTCTCTGAGTATTGCACACCTTGTGCTTTTGGGCACTCCAGTGATGTTGCAGCTCTGAAATATGGCCAAACTGGTGGCAAGTGGCATCTTGGCAGCTGCATGCTTGACTTTTCTCAGTTCATGGGCAGTTATTTTGCGCCTTGGTTTTTCCACACGCTTCTTGCGACCCTGTTGACTATTTTGAATGAAACGCTTGATTGTTCGATGACCACGCTTCAGAAGCTTTGCAATTTTAAGAGTGCTGCATCCCTCTGCAAGATATCTCACTATTTTTGACTTTTCTGAGCCTGTCAAGTCCTTCTTTTGACCCATTTTGCCAAAGGAAAGGAAGTTGCCTAATAATTATGCACACCTGATATAGGGTGTTGATGTCATTAGACCACACCCCTTCTCATTACAGAGATGCACATCACCTAATATGCTTAATTGGTAGTAGGCTTTCGAGCCTATACAGCTTGGAGTAAGACAACATGCATAAAGAGGATGATGTGGTCAAAATACTAATTTGCCTAATAATTCTGCACTCCCTGTAATCATCTAAACGCTTTGAGAGCACAAAGGGATATTTCTCTAATAGGAGTGAGGATGATACAAGATATTTCAAATTATCTACTTCTAATGGCATATAGCTAAATCAGTAAGTTTATGATCTAACTGAAAAATAATCTGTAGAAACCCATGATTTAGTAGTGCGTTATTTTTTTATTATGATTTTTATACTATTGTTATATATATATATACATACAAAATTTATAAGTATTATATACATATTAGTACAAAACAAGTGGAATGAGAATGCCAATATATACAAATTTAAATGGTAGTGTATAAAGTATTAGATATCAAATCCCCAAAACAAGTGGGGTACACAGGCAGCTTCCTCTTCAAATATACTGTTGCTTGAACAAGTGGCATCCAATCTAAAAGTCTTAAACAGGAATAGGGCACCTCAATAGTGTGATATTTTCAGACCTCAAAGGTAGTTAAAGGGACAATCTAACCAAAATTAAACTTTCATGATTCAGATAGGGCATGCAATTTTATACAACTTTCCAATTTACTTTTATCATTAAATTTGCATTGTTCCCTTGGTGGTATTTTTGAAAAGCTAAGCCTAGCTAGGCTCAATCTGATTTCCAAACCGCCCCTTAGCTCACAACATTTTGAAATTTTTTTACAGTTAGACAGTACTAGCTCATGTGTGTCATATAGATAACATTGTGCTCACTCCCGTGGAGTAATTTAGGAGTCTGCACTGATTGACTAAACTGCATGTCGGTCAAAAGTGCTGAGATAAGGAGGCAGTCTGCAGAGGCTTAGATGCAAGGTAGTCACATAAGTAAAAAGTGTATTAATATAACAGTGTTGGTTAATGGTTATGCAAAACTGGGGTATGGGTAATAAAGGGATTATCTATCTTTTTAAACAATAAAAATTCTGGTGTATACTGTCCCTTTAAGTAACAAAGAAACATACTCACAGATTCATAAGCACCTAAATAGTTCTGATCATGCACAGCTGGCTTAAACCTCCCGAGAGATTCCTGGTGTGGAAAGTTGTCACAACTGCTAGTATCTGAGAAGGATAGATAGCCCAAACCAGATACTGCAGGATGATCGATGGTACTCTTTCTTGTCAACAAACTCAGATCAGCAATAAAGTGTGATAAAAATACTTTAATTCAAATTTGCTTAAATCATAAAATAGTACTTAGCCCTCACAACACGTTTCTTGGATTTACCGTTTCTCCCCCGGTATTCTCTCCCTGTACATCGCCACCATCATCCCCTTTTGTAGAGCAGCCAGTTCCACCAGTAGTGCAATCTCTGTCAGTGATCCCTTGCAGCTCCAGGACTGCCATCGCCACCCCCACCACTAACAGTTTCACCAGTAGGTAAGGAAAAAGTGTTCAGGGAGAGCAAAGAGAATTAGTGGTACCAAATGTAAAACCACAGGCAAGAAACCTTCAACAGCAGTAAAAGAACAGGCACAGGCAGAAACTGCTTCATGTCACCCAGAGATGAGGGACAAGTTTTTCAGTATTGGAGATGGGCACTTTGCTAAGTGTAAATTGTGTGGCAATGAAGTTAGCCGTGGAAGAGTATTAGGTAATCTCACCATCTCTGGGGTGAGCCAACATTTCTGCACTCACCACAGGGCTTTGTTATTGAGTTAAGAATGCAGGGCCAGCATCAGCAGCAACAGCACAACAATCTCTGTATCACAGCTGGCAATGCCACCTACTCGGAGCAACTCTACCAGGAGTGGTCAGGAAATGGGACAAGATATTGATGGCAGTTAGAGTCAGGTGCTGCATTCAACATCACAGTGATGTGTTCAGCCCACCTTAAAACATTTTTGGGGTTTTCACTCTACGGAGATGTCGAGAAAATTAACCCGTCTGATAGGTCAGATGGTAGCTATCAGTGTTGAGTCCTTTCTGACTGCACACTTGTGGCTGCCCAGGGCATCTGATGAGGGTAGTGATGCTGTTAATTGTTGTGGAGAGACAGATAGATCCGGTAAGGGAAGAAGCGGGTCTGTAGATCAGCAAGGGTTCCGGTCACGCCTCCTCCATGCTGAGGTGTTGGATAAGCAGCATACCACAAACAATATATTGCAGGTTCTTAGAAGGATGGTGGCATATTGGGTAGGAGAATACACAGGCATGATTGAGGAAATGGGTGTTGTAGACAAAGATGGAGCAGCCAATATGGCCAAGGTCCTTTGTGATGGTTACTTTATCGGTGTGCGTTTACTTAAATGATACAGAAGGACTGCAGGCTACTTTCACCACTGTGTTAAAGTCATGTCATACCAGTTTACTTTTGTTGTTAAAACAAATATTTTGTGTGTTTTACATTGGAATTAATGTAATTGAAGAAATTTCATTTTAAACAAAAATTCTTATCCAAGTCTTCAGATGAACCAAATGTGTCCATTCCCAAAATTCTGAGAACCCGAATAGGGACTAGTTTCCATTGAGGTAGTAATGTTTAGAAACTGGCGATAAAAAATATTTATCTCCATTAAAATTTCCGAGCTTTACCACCTCAATGTAAACTAGGCCTTAGTTGAAAAATCCAAACAAAATCTTTCAGCTGAACAGATTTTATTGACCGTGTAGATATCTAAAATGTTCTCCAATGTATCAAGTCCCTTGATGTGTTGAATTCAGTAAGTGTAAAATGGTCCTGGAAACCTGTTGAAACATTTTGAGAAATTGAAATATGATCACTTTGAACAGGATTGTCCCATGTTAAGTATAGGGTGTGCTATCGCTGAGCCAATTACGCATTTTGAAGAAGCACATAGAAAACCCACAATTGTGATCACCTCAATAGGAATAATAAATTGTCTGATAGATTGCAATTGAGGCCTACATTGGCTAGAGAAGTCATAACTACACTTAAATAAAATATGGTATTTGCATTCATCAAGTTTGTATTATATTTTTTCTACCACTCTCACTTTATAATGTGCTGTTTTCTGTTACCGTTCTCTTCTATTCTAGCCAATGGCAGTCTGAATTAGAGATTTGCAAACATTCTGCGAGTGCAGACGATGCCACTCAGCATCTGAACAAAGATGTGGTTTGTAAGGGGCTCGTATAATCAGGAATGTCATGTACTTCTGGCCTTTGTTCTGTCTTTATTGTGGCATGGTGAGTATGAACAGCTGTGAGTGATATATGAAATAGTACAATGTGCAGAATATAACTACACAATATCTGAATAGACCACCCTTACTGGTACCTGTTTTCATTTAAGCAATTATGACTAGCAAATTGTTTGCTATCAGTGGTACCTATAAAGGGACATAAAAGTAAAAATCATACTTTATACAACTTAAAAAAAAAGCTTTTCAATTGACTTTTATTTTCAAATGTATT
The DNA here is from genome assembly GCF_027579735.1 of Bombina bombina. Lineage (NCBI taxonomy): Eukaryota > Metazoa > Chordata > Amphibia > Anura > Bombinatoridae > Bombina > Bombina bombina. The sequence goes on from NC_069506.1 coordinate 242,260,370, forward strand.
TTTGTATCTATATACTTTGTTGAAATTCAGCTCCTTTACAGCATTCTAAAACGCTAGAAGCTGCCATATAATGCACAACACATGTAAAAGCTCCTGAGCTGACCAATGTATTCTGTCATAAAAAGAAGAAATAAATTAAATAGATTTATGTTTTACCAATGTATGATGTATTATAGTCTTAAAATTTCAGTTTTGACTTCCATATCCCTTTATTTTTTTTATTTCAAAATCATATATACATTCATTCACAATGTGGCACTTGCTGGTCCTTTTAATCTTACATTTTATTTGTGTAACGTTTCAGGGACACACTCCCCTTCCTCAGACAAGAGTGTACATAGAGCTGCATCTTTGACTTCTATACCATTACCTGTTGGCACCCTGGTGGTTGGTTTTGAAGGTGTAAGTGTGCTCTATTGTGGATTATATACTGTATATACTGTATATATACTGTATATATATATATATATACAGTGGAGGAAAAAAGTATTTAGTCAGCCACCAATTGTGCAAGTTCTCCCACTTAAGAAGATGAGAGAAGCCTGTAATTTTCATCATAGGTATACCTCAACTATGAGAGACAAAATGTGGAAACAAATCCAGACAATCACATTGTCTGATTTGGAAAGAATTTATTTGCAAATTATGGTGGAAAATAAGTATTTGGTCAATATCAAAAGTGCATCTCAATACTTTGTTATATATCCTTTGTTGGCAATGACAGAGGTCAAACGTTTTCTGTAAGTCTTCACAAGGTTGTCACACACTGTTGCTGGTATGTTGGCCCATTCCTGCATGCAGATCTCCTCTAGAGCAGTGATGTTTTGAGGCTGTCACTGGGCAACACAGACTTTCAACTCCCTCCAAAGGTTTTCTGTTGGGTTGAGATCTGAAGACTGGCTAGGACACTCCAGGACCTTGAAATGCTTCTTACGAAGCCACTCCTTCATTGCCCGGGTGGTGTGTTTGGGATCATTCTCATGCTGAAAGACCCAGCCACGTTTCATCTTCAATTTCCTTGCTGATGGAAGGAGGTTTGCACTCAAAATCTCACGATACATGGCCCCATTCATTCTTTCATGTACACAGATCAATCATCCTGTTCCCTTTGCAGAGAAACAGCCCCAAAGCATGATGTTGCCACCCCCATGCTTCACAGTAGTTTTGGTGTTCTCTGTCCTCCAAACACGACAAGTTGTGTTTCTACCAAACAGTTCTACTTTGGTTTCATCTGACCATATGACATTCTCCCAATCCACTTCTTGATCATCCAAATGCTCTCTAGCATACTTCAGACAGGCCCAGACATGTACTCGCTTAAGCAGGGGGACACGTCTGGCACTGCAGGATCTGTGTCCCTGGCAGCGTGGTGTGTTACTGATGGTAGCCTTTTTTATGTTGGTCCCAGCTCTCTGCAGGTCATTCACTAGGTCCCCCCGTGTGGTTCTGGGATGTTTGCTCACCATTCTTGTGATCATTTTGACCCCACGGGGTGAGATCTTGCGTGGAGCCCCAGATCGAGGCAGATTATCAGTGGTCTTGTATGTCTTCCATTTTCTAATTATTGCTCCCACAGTTGATTTCTTCACACCAAGCTGCTTGCCTATTGCAGATTCAGTCTTCCCAGCCTGGTGCAGGTCTACAATTTTGTTTCTGGTGTCCTTCGACAGCTCTTTGGTCTTCACCATAGTGGAGTTTGGAGTGTGACTGTTTGAGGTTGTGGACAGGTGTCTTTTACACTGATAACAAGTTCAAACAGGTGCCATTAATACAGGTAATGAGTGGAGGACAGAGGAGCCTCTTAAAGAAGAAGATACAGGTCTGTGAGAGCCAGAAATCTTGCTTGTTTGTAGGTGACCAAATATTTATTTTCCACAATAATTTGCAAATAAATTCTTTCCAAATCAGACAATGTGATTGTCTGGATTTGTTTCCACATTTTGTCTCTCATAGTTGAGGTAAACCTATGATGAAAATTACAGGGCTCTCTCATCTTCTTAAGTAGGAGAACTTGCACAATTGGTGGCTGACTTAATACTTTTTTCCCCCACTCTCTCTCTCTCTCTCTCTCTCTCTCTCTCTCTCTCTCTCTCTCTATATATATATATATATATATATATATATATATATATACATATATATATATATATATATATATATATATATATATATATATATACTGTATATATATAAAAAAAACAATGTATAAACTTGCTTAAATCACAATCAAAGAAAATAATCAAACAACACAAACAAATGTGATAGTGCACCAAAAAGGATAAATGTTCCAGGTTAGGGAATCACAATGGTAATGCACAGCAGGTGAACCTTAGAGAAAAAAAGAAGAAACACATATAGTGAAGTTCTGTGATTATAAAATATTTCTGAAGAGCCACAAATGGTACTCACATTGCCTAGAGCTTTAAAATCAAGCTCTAGATATACAGGCACATGAAACTCCTAATAGGAGACAAAGGCAAAGAACGATATCCCAGCTCCATAAGGAATAAATCAGAAGTGGTTAAAAACTTATAACATATTTATTAAAAACAAGTCACAATGCATACACAATGAGACTGCAAGCAGAAGACTGTGTGTATCATAATGTCTGGTGAATGTTGTTTATGTCCGGTAAGGAACAAGGCTCCGCCCCTTTTGAGACGTCACTATGCTCCAACGTTCGTTTCGCCAATCACAGCTTGACTTTTTTGAGAATGACTTCAAGTTAATTCTAGTGTCCTTATAAAGTTGTAACCCCACTTCTGATTGGGTCCTAGATTCTTATACAGGTGTTAGGCAGAGTCTTTTTGTCTTAAAGGTTTGGTTAAGAAAATTTGAACAAACCTTGATATATACAATACTCATCATATAAAATGCGCATGATGTAAAATGCGATCAATCTATACGTAATTAAAGATTTTTTTTTTTTTTAAATAAAATGATAAAAATTGCATAGGTCGATGCAGGAAACGAACCCATGTCCTAAAGTATCATAAAAATACTAAATGTATGACTTAGTGTCCTGTGCTATCAGGATAGTTCAAATTGAATTGAAATTTCACATATGTTAATAGTCACTACTTACAAACAATATGTCATAAGTTCCAAATTTCTATGCATCTTGAACCATCCTAATAGCACAAGATGCTAAGTCATATATTTAGTATTTTTATGATACTTTAGGACATGGGTTCGTTTCCTACATCGACCTATGCAATTTTTATCATTTTATTAAAAAAAAAAATCTTTAATTACATACAGATTGATCGCATTTTACAACATGTGCATTTTATTTTATGAGTATTGTACTCTGTTATATATCAAGGGTTGTTCCTATATTCTTAAACAAACCTTTAAGACAAAAAGACTCTGTCTAACACTTGAATAAGAATCTAGGACCCAATCAGAAGCGGAGTTACAACTTTATAAGGACACTAGAATCAACTTGAAGTCATCCTTGAAAAAGCCAAGCTGTGGTTGGCGAAACGTACGTCGGAGCATAGTGATGTCACAAAAGGGGCGGAGCCTTGTTCCTTACCAGACCTAAACAGCATTCACCAGACATTGTGATACACACAGTCTTCTGCTTGCAGTGGTCTATGATTGGGACAGTCTCATTTTGTATGCCTTGTGACTTGTTTTTAATAAATATGTTATAACTTTTTAACCACTTCTAATTTATACCCTGTGGAGCTGGGATATCGTTCTTTGCTTTTGTCTCCTATTATGAGTTTCCTGTGCCTGTATATCTAGAGCTTGATTTTGAAGCTCTAGACAATGTGAGTACCATTTTTGGCTCTTCAGAAATATTTTAAAACCACAGAACTTCACTATATGTGTTTCTTCTTTTTTTTCCCTGAGGTTCACCTGCTGTGCATTACCATCATGATTACCTAACCTGGTACATTTATCCTTTTTGGTGCACTATCCCATGTGTTTGTGTTTATATATATATATATATATATATATATATATATATATATATATATATATATATAACACCAATTCCAAAAAAGTTGGGACGGTATGGAAAATGCAAGAAAAATAACAGATAGGGGCATATGTATCAAGCTCTGTATGGATCTTGATGACCCGTGTTTCTGGCGAGTCATCAGACTCGCCAGAAACAGCAGTTGTGAAGCAGCGGTCACAAAGACCGCTGCTCCATAACCTGTCCGCCTGCTCTGAGCAGGCGGACAGACATCGCAACAATACATCCCGATCGAGTATGAACGGGTTGATTGACACCCCCTGCTGGCGGCCTATTGGCCACGAGTCTGCAGGGGGCGGCGTTGCACCAGCAGCTCTTGTGAGCTGCTGGTGCAATGATGAATACGGCGAGCATATTGCTCGCCATATTCAGCGAAGTCTGGCTGATCAGGTCCGCCAGACTTTCATAACTAGAGGCCATAGAGTAATTTGAAAATCCAATTCACCCTTTACTATATTGAAAACAAATTCACCTAGATTACAAGTTTTGCGTTCGTGTTTTAACGCTGAAAAAATGGCCATTTCAAGCATTTTAGCCTGTAACGCAACATCAGTCCAGCACCCAAAAAAAATATGTTTTTGCATGGGATTTCCATCGTACTGCCATTACAAGTTTTGTGGTGAGGCTAAAAAGCTTGCGATCCAGCCTATACCGACATGATCCATTTAGCAATCTGAGACCAGTAGTTATGAGTTTTATGCAACAAAACTGTTACACAAAACCCCCAACTAAAGTGTTACAAAATACACTAACACCACATAAACTACCTATTAACCCCTAAACCGAGGCCCTCCTGCATCACAAACACTATTTTAAAGTTATTAACCTCTACCCGACATTGCCACCACTAATAAAATTTATGAACCCCTCATCTGCCGCTCCCTGACATCGTCACCACTATACTAAAGATATTAACCCCTATTCCTCCACACCCCAACATCGCCCACACTATAATAAAGATATTAACCACTATTCTGCCACTCCTGGACATCGCAGACACTAAATAAAGTTATTAACTCCTTAACCTCTGGCCTCCCACATCACTGCCACTAAATAAACCTATTAGCCCCTAAACCGCCAGCCCCCCACATTGCAAAAAATGTAATTAAACTATTGACCCCTAAACCTAAATTGAATAAAATTGAACCACTGAATGCGCGTCACTATGTCAAAAACTGTGATGAGTTTTTAATGGATATAAGAAAAGGCGTTAAAACAATATGTAGCGCATATTATATCATAGGGAACCAGTCCATATAAACGTACAGTCTGAGTTATGGATCTCCTTATTATTTTGTTACATTGGATTTCTATAAGCTGCCACTGTGTAAAGGAATACACTCCAGACCAATACATCCCTATCGTCTGATTTAAGACGCCCTGATTGGATAAATACAGGTCATGTGACCAGAAGTCAGACGTTAAGTTTGGAACACTTAATAGAAGCGGCATACAAGCGATTACGCTAGGGAGAAGGTATCCATTGTGTTCCTTGTTTGCCATCCATCTTTACACGCATTTAAGGAGATCTGTAACTCAGACTATACGTTGAAATGGACTGGTTCCCTATGATATAATATGTGCTACATATTGTTTTAAGGCCTTTTCTGGTTATTACTGTTTCAAGCAGTTGTATTTCCATTTTAGCTTTTTTTAAAGCCGGCATCTGATATTGTGTAATTTTTTTTATGTCAGTTTTATGTCAATTTTTTAATGTCAATATTTTATATAAATATACATTACCAACTTTTTCTTACTAGCATTTGCTTTTTCTTTTTTCTTCATTATTTTTATTGAGGACTTTATAAAGCAGATACAAAATTCAAGTAAAAATACAATGTTCGAAACAAAAAGCAATACAGTATTGCTATTGTACAGTACAGTATAAAACGTAATAGTCTCCATTTTCCCCTTTATTAATAGGGATGGGCGAATGTGTTTATATCCGAATTCGAATGTTAGAACGAATGTTATTGTAGAAATTCAATTTACATAATAGAATGTTGATAAGAACGAATATTCTTAAAAATTCGATTTTCAAATGTTATTTACAGTTTTCGAATGTCACATTCAAATTCGAATGTCACAATCGAATTTGAATGTCACATTCGAATTTGAATGTTACATTCGAATTCGAATGTTACATTCGAATATCACATTCGAATATTACATTTATAAAACCCACTTGTAGACTAGAAACACTATTTTGAATGTCACATTCAAATCAAATATCACATTCGAATGGAAAGTCACATTCGAAATATTACATTTATAAAACACAGTATTAGACTAGAAATACTATTTCGAATTTGAATGTCACATTCAAATCGAATATCACATTTAAAACACAGTATTAGACTAGAAATACTATATCAAATTCAAAAATAGTATGTTAGAATGTTATATAAACATTCGAAATTCGATTTGAACGAATGAATGTATCAAAATTCGTTTTAAATTTCAAATTTTTAGAAACATTCGCCCATCCCTATTTATTAACATGTGTAGGTCACTCTTGGACCTTATTGACAGAGGTATTATTTATTATATGGGGTTATAATAGCTCTTCTTGGGCCATCTGCTTATTTATAATGAAAAAAAGAAAAACAAAACAAACAAAGTAAAGGTCTCTCCTGGACTAGAAAACAAACTGAACTATTTTCACATCAGAGTCTAATATACTATTTACTATTCCTAAAGCCTGTGTACATGGGCTCTTTTTTGCAGTACAGCGGTTCCACCCCTTGCTCTCTCTCTATTCCCCCTCTCTTTTGCTCTCTCTGCCCCCTCTCTTTTGCTCTCTTTCTTGCCCCTCTCTTCTGTTCTCTCTCTACCCCCTCTCTATTTTGCTCTCTCTCTCCCCTCTCTTTTGCTCTCTCCCCTCTCTTTTGCTCTCTCTCTCCCCCCTCTCTTTTCCTCTCTCTCTTTTGCGCTCATCCCCCTCTTTTGCTCTCTATCCCCCCTCTCTTTTGCTCTCTCTCTCCCTCCCTCTTTTGCTGTCTCTCTCCCTCTCTTTTGCTCTCTCTATCCCCCCATTTGCTCTCTCTGTCCCATCTTTCTTTTGCTCTCTCCCCCCTCGGTTTTGCTGTTCTCTCCCCCTTTTTTTCTCACTCTATCCCCCCTCTTTTGCTCTCTCTCCCCTTTGTTTTGCTCTCTTCCCCCTCTCTTTTGCTGTTTCTCTCCCTCTCTTTTGCTGTCTCTCTCCCCCTATCTTTTGCTCTATCTCTCCCCCTCTCTTTTCCTCTCTCTATCCCCCTCTTTCGCTCTCTCACTCCCCCCTCTCTTTTGCTCTCTCTAACCCCTCTCTTTTGCTCTCACTCCCCCCCCTCTCTTTTGCTCTTTTGCTCTTGTGTTCTCTCTATCCCCCCTCTTTTGCTCTCTCTATACCCCCTCTTTTGCTCTCTCTCCCCCCTTTCTTTTGCTCTCTCCCCCTCTCTTTTGCTGTCTCTCTCCCCTCTTTTGCTCTCTCTATTCCCCCCTCTTTTGCTCTCTCTCCCCTTTCGTTTGCTCTCTCTCCCCCCTTTCTTTTGCTGTATCTCTCCCTCTCTTTTGCTGTCTCTCTCCCCCTCTCTTTTTCTCTCTCTCCCAATCTCTTTTGTTCTCTCTAACCCCCCTCTTTTACTCTCTCTCTCCACCTTTCTTTTGCTCTCTCCCCCCTCTCTTTTGCTGTCTCTCTCCCTCTCTTTTGCTCTCTCTATCCACCCTCTTTTGCTCTCTCTATCCCCACTCTTTTGCTCTCTCTCCCCTCTATTTTGCTCTCTCTCCCCTCTCTCTTTTGCTCTCTCTCTTTCCCCCCTCTCTTTTGCTCTCTCTATCCCCCATCTTTTGCTCTCTCTCTCCCCCCTCTATTTTTCTCTCTCTATCCCCCCTCTTTTACTTTCTCCCCCCTCTCTTTTGCTCTCTCTAGCCCCCCCTTTTGCTCTCTCTATCCCCCCTCTTTTGCTCTCTCTCCCCCCTCTCTTTTGATCTCTCCCCCCTCTCTTTTGCTCTCTCTCTCCCCCCACTCTTTTGCTCTCTCTCCCCCCTCTCTTTTGTTCTATCTCTCCCCCCTCTTTTGCTCTCTCTCTCCCCCCTTTCTTTTGCTCTCTCCCCCTCTCTTTAGCTCTCTCTATCCCCCATCTTTTGCTCTCTATATTCCCCCTCTTTTGCTCTCTCTCTCCACTTTCTTTTGCTCTATTTCCCCCTATCTTTTGCTGTCTCTCTCCCCTCTCTTTTGCCCTCTCCCCCCCTCTCTTTGCTCTCTCTCCCCCCCTCCCTTTCCCCTTCTCTTTTGCGCTCTTCACCCTCTGTTTTGCTCTCTCTCCCCCCTTTCTTTTGCTGTCTCTCTCCCACTCTTTTGCTCTCTCTATCTCCCCTCTTTCGCTCTCACTCTACCGTTGTATTTGCTCTCCCTCCCCCCTCTCTATTGCTGTCTCTCTCTTTCACTTTTGCTCACTCTCTATCCCCCCTCTTTTGAGCACTCACATCCGCACTGCCCCGTCCACCCCACCCGGCCCTGCCCTGCCCCCTGTCAAGCTCGGTTGGCCCCAGATTCCAGGAGGTCAGTCTGTTGAAGGCCAGGTGTGTTTGTCCTCGTGCAGTCTCTACTGCGCATGACTACTTCGGACAAACACACTTGACTTTTTATATTATAGGATAAGTAAAGGGAATATGCATAAAATTATAAGAAATGGTAAGGACTGGTAACTATAGGATTATTAGGCCAAAAGATAATTGAGTAAAAGCTGACAACCCCTCTAATAACTTTGCAAGAGCTGAGTAAAACATCAGTAATGGATGTTTTCAATTAAATATTTGTGCTTAGGATTGCATAGCAAAAATATTATAATATATTATATATAACAGGGATTTAAATATATGTTATAAACAGCTCAGGAGCTTTTAGAGAGAATTACATGAGACTCAAAGTTTGGTACAATAAGACAATGCATGACTGTATAATTGTTGGTGCTGCAGCATCAACTATGTTGCAATGAACCGCAGCCTCGGCCAACGGCCGGGGTCCACAGGGAAAAATCACATGCACACTAAACTATAAGATGTCTATATATAGCTTTTTTAGCTCCAACCTCTTTTGGTGATGTTGTAAGATGTCTATATATGTATACATAAATATGTCCTAACCATCAAATACAGCTATGTCTCTAACTATAATCCTCTTGCACAGTAGTTAAAATGGCAAAGGAAGTAACATAACATTATAGAATTAAGTAATATATTAATTCTAAGCTAATACAAAAGAGGTAGATATGAGGCAAAATAGGAACACATAATCTGGTATTATAACAATGCGGGATAAAAGCATATATGACCTATATTTAGCTAATCTATCCCAGTTGCATAAGTGTAAGGTATTTTGCCATCTTTATACGTGTCCGTGGCAAATAACTTGCCTCTAGAACTTCTCACCAGACCAGTTGTTTGCTGGTTAAGTAGCAAGTAGGTGATGGGCAAAGTCCTATGGAAAGAACAAAATTATCTCTTTCAGGAGCTTCCCGCTGCTCATGTTACAGAGTCTCTTTTGATGTGTCCTGTAAGGCTGTTGAGTGCCAGTTGTACCTTGGTAGTGTGTAAACTGGGGCACCTGATCCGCTATAGTTCCAGATTCCAGTGGAGCTGGGTTTTGGTTGTGGGGAGAGTAGATGCCTTATGTTATGGACAGTGTGTCTGCTGATCTCTGAGAGGAAGCTTTTCAGGCTGCTATGAGGGGTCGTCACAATGGGCAAGCCGTCAGCTATCTGGGCTTCTCAGGCTCTGGTACAACTCTGTTTTTGTAGTGCTGCTTTAGGGTTGGTGACCTTATTTGCTTGCATCACTTTATCATTATTCTCAGCCGTTTTGGTTGCTGTTGTAATCTGTTTTTTACACTTCATTTGGGCATCTGGTGAAGCTACATGGTGATGTGGAACTGCGCTTGTTGTCACAATTTCTGGGTCTGAGCAGTGGAGTTCCCCCATTTCCAAGGTTTTTCTGGAAAGGGATTTCTCTAAGATAGCTAGCAAGAGATTCTCCAGTTTCATACATATCCTGTCGGCATGTTGGAGAAGATTCTGACCCAGCATTTCTGCGGTCGGTCCAATAGTTATAAATGAAGGATTATGGAATGAGTGTTAGAATGCAAAAATTATAAGATGTGTGGATGGGGTCGTGATGATTTTAGATGCTTTCAGTCCCGGAGAGACAATGTAAGCCGGAGTCACCCAGAGAGGATTGCAGCCTTTGTTGTGAGTCGCCACTACAGGCCTCAGCCGTCCGATTCTCAGTTTTTAAATCATTAATACAGCAAATTCTGCAATAATTAGATCTCCACTATGTGAGGGATCAATAGAGCACTTTATTTGAAGTTGAATGCTATAGTATAGGTCCGATAATTGGCGGATTATAAGGAATTATTTTGAGAGATATAAATAAAAAGAGAGAAGGGCTCAACCTGGGAACGAACAATAGCATAATAGCTTGTTCTGTGGCTAGTTACCACCCAAGAAGCAGACTCTTTTTGCTCAACATGTGTCTTTCATAGAGAAGAACTTTCCTAAAGCATATCAGTCTTCACAGTACAGTCCAGCCCTGAAATACCAGGCAATCCCTCTCTGAATAAGAGAAACAGCAAAACCCCAGACGTACGTTTCGGCCTATTGTGGGCCTCGTCAGTGAGGTGCAGCCATATCCCTCTTTCGTTCGTTCTCAGGTTGAGCGCTTCTCTCTTTTTATTTATGCAAATTAGTCTCCCTAAGTGTGATGCGGGAATCCAGACGTGGACCCGTTGCACAGTGTGCCTAGAGGGATATGGCTGCATTTCACTGACGAGGCCCACAATAGGCCGAAACGTATGTCTGGGGTTTTGCTGTTTCTCTTGTTCAGAGAGGGATTGCCTGGTATTTCAGGGCTGGACTGTACTGTGAAGTCAGGATCAGACTGATATGCTTTAGGAAAGTTCTTCTCTGTGAAAGGCACATGTTTAGCAAAAAGAGGCTGCTTCTTGGGTGGTAACTAGCCATAGAACAAGCTATTATGCTATTGTTCATTCTCGGGTTGAGCGCTTCTCCCTTTTTTATTTATGCAAATTATGACACTTAGGGAAATCTCCCTAAGTGTGATGCGGGAATCCAGACGTGGACCCGTTGCTCAGTGTGCCTAGAGGGATATGGCTGCACCTCACTGACGAGGCCCACAATAGGACAAAATGTACATCTGGGGTTTTGCTGTTTCTCTTGTTCAGAGAGGGATTGCCTGGTATTTCGGGCTGGACTGTACTGTGAAGTCAGGATCACACTAATATGCTTTAGGAAAATTCTTCTCTGTAAAAGGCACGTGTTGAGCAAAAAGAGGCTGCTTCTTGGGTAGTAACTAGCCATAGAAAAAGCTATTATGCTATTGTTCGATCTCAGGTTGAGCGCTTCTCTCTTTTTATTTATGCAAATTTTGACACTTAGGGAAATCTCCCTAAGTGTGATGCGGGAATCCAGACGTGGACCCATTGCTCAGTGTGCCTGGAGGGATATGGCTGCACCTCACTGACGAGGCCCACAATAGGCCGAAACGTACGTCTGGGGTTTTTCTGTTTCTCTTGTTCAGAGAGGGATTGCCTGGTATTTCGGGGCTGGACTGTACTGTGAAGTCAGGATCAGACTGATATGCTTTAGGAAAGTTCTTCTCTGTGAAAGGCACATGTTGAGCAAAAAGAGGCTGCTTCTTGGGTGGTAACTAGCCATAGAACAAGCTATTATGCTATTGTTCATTCTCAGGTTGAGCACTTCTCTCTTTTTATTTATGCAAATTCTTTTGAGAGCTCTAGGAGATGCGTCCTCTCAGGAATGCTGCTTGGACACGCCCCTTTGATTTTTCTTTTTATCTTTTTATCTATATCTATTTAGTTTTTTAGACAGATAGCTCTTCTTCTTTTGAGCGCTTAACCCTATTCTTTGTGTTCCAAAGGCAGACTGAACTGAGGCACTTTAAATAATAAGTGATGACATTATAATTCTCGGACTGCAACATGTCTCTCACTGATGATGTTCTCCAGTTTGGCCATAAGAGGGCACCTAGGTGTAGTGAGTTGTGAAACCCTGACAGTACCCTCCCCTCAACAACCCCTCCCCTGTGGGAGGATAAAAGGCTTATTAGGAAAACAGGCATGGAAGGCATGGAAGAGGGTGGGAGCATAAACGTCAAAGAGGGAACCCATGAACGCTCCTCTGGACCATAACCCCTCCAGTGAACCAAATACTGTACACGACCTCTGGACATACAAGAGTCAATAATCCTACTGACCTCATATTCTTCATGGTTGTCAACATAAATAATATAGGGACAAGGCAACACAGTGGTAAACTGATTACAAACCAATGTTTTCAAGAGGGAAATGTGGAAAACATTGGAGATGCTCATTGCAGGAGGAATGTCAAGAGCGTAGGCAACAGGATTGACCTGTTGGAGTATTATAAAAGGACCAACATAATGGGGAGCCAGTTTATTGGAAGGCACACAAAGGTTCAAGTTGCAGGAGGACAGCCGAACCCTCTCCCCAACCTGGTAGGAATGCGTGGGTAGACGTCTACGATCAGCCTGGAACTTTTGCGCTGCATAGACCGACGAAGGCAATCCTGAATCTGCACCCACATGGAACAGAGTTGCCGTAGATGCCCCTCCCAAACCGGAATACCCTGAGACATGAACAAATCAGGCAACAAGGATGGTTGAAACCCATTTTTCACCATGAATGGGGACAACTGGGAGGAAGCAATGATAGCACTATTATGAGCGAACTCCACCCAAGGTTACAGGTCAGACCAATTATTGTGGTGATCTGGGACATAGCAACAGAGGAACTGTTCCAGAGCTTGGTTAGACCATTCCATAGCCCCATTGGAATGAGGGTGATAGGCCGGTGAGAAGGAAAGCTGTATCCCCATTTGTGCACAAAGGAGAAAACTGGCTACCCAAGTCCGAGACTACCTCTTTGGGTAACCCATGTAAATGAAAGACCTCCCAGGCAAAAATTGAATCAAGCTCCTGAGTGGTAGGCAGATTCCTCAAGGGAATCCATTGTGACATTTAAAAATGGTCAACAACCATCGGGATAACAGTGTTACCATTGGAAACAGGAAGGTCAACAATGAAGTCCATGGATAGATGTGTCCAAGGACACTCACCATTAGCAATAGGTTGGAGAAGACCCATGTGAAGACAATTATGAGTCTTATTCTGTGCACAGACTGAGCAGGAGGCAACATATGCAGCAACATTGGAACGGATACCTGGCCTCTAAAATTGATGAGTGACAGACCAAATCATTTGGTTCTTGCATGGGTGACCTGCAGCTTTAGGATAGTGGTAAGTGTGCAATAGTTTGGTGTGAAGAATCTCAGGTACAAAGACCTTGCTACTAAGTTTCTCTGGAGGGGCATTAGTTTGTACAGCCAAGATTTTCTCCCCCAAGGGAGAAGTCAAATTAGTATGTATTGTGGCCAACATGGTCAGGAGGTACAACTGGAGTGTGTACAGACTCTTTTTTGGACATAGGCAAAAGTTGTCGAGAGAGGGATTCAGCCCTAGCATTTTTAGGCAAGTACGAGACCACATAATTGAACAGAGACAAAAATAGCGCCCATCTGGCCTGTCGGGGCGACAGACGTTTAACTACAGATAGATTAGTCAAATTCTTGTGGTCAGTGAGGATGAGCACTGGTACACTTGTACCTTCGAGAAGGTGCCTCCATTCCTTGAGTGCCAAAATTATGGCCAGTAATTCCCTGTCACCAATTTTGTAATTGCATTTCGCTGGGGATAATTTCTTAGAGAAGAAACCACACAGATGCAAGGACCCTCAGGCGTAGGACATTGAGACAAGAGGGCATCTACTCCTGTCTCAGACACATCGACCTCTAGAATAAAAGGCAGAGCCGGGTTAAGATGAACCAGAACTGGGACAGCAGCAAAGGCATTTTTAAGACTCTCAAAGGCTTAATTTCAATAGGTAACCAATGGAGTGGATCACCCTTCTTACGGGTCATGTCTGTGATAGATTTGACCAAGGAAGAAAAGTTTTTAATAAACTTTTTATAGTAATTGACGAAGCTCAAAAAACGTTGAATAGACCTAAGACCAACAGGGCGAGGCCACTGCAGAACTGCAGATAACTTGTCAGGATCCATGGAGAACCATGCAATGGAAATTACATAACCAAGGAAGGTTACTTGAGTTTGATGGAACTCACATTTCTCGAGTTTGCAAAACATTCCATTCTCACGTAGTCTCTGAAGTCAGATTGGTGAGCCTCAAGTGTGGGTGAGTGTATGAGGATGTCTTCTAAGTACACCACAACACACTATTGCAACATATCTCATAGGACATCATTAATACATTCTTGGAAAACAGCAGGAGCATTGCATAGGCCAAAGGGCATAACAGGAAATTCATAATGCCAGCTCCTGATGTTTTCCATTTGTGGCCCTCTTTGATCCTTACGAGATTGTAAGCTCCTCTTAGATTGAGTTTAGAAAAGACCACAGCTCCCTTAAGACGGTAAAAGAGTTCCGTGATGAGCAGAATAGGGTAAGCATTTTTAATGGTAAGGTGATTAACATCCCTATAATCGATACATAGAGGCCGAATTATCAAATGTCTGTCGGACCTGATCCAACAGTGCGGATCAGGTCCGACAGACATCGCTGAATGCGGAGAGCAATACACTCTCTGTATTCAGCATTGCACCATCAGCTCTTGTGAGCTGCTGGTGCAACTCCACCCCCTGCAGACTTGCGGCCAATGGGCCGCCAGCAGGGATGTCAATCAACCCGATCGTACTGTATCAGGTTGATTTCTGGCGATACCTGTCCGCCTGCTCAGAGCAGGTGGACAGCGTTATGGAGCAGCAGTCTTTGTGACCGCTGCTTCATAACTGCTGTTTCTGGTGAGTCTGAAGTCTCGCCAGAAACACGGAGTGTCAAGCTCCATTCGGAGCTTGATAGATAGGCCCCATAGTCCTAACTCACCATCGTTCTTCTTCACAAAAAAGAAGCCAGCCCCTGCTGGAGAAGAGGATTTGCGGATTATTCCCCATAATAGGGCATTGGCAACATACTCCTCCATAGCACTATTCTCCACATCAGATAGAGGGTAAACCCGGCCCCAAGAAAGAATGGCTCTGGGTTGCAGGTCTATGGCACAATCGTAAGACCAGTGAGGAGGCAACATACCGGCATGCACTTTGTCAAAAACGTCTTGGAACTCTCAGTACTCCTCTGGCAAGTGAGATACAGAAGAAGTGCACAAAACTTTGACTGGTCTCTGGAGACAAGTGGAAAAACATTGTGGAGACCATGACAAAATTTCAGACCTACGCCAGTCGAAACTGGGATTGTACTTTTGGAACCAAGGATAACCAAGCACAACTGGAAAATGCGAAGAGGTTATCACCTGCAACTGGAGAGTTTCAAAATGGAGAGCCCCAACAGCGATGGAAAATGGAGCAGTTTCACGAGTAACGAGTGTGGGCTGAAGGGGCCTGCCATCAATGGCCTCAATAGCAAGTAGAGGGGACTGAGGCAGTACAGGAATGGAGAGCTGTGATACAAAAGCACTGTCAATGAAATAGCCCACAACACCGGAGTCTACAAGAGCCTGGGTGACTATGGAGGAGTCCACCCAGGAAAGGACAACTGTGACCAAAGGTTTCTCTTTTAGTGGTTTCGGGGACGAGGATAAACCACCCTAGGTCTTCCCCCGACAGGACCTTAGGTGCAGGCATTTCCCGGACATGTAGGACAAGATTTTAAAAGGTGGCCTTGTAGCCCGCAATAGAGGCAGAGCCCCTCCCTCCTCCTTTAAGGCCCTCTCCACCACGGAGAGGCGTGTTAATCCCAACTGCATAGGCTCAGCAGTACCTGGTGTCTCGAGACCAGGAGGCATGGGAGGAAAGGGAGGCATGGGTGGGAACAAAAATGTAAGAGACAACTGGAAAGTAGGCTTCCGCAAGCTCTTCTTTAAAGAGGGTCTCTCTCTGAGTCTGATGTTAATTAGGATTAAAAAAGACACCAAGGCCTCGAGATCCTCTGGTAAATCTCTGGCAGCAACTTTGTCTTTATTCGCATCAGAAAGTCCATGAAAGAAGATGGCAACAAGAGCTTCATTGTTCCAACCTACCTCTGCTGCAAGCCTACGGAACTCAATAGCATAGTGGGTTACAGATCTTGTACTTTGCTGAATGCACATGGGTCATTTGGCAGCCGAGGAGGAGCGAGCTGAACATCAAAAACCCTTCGAAAGGAGGCCACAAATTCAGGGTAATTAGATATTGCAGGTTTATTAGTCTCCCACAAGGGATTAGCCCAAGCAAGAGCTGTGTCAGAGAGTAATGAGATGAGAAACCCCACCGTAGCTCTGTCAGAGAGAAATGCCTGAGGTAACAATTTAAAATAAATGCTCACCTGGTTCAAAACCCCTCTACACTGATTAGGATCGCCTCCATATTGCTGAGGTAGAGGTACAGAACCGGACATGCTCCTGGTAGGACTAGGTGAAGAAGCAGAAAAAGGAGCAGCCATCACTTGTGGAACAGTCTGATCCAAATATGCAATGCAAGTCAGAAGGGTTTGTGGGGAAGGTGGATTATTAGCACCGTCGGGATTCATGGCCCTTGTGAAATGTCAGGGTACCAGGAATCAGACAGAGAAGTGACATACTAAAATAATCACACCTTTATTAAAATATAACAAAAAATAATGAGTGCAAAAGCTAAATCACAAGCCAAGAGTCAAAGCCAGAGATGGTAGTCAGACATGCCTGGTCAGAAGCCAAAGCGAGTAGTCAGAGGAGCCGTGGTCAGAAACACAAAGATCAGCAGAGTCAGGAACAAACCAGGGATCAGGAACCAGAATCAAGCAAGCAAATGAAGAACAAGGAGCACCGGATCTATTAAAAACACTTTTATTGATGCAATAGTTAAAAAAAAAAGTTAGAGAAATCAGAGCGGTTGTCCATCTTAGCTAGACTGAATTGCAGCTGACGCGTTTCGGCTTGCGCCGTACTCTAAGCCCATTAAAAACACAAGTATAGTGCTTCCTTAAAAACATATACTAGCTATCCTATTGGTCAGATTCCACCCATACAGATCAACCTGATCATTTAACCATTTCCTGGCCTTGATATATAACTCCTTTCAAACCTCTATGCTCCTTAACTCCTCTCATGTTTATAATTTTTCCTGTTATTTTAGAAAAAAATCCCAATTAAAACTATGGATTCATATTGATTTATACCGCCAAGTGTATATAATGGAGTCACTCAGTATCCTTATCCACAGACTACACATTCTACCGATATAAATCAGCATTCAATGTATATTCCCTATATGTCATCAATTTCAGTCCTGTCTTATTTGATTTTATAAACAGGATATACTGAAAATATTCCCCTCTGATTTAATCCAGTTACACCTCTGTGCTAAGTGTTGGAAAAGGAAAAGGGATCGCTCAGAGTAGCTATACTTATATACATATGAAGTGAAAATAGATTAAACAGAAATGTATATTATTCCAGATTCTATAGTGTAATTTCTAACTCTAGACTCTAAGTATTACTTAAATACAATCCACATCTATACTCAACATATCGGGTATCCAGTATATTACCAAAAATTAATTAAATCATACTGGTAATTGAGTACTTTAGGGACCCTAGTCTTTAAACAAAAAATCCAGTAGATCTCTCATCTGGCTAGCTTTTCTGCTCTATTGCCACCTCTGCTTGTATTTTTCACTTGTTCTATAATAGTCCATCTAAAGCTGTCTGATCTCTTGTTGTGTACTTGTGAAAAATGTTTAATTAGTGGAGTGGTAAGTATTCCTTGTTTAATATCTAACAAGTGTTCCTTCATTCAGGTCCTTGCCTTTCTTGTTGTCAACCCCATATGCTGTACCCAACAATCAGAACAAGTGATAAGATAAATCACGTAATTTGAGCGACAATTCAGGCAGTTCTTTTTGGAAAAAATTCTCCCCTGTTCCATAGACTGGAACTGGTCTCCTGTGGTCACCTTTTCACAGGCTTTGCAAGCTGCAAAATTGCACTTGTATGTGCCGTTTAACCTCAACCATGAAGAACCATTTCCAGGCTCAATAGACTTCAATTCTGTGGGTGCTAGCATATTGCCTATTGATCTGTTCTTGTGGTATGCAAATTTGCAGCCACTCCTCACTACCTCCATTAAATCATCATCTTCTGCCAGCATATTGCAGTGTGATTTCACTAGTCCACACACATCATTATATTGATTGGAATAATCCATTATGAACAGAACCCTGCTGCGTTCCTTCTCCATATTTTGGATCCTAGACACCCTCTTGCTGTTATTTCTGCTTTTACTTCTTAGTAATTCTTCCCTTGGAATTTTATTAACCACTCCTCTGGTTTGCCTTATCACCTCTCTTGAGTACTATTGCTCTATAAATTTCTTTGTGAGGTTCTCTGCCTCCTGCTGGTATGTAGCATCATTAGAGCAGTTACACTTTAGGTGAATGAATTGCCCTTTGGAGACTGCCTTAAAGACTGAGTTGGGGTGGCAACTCCTTGCATGCAGCAAGGAGTTACCCGAAATGGTTTTATAGTTATCATATACGTCCTGTGGAGGATAGTTTAATTTAATGAATGCAAAGATCACAACTGCAGAACTCATTCCTAACTACATATATGTATGTTTGTAATTCTCCTGCAGGGTGGCGGAGGCTGAACATATATGGAACTTAATATTTCACAGAAGATTTTACAATTTAATCTATGGCTACTGGTGTGCATCTGTATATATCCTCATATACATATGGTTAACCACGCCATCTGCTGCTGCAGCTTCTGCCCGCTCTTGCTCCACGCTTCATTCTATACTGTGCAGGTTTGATCAAATCTTTTGTCACTAACAACTTAAGCATTTCTATGACTTTGTCTGCCTAATCTGTGCTAAGCTGTTCGCCGCAACCTTAACTTACATTAAGCCTTCTGCCTCAGCCAGCAAGTACTTATGTTATAGCTACTTATTGTGATTTCATTAGCCTGTCATTTTCTCATCCTGTGTAATTACCTTGAGCCATAATCCATCTCAAGTAATCCTTATTCTTATGTCTTTGCCTTATTTTTACATGACATATATATATATATATATATATATATATATATATATATATATATATATATGTATAATTTTTATTATCTCATGTGAGTAGTTGGCGTGGTTAACCATTTGTATATGAGGATATATACAGATGCACACCAGTAGCCATAGATTAAATTGTAAAATCTTCTGCGAAATATTAAGTTCCATATATGTTCAGCCTCCGCCACCCTGCAGGAGAATTACAAACATACATATATGTAGTTAGGAATGAGTTCTGCAGTTGTGATCCTTACATTCATTAAATTAAACTATCCTCCACAGGACGTATATGATAGAAATACCAAGCCACAACATGGATCCAGCAGACCTAGTTAAACATGTACAGGTTCTCACAGAAAGAGTAGAGACTCTCACACAGGGTTACAATAGTCTTCATCAAGAAAATACAAACTTGAAATTGTATATAAATGAAAAATTACAGTCTTTGAGTTCCTCAAATTTAGCACCAGATCCCCAACCCAGTCCTCCAGAGAAATTCTCTGGTGATAGAAGGCAATACAGAGAATTCAAAAATGCTTGCCTTTTGTATTATGCATTAAAACCTAGATCATATCCTAATGATCACTCTAAGGTGTTAACTACAATTTCATATCTGAGAGGAGAACCCCGTAGCTGGGCTAACACTTTTTTCGAGACTGATGACCCCATCTTGTACTCCTTAGAAAATTTCTTCAAAGCCATGAGTCAATTATATGACGACCCCAATAAACAACTCACTGCAGAAAATACCATGAGGTCTTTAAGACAAAATAAACGTCAGGTGGAAGAGTATGTTACTGATTTTAAAAAATGGACAAAAGACACACTCTGGAATGACCTGTCGCTTAGAAATCAATTCCGGTTAGGGTTATCTGATGCCCTAAAAGATGAGTTGGCGAGAGTTCAGTTACCTGACTCTCTTGAAGATTTAATCAACCTTTGCATAGTTCTTGATAGAAGAATCAGAGAAAGGAGAGTTGAGAGGTATCAGTCAGATCACCCAATAAAAAAAACATACACTCCAAGTTATCCAGAGCATAGCATGAAAGTTACTAACAAAGATCCATCTGAACCAATGGAACTAGGATTTATTAGAGGACCTCTGAACCAACAGGAAAAACTAAGAAGACACAGTAACAACCTCTGCATGTATTGTGGAGCCCCAGACCACACAGTTAAAGACTGCCCTCAATTGCGCACAAGGAAGGGTAAGCAAATAACTACTGCTAACTGTTTTACAACATATAATAAGCTCTCATCTCACTGTCTGTTACCTATTCTTTTACAGTGGGATCAACATCAAGTCCAAACCCAGGCTATCCTTGATTCAGGGGCTAGTTTAAATTATATTGATGTAGATTTCATTAATCAAAATAAAATTCCATTAATCAAAAAAGATAACCCCACTGTGTTACGTTTTATTGATGGAAAACAAATTTCCTCAGGTCCTATTCATTACCAAACTATACCACTAAGAGTTATTTCTAAACAGAACCACACTGAATACATAACATTTGATGTTATTCCATCACCTCTTTATCCTGTAATTCTAGGGATTACCTGGTTATCCTTACATGACCCCAATATCACCTGGTCACTTTCTACAATAGAGTTCACGTCAGATTACTGTAAAAAGACATGTTTTCACTCACATGTGTTACTAACAGACACATCCTCCATACCCCCACAATATCAGTAATTTTCTGATGTTTTTGACAAGAAAGAGGCTGAAAACCTGCCTCCCCATAGAAAATATGATTGCCCAATTGATTTACTACCTGGAGTGGACATCCCATATGGGCATATTTTCCCTTTATCTGATTCAGAACTAGAGTTCTTGAAAATTTATTTGGAGGAGAATCTAAAAAAAAGGGTTTATTAAACCTTCAACTTCACCTGCAGGAGCAGGGATATTCTTTGTCCGGAATAAAGATCAAAGCCTAAGACCTATTGTGGATTACAACGAACTGAATAAGCGCACCGTTAAAAACCGTTACCCCCTTCCTCTAATACCTGACCTGATAGAAAGGTTACAAGGTGCAAAATATTTTACAAAATTGGATTTAAGGGGAGCATATAATTTAGTCCGAATTAAATCGGGGCATGAATGGCTGACAGCCTTCCGAACCCGATATGGGTTATATGAATATACAGTTATGCCCTTCGGGCTATGTAACGCACCTGCGACTTTTCAGTATCTAATTAACGATATTTTTAAAGACCTTCTTGACATATTCATAGGGATCTATTTGGATGACATTTTGATCTACTCCAAAACAGTCGAAGAACATATTCAACATGTAAAAGTGGTTCTTACCAGGCTACGTGAGAACCACCTTTATGTAAAACTAGAGAAATGTGAATTCCACACTAACAAGATAACCTTTCTAGGTTACACTATTAGCTCTGATGGAATAAACATGGAAGAGGACAAGATTTCAGCAATTTTACATTGGCCGAGACCCACTAACAAGAAACAAGTCCAGAGATTCATGGGCTTTGCTAATTTTTATCGGAAATTTATTTGAAACTTTGCACACATAACTAAACCATTATCAAATCTTACAAAAAAGAATATACCTTTTGAGTGGGGAATTGAAGCACAAACAGTTTTTGATAACTTAAAGAAATCTTTCACTAGTGCACCCATCTTGCACTTTCCAAATCCCAAACTCCAATACATTTTAGAGGTAGATGCCTCGAATGTAGCAATTGGAGCTATACTCTCACAAAGAGAGAGTTTGGCAAAACCGTTACATCCAGTAGCCTATTACTCACGAACCCTGTCATCGGCAGAAGAAAATTACCCAATAGGAGAAAAAGAACTTCTCGCTATTAAAAGTTCCATGGAACACTGGAGGCACCTTCTTGAGGCCACTTCAACCCCCATATTGATTTATACGGATCATAGGAATCTGCAGTACCTTAAGACTAACAGGACTTTAACATCAAGACAGATCCGTTGGAATCTTTTCTTTAATAGGTTCAACTTCCTCATAACATACAGACCGGCCATAAAAAATCTTAAGGCAGAAGCTCTTTCCCGTCAGTTTGATACCACATACAACTCAAACAAAGAGGGAACAATCATCACGCCTGACCATTTCGTAGGCCTCACTCTTGATCAACAACAGTTGTTCTCTACTAAACAGTTAACTGATTCCCATATTCCAAAAACAGAACTTCATCTTCAAGATGATGGGTTGTATTACCATGATCAACAAATCTATGTACCAGAATCCCTCCGAGCTATGGTACTTCAGACCATACATGACTCTACACTTTCTGGACATCCAGGTATTACTAAGCCACAAGAATTAACTAAAAGATTCTTCTGGTGGCCTTCTCTAGCACATGATGTGGTTGAATATGTACAGACATGTAAGCTTTGCGTAACCTCCAAAAAAGGGAAGAAAGCTCCATATGGACAACTTCTACCTTTACCTACTCCAGACAGGCCATGGCAGGATATCGCTATAGACTTTATAGTAGACTTACCTCCAGCTAACAAATTTAACACAATAGTCGTTATAGTTGATTTGTTCAGCAAGATGGTCCATTTTGTACCTTTCCATAAGCTTCCTACCACTTATGAAACAGCTAATATCGTTTTCAACAACATCTTCAAATTACATGGATTACCCGACTCAATCACCTCCGACCGAGGTACACAATTTACTAGTAAATTTTGGCAAGAACTTTGTGCAAAACTCGGAATCACAAGGAGGTTGTCAAGTGCTTACCATCCTCAAAGTAATGGACAGACCAAAAAAACGAACCAATGGGTAGAACAGTACCCACGCTGTTTTGCCACTGCACAACAGGATAATTGATCTGATCTTCTGATACATGCTGAATTTGCTTTCAACAACACATACCACAATTCCATAAAGAACACACCATTCTTTGTAAATTATGGCTTCCACCCAACCTTTCATTGGGAGAATAGTTCCCAAAGTAACTGCCCAATGGTTAATCAAATGATTAACACGATTGCTGATACTTTCACCTCAATTAAGGATAACATTACGCTAGCTAAGAAAAAACAAAAGTTCTATTATGACACTCGGAGAACTACCTCCCCAAATTATGCAGTAGGGGATTATGTTTGGCTTTCAACGCGTAACTTAAAACTACATTATCCCTCGAAAAAACTCTCTTCAGTTTTCATAGGACCATTTCCAATTTCCAGAATCATAAATCAAAATTCAGTTACACTTATATTACCAGTTAATATGAAAATACATCCAACCTTCCATGTGTCCCTTTTAAAACCGTATAAGAAGCTTAGAAACCACAATCCTACCACACCCAGTATACCCCAACTCATAGTTCCATCTAGTGAATACGAGGTTCATAACATTCTTGACTCCCGAAGAGTTGGAGGAGTACTTCAATATCTGATACATTGGAAGGGTTACCCTGATGAGGATGACTCTTGGGAGCCTGCTTCACAAGTTTCCGCACCTCGTTTGGTTACTTTATTCCATCGGCGACATCCTGACCGACACTCACCTGATCTCCGGAGGTGATCTTTGGAAGGGGTGTCCTGTCATATTATTAACATATAACCACCTCACTGCAATCAAACTTAATCCTCTTCCACACCTGTAATTGGATCATTGCTTTTGCTATAAAGCTCACCTTACAGCTTCCTTCTTTGCTTGGTATTCTGTTTCCTTTGAGCTCCGTGTCAAGCCCCTCCTCTTGGAGTTATCTGAACTGAGTTATTGGTTTCCTAGCCTGTCCATCCAGCAGCTGCTGCTGTTCCTCACAAGTTCCGGATTTCTAAGCGGTGACGTCACACGCCGACGGATCATCATTGGCTGCTGCAGCTTCTGCCCGCTCTCGCTCCACGCTTCATTCTATACTGTGCAGGTTTGATCAAATCTTTTGTCACTAACAACTTAAGCATTTCTATGACTTTGTCTGCCTAATCTGTGCTAAGCTGTTTGCCGCAACCTTAACTTACATTAAGCCTTCTGCCTCAGCCAGCAAGTACTTATGTTATAGCTACTTATTGTGATTTCATTAGCCTGTCATTTTCTCATCCTGTGTAATTACCTTGAGCCATAATCCATCTCAAGTAATCCTTATTCTTATGTCTTTGCCTTATTTTTACATGACATATATATATATATGTATAATTTTTATTATCTTATGTGAGTAGTTGGCGTGGTTAACCATTTGTATATGAGGATATATACAGATGCACACCAGTAGCCATAGATTAAATTGTAAAATCTTCTGCGAAATATTAAGTTCCATATATGTTCAGCCTCCGCTACCCTGCAGGAGAATTACAAACATACATATATGTAGATAGGAATGAGTTCTGCAGTTGTGATCTTTGCATTCATTAAATTAAACTATCCTCCACAGGACGTATATGATAATAATAGACCCTTGTCTCTATATCTTGTCCATGGATGACTTTTAATGTGACGTCCAGAAAGTTGACCTCCTGTTTATCAAACTCCCAGGTGAAACTGATATCCATATCGTTGGTATTCAGGCCTTGGACAAAGTCCAATAAGCTTTTTTCATCACCCTTCCAGATAAACGGGAGGTCAACAATATTGTGCCCATAACATACAATTTCGCTTTGGCGGGAGTTCCTACCTCAATAGACATGGAACAGCTCCCACCAACCAATGAACAGGTTGGCGTAGGAGGGGGAAAATGTTGCCGCCATAGCTGTTCCACGCCCCTGGAGATAGTAAACCCCTGCAAAGTTATCAGTCAAAAGGAACTTTGCCACTCTTAAGTGATACTCCACATAAATCTTATTATCTCTAAAGCGTTTATTGAGAAAGAATCCTAGAGCTTGTATACCCATTTTGTGTGGAATACTGGAATAGAGAGACTTCCCGTCGAATGTAAGCCACATGAAGCTCTTATCAAATTTCACCTTTGAAAGTAAATTCAGTACATGTTTTATATCTCTTAAGTAACTTTTGAGGGTACTAACAATTGGCTGTAGAATGGAATCTAGCCATTCTGAAAGATGCTCCAAAAAGGAGCCAATTCCACTCACAATCGGCCTCCCCTTGACATCCACCAAAGACTTGTGGACATTGGGTAAATGATTAAAGATGGGGATAATTAGATTATCTACCAAAAGATAGCTCTTAGTCTTTTCATCTATATACCCAAGGTCTACACCGTCATCAAATAAACTTTCTAGTTGTCTCTGGAATTGCTTGGTTGGATCATGACCTAACACAGTATAATCATCTTTCACATGTAGTTGCCTATGTGCCTCCATTTCAAAATCCTTCCTATTTAATAGAACTACAGCTACGCCCTTGTCCGCTGAGCGGATAACCAAATCCTGATCCTGTCTCAGACTATCCAATGCTTCTCTTTCCTTTTTGGTTATATTATGTCCCTGTGTAAGATCAGTTCTATAGTATAGTTCAGTTAGGTGTTTCTCTACTCTTTCCTGGAAGACCTCCATTATCTTCCCCCTATTCTGGATGGGGTAAAATCTTGATTTACTTTGAAATACAGGTAATACTACCTCTGTATCCATTTCCAGAGAGGATTCATACTGTAGAGATTCCAAGTTCAAAACACTACAAATATCTTGAAAATCTAGAGTTCCAGTCTCCATCTGGGATACCCATAGTTCTTGATCTATAACCTGTGCACTGCTCTCCTTCAAAATCTGATCTTTATAAAACTTTTTTAACGTTAAATTACGTATCAACTTATTTAAATCCAATAAAGTACCAAAGAGATCAAAATTAGCAGAAGGGACAAATGAAAGACCTAGACTCAGAACTCTAGTCTCTATTTGACTCAAGGGGTGATCAGAGAGATTTATCACATCTCGTTTCTGTATCTGGATGTCCCTCTCCTGAGGGGATACTGATTGTCCTGTTTCTGCAACTGCTGCCTGTGGCCGCATCCTCAACTACCATGACCCCCCCTTCGGATGTGCCCTGGGGGATGGAAAAAACCTGTTCCAATTGTGCTCGTTCTTCTGCATTTGAACCATTCCCTTTATTTCTACTCATACATTCAGCTGACTGGTATCTCGAATAGGCAATTGTGCCCTGGTTCTTAAGAATGGGTGGGAACTTGTTGGGTCCTTCTTTTGGTCTCACTACTTGTATCCTTTCTTGTGGTCCATTTTCTCTATTGGAATCCCTTCCTTCATACGATGGTACCCATTCTTCTCCACCTGAGGCAGAGCCATCGTTCATCGACTCTGCTTCACTCTCATAAAAATGTACATGTTTATTTTTCTGTTTGTGGGCATTCATATTAGTATTGGTATTCTGGTTGCGTCTCCCCCTTCCTCTTGATCTCCAATTATTTGATTTATAGTTTGAATTTTCTTTTCTCCTTTGGAAACGTTCCCTCCTGTTCCATATATACACTGTGCCAAGGTTATAGTCCTGTTGGTCCCTGATATATTTTCAATGCTTTATTTCCAGTAGCAATGCTTTGGCCTCTGATAACGTTTCCTGTAGAATTCGATCAAATTTTGAATGATTAGGTTCCTCACTCCTTTTATTTAGCTCTTCTTGTACTAGAGTGATTTTATTTGTGATGTCACCAAGTGTTTTCATTTTATATTCAATGACCAACAAGATTAACTTTAGAGAGCATTCTGTCAAGCTGTTATTCCAGAGCTCTATAAATCTTTTATCTTCAGTAACAAAGGTAGGGAATTTGTTTTCATTCTTAGGCCTCTAGGGATTATCCCTAACTCATGATACTTTTCAGAGTCCAGATATCCCATTTCATTTTATCCTCTTTTTTAAAAAGAAAATCAATTTCCTCAAAAAGGGAACCTAGGGAATAATTAGTGCGGTCTGTATTAAATATTTTCTCACAATCCCATGATAATAAATCTCTTTCTCTGGCTGTTCTAAGTGAGAAATAATTGGGTGGAATATGGGATTCATTTTCCCCATCTTTTCCTGTATGCATATTTGCACTTAGACTGGCTGCTAATTAGAGATTAGATATTCCCCTGAAAACCCGCGAACTGGCCAAAGATCCCAGCGTTAACCACTCAAAACAAAGTATCAAAGTGAAAAGTGGGATACAGGGTCAAATATCTAATCAGTCCATAATTTGTCACCAACAATCCATTATACTGTTCTCTGGTGCAAATACACAGATCCAAATTACACACACCCACGTCCAATATTGGTTTTGGAAGGTAAACAAATATAGGATCAATGAATGTATAAAAATACAATCCCCACTGGAATCAGAGTAAACCCAGGTTATAATCGACAATTATTCCACACTAATATTGGTTCCAAACTAGTGATGTAGAAAACTCTGGGTATTTGATGTATCTCAAGCTTCCATTTCAGTAAACATTGATCCCCAGTACAAATCAAATAACCATTTTACAGTCATTTAGGGTAGACCACACTTAAACACATCACATATGTTTGTGAATGCACCCGTAAACCAGCCACAGCCGTAATTAGCTGATCAGGTTAAGATAGTAATAAAGAAAATACTTTGAAATCATGTATTCACAATTTGCACACTGTGTCTTAACATTCGTGTGGAACAATCTTACCCTCCTGTTCTGCTTAATGACCAGACTATGTCCGAAACTCTGGCTTCTCACCACGTGAATCTCTATTTTCACAGCGTGTAGTCTTTCATAGAGAGATCGAAGTGGTTGTCCCTCTTAGCTAGACTGAATTGCGGCTAATGCGTTTCGGCTTGCGCCGTACTCTAAGCCCATTAAAAACACAAGTATAGTGCTTCCTTAAAAACATATACTGTACTAGCTATCCTATTGGTCAGATTCCACCCATACAGATCAACCTGGTCATTTAACCATTTCCTGGCCTTGATATATAACTCCTTTCAAACCTCTATGCTCCTTAACTCCTCTCATGTTTATGTTTCCTGTTACTATAGAAAAAATCCCAATTAAAACTAAGGATTCATATTGATTTATACCGCCAAGTGTATATAATGGAGTCACTCAGTATTCTTATCCACAGACTACACATTCTACCGATATAAATCAGCATTCAATGTATATTCCCTATATGTCATCAATTTCAGTTCTGTCTTATTTGATTTTATAAACAGGATATACTGAAAATATTCCCCTCTGATTTAATCCAGTTACACCTCTGTGCTAAGGAGCCAGGAGTCAAAACCAGAGATTGTAGTCAGACAAGCCTGGTCAGAACCCAAAGCGAGTAGTCAGAGGAGCCGTGGTCAGGAACACAAAGATCAGCAGAGTCAGGAACAAACCAGGGATCAGGAACCAGAAGGGACGTCAAACAAGCCAGGTAAAACACAGGAACTCACAAAGAAGTCTGGGACAATGCAAGGGCAAAGGCAGACAGAACTGAAGCATTTTAAATAATAAGTGATGACATCATAATTCTGGGACTTCAATATGTCTCTCACTGATGAGGTTCTCCAGTTTGGCCATAAGTGGGAAAATAGGTGTAGTGAGTAGTGTTACACTCTCTTTACAAGGCGAAGAGAGAGACAGGTGAGTAAAAATGGAAGCCAGCAGCAAATTACAAACAAAATCAAAGAGAAACCCTGACACTGATCCTGCCAAGTAAGGTCACTCGAGCCCCGAAATACCAGGCAATTCTCTGTTGAAGAAGGAACATAACAACCTAATTTCGGCCTTCTGTGAGGCTCATCAGTGAAGTGCAGCCATATTCTTCTAAGAACACTGGGCAAGAAGTCCATGTTTTGTTTCTCCCATTACCCTTAGGGAGACCTCCCCAGGCTCATAATACAAATGCATACAAAGAGAGAAGCACTCTACCAGGAACGAACAACAGCTCAATAGCTTGTTCTATGGCGTGTTACCACCTAGGAGCAGCCTCTTTTAGCCCAGTTGTGCTTTTCACAGGGGAAAATTTTCCTAAAGTATATCAGTCTGATCTGCCAAGTAAGGTCAGTCCAGCCTCAAAATACCAGGAAATTCTCCTTTAAAGAAAGAACATGACAACCCCATTTCAGCCTTATTTTGACCTTGTCAGTGAGGTGCAGCCATATTCCTCCAAGAACATTGGGCAAGGAGTCCACGTCTGGTTTCCCCCATCACCCCCATCCCAGTTTGTTTGATTGAGAGCTAGCATTTGTATGGCTGTATAGGGACTCAGGTTTTGGAAGAGACTTTGACGTGGTACCTGGGCTTGTCCCATTTGGCCAGATGAGGTAACTAACTCTTCCAGTTTTGCTTTTAATCTTAGCTGAGAGCTTGTAAGCGAGTGCTGGACTTTTTCTGTGTGTTGAATTAATTTAATTTGTAATTTTCCCTATGGGCCTTGCACCCAGACTTGTCTGGGGTTAACTGCCTGTGACTCTGGAGACAGCACAACTTCCTGAGAGTGCTATTAGCACCCAGGGCTGCGCATGTTGCAGGGTTATGGGATGTGTACCCAGTCCAGTCTGAGAGTGCAGTCCCCTTCTGCACTTTGTATA
Source organism: Bombina bombina (assembly GCF_027579735.1). NCBI lineage: Eukaryota > Metazoa > Chordata > Amphibia > Anura > Bombinatoridae > Bombina > Bombina bombina. Next base: position 242,289,952 of record NC_069506.1, read on the forward strand.
TGACTAGGGTGATTACATAAGTCTGTGAACACTGACTTGTTCCCAGTTTGTTTGATTAAGAGCTGGCATTTGTATGGCTGTATTAGGGACCCAGGTTTTGGAAGAGAACTTGATGTGGTACCTGGGCTTGTCCCATTTGGCCAGATGCGTTAACTAACTCTTCCAGTTTTGCTTTTAATCTTAGCTGAGATCTTGTAAGCGAATGTTGAACTTTATCTGTGTGTTTATATATATATAACACATGCAAGTGAAGCGGCACACACCCGCGAAACAACACCCCCGGTGCACTGCTGTTTACCATGTACAGAGTTCTCATAGAGATCCACACTCGGTTCCAGCGATTACTAGACCCCCAAAGCAGGCACAAAAGACAGGGAATTCGTTCAACACCTTTATACATGTTAACACACACACAGAAAACAAGGGCCTATATATATATATATATATATGTATATATAAAATAGTAAGAATGTTTTCTTCTATGTGAAGAACATAAAAAGTTAATGTACATACTTTCGGCTTTAGCGCAGTTGCATAGTGTCCATTTTAGGACACTGTCAAATGTCATAGTCACATAGCAGATTTAGCGCAAATTTCAACATGACTCCGGCAACCACCTTGATTTCTGACACCTTAAAGTTCGCAGTCGCTGTTGCTGTCATAGTCACTTGGCATTTCAATTTTATCAAAATGCCATGTGACCCTGACCATGACCACGAACGTGACCATCAAAGGTCATTGTTGCTGTGGCTGTCAGAGTCATTTGGCATTTCAGCTTTATCAAAATGCCATGTGACTCTGACCATAACCACGACCATCAAAGGTCATTGTCGCTGTGGCTGTCAGAGTCACTTGGCATTTCAGCTTTAGCAAAATGCCATGTGACTCTAACCGTGACCATCAAAGGTCATTGTCGCTGTGGCTGTTAGTCACTTGGCATTTCTGTTTTATCAAAATGCCATGTGACTATGACTGTCACTGTGATTCTGATCAACAAAGGTCAGTGTCACTGTCAAAGTCACTGTCATTGTCAGAGTCCCTTTCCTAATTCAAAATACCTGATAAATTTTCATACATCATACCAATGTAATAACTGGTACTGACAAAACATATAATATATTTTAGTTTCTAGAGTTGCCAGATCCTTTATTTTAGCCAGCTTTCTGGTAAAAAAAAAAAGATCATTATTTTTTTGTGTTTGTTTTAATCCTCCAGAGTTTATTGAATGAGTGTCATGCTGGGAATTATAGTTCAGTTTTTTTTTTTTTACTATCACTTTCATTATTGAGGTAATTGAGCTGCAAACTACAACTTCCAGCACACATGGCACTGTCCTTGGGTGGGACTTTCCTTGCAGTTGTTCTGTCGAGAACTCCAATTCCTCGAAAACTCCAATGTGACATCACTTCCGGCGACTCTTCTATTTTCACTGTCTGTTTTTGCCTGTCCTGGGGGGCGCACCGCCGAACCTCTGGCATACACCCCAAGTAAACCTTGGGTAATGAGGTTTACAAGGAGGGCTTTGTCCCCCTTGAACCCTCCAGGCGGAGGCAAAATAGATAGTTAAGATAGGTGATTACAGTGCCCATCTGATTGGTTGTGAATCCTGTCACTCACTGAGACACGGACCAATCAGATGTGTGGAATCACCAGAAGTGATGTCAGATTGGCGTTTTCGATGTATTGGAGTTCTCAATAGAACACAGTCTTTATTTTTATGAGATACCACCTCTTCTCAGTTCTGTGCACACACTGGTAACCAGCAGTTCTCTAAGTATATATATATATATATATATATACTGTATATATAAAAATAGTGGATGGAAAAATGGCAAAATTGAGTGTTTTAAGAACCGAAGGAGAAATCAATCATTCTATAATAAATGGCCAAAACGTGTTAAAGACAAATGTATTGGTTATATGATTCTAAATTTTTGTACAGACCCATTAAATAATTTCTAAAAACTAAAAAAGGAAGAAATGAAATATAGTAATATCACTATGAAAGGCAGGGAATCCAGCACTCTTTTAAAAGTAAGGAAATAGCAACACTCTCAGAATACAGTATCAAAATTGGTTTATTTGTACATTGTGTTGAGTGCGGGCCTGTAAGACTGACAGAATCCAAGTATCCTGGATTTTATAAATACCGTTGTGAAATACACAAAACAAAATTTATTTACATATAAAATGCTAGGGCCGGCCCTAGGTATCTAACTAACATTCAGTTTGTGTAAACTTAAAAGGAGTGATTCCTACTAAGAAAAGATAGATTCAATAAATGCATAAGATTGCTACAACTGAGTAAGCACAGATCAGTTTCACCTATGCAAATTCTCAGACCCATATAGGTTTTAGTGAAAACTGAGATAAAAGAAGGCAATTACAAAAACCTGTGCATAATCACTTGCTGTTTATACATTAGAACATTAATATATAATACCCATACATATTTGCTAGGGAGGCTAAATGCGTGGCCTGGCCACACATACAAAGAAACCTAACCTCTCCAAACAAACCCAGGCAGAGTCAAGTTCCACAGGTGTTGAGTCAAGACGCCAGCCTGGATGTACTGTATAGCAAATAAGTCTCCAGAATATTATGAGCTTATTTAGATAGATAATCCTTCCCTCAGTATAGTACTGTAAAATAATTGAAAAGACTCTTACAAAGTCCAGCAAAGATGCAGATGAAAGCAATCATAAAGCCATGCGGTATGTAGCAGACTACAACGGAGGTTTGAAAAGCAAAGCACATAGAGCGTAACAGTTAGTAGTGTAAAAACAAAGATGCAGGAGGATACCTCATTAGTGATGCCGTACCCCTCTGTCAACCGCACCTGTTCGCTGCACACATAACAAAGATCAAATACTCATCTTTCCAGCCAGTGCTTTCTATAAGTAATCGCTCCTTAAGGAGTTAAAGCCAAGAGCTGGAGTTCATGAGCTCAAGGCATCTGCCCACATATGGAACTGTAGCACGATCGGTTCACCAGAAATGCTTGTGTAATGCCGCCCCTGCTTTCTGGCAGAGCTGTAAATCGGGAGGATTTGACAGGTTAAAGAGTAGCGGTCTTATTTTCATTTCAGGCATTTGCTGCTTGATAAATGGAGCCCACAACATTACAGAATCACTAGTGTTAAAATTACATGGTCTGGGGGGCGAAGCCAACTGTCTAACCAGCCGGATGCACATTGCATGAGCTCCGGCTCTGGAGCCTGATATTTGGGGAAAAACTATGATTTAATATACAAGTTTGCAATATTACTGGAGACCCCATCCTATTGCCTACTACCATCCTAGTGTGGGCACCTCCACATCTTATTCCAGTCTAATATAGGCTCTACAATGCAACAATGAACGCACAGCCATGGAGGCTTAGAGTCGGCTGCAGTAAGAATACCGGACCACAATACCTGCATAGCGATTCTCTATATGTACCCAACCTACTGACCTAAAGTACTGGAGCAGTCTTAACAGTTATTCCAGTTGTATTATTGATTTTCATAGAAGACAAGATGGCGGCTGCTGTGGACTGGGAGTTGACAGCCCGGGGCTGTATTGAGTCTGCCTTCCGGCTTTTAGAGACGCAAATGATTAAGCTTTTCTCTACCAACGGCTGCAGCCTATCAACTCAGACGGTACAGGAACAGGCACTGTGTAATGTGGGAGACGATGAGCTGTATCCATCTGCCGACACATATAGCACTGGAGCGGAGGCCCCGCTCTACATTGAAATGCCGTACCCACAACTTCAAGCTTATATCTGGGGAAGAGCAGACGAGCAAAATCCCTACCTCTCATGTGCCTCTGAAAATTCTTGCTTACTTGGGGCCGACTGTAGCCCCGGATCGGCATCGGCACCTTACCTTTTGGCCGACCCTCAGCAGCAGAACGCACGCACCTGGGGAGAGACTTTGTGTGAATGCCGGAGCATCTATAATAGTGAGGAGGCCTCTTTCCTAGCAGTACACCTGGGTTTGTCATCTAGCCGCACTCGTGGCTCTGCTTTCCTAGCAGTACACTTGGATCTGGAGCAGTCAGCCCGGAGAGATTGCCCTGGATTGTGAACTGATGTGGGGTGAAAAGTCTACTTGATAGAAGCACTATATCACTTCATTGTCCCCTATCCAGTTTGGAAGAAGATAGTGAGCCAATGTCTCTTGTGATTTAGTACAGTTTTCCCTTACCTGAATGTTAGTTACTGACTTGATGCTCCGGGTCGTGTCTCCTTTGAACTATTTAATCCTATCTTGTTTGCATGGCTCAGCTGGTTTGTTTTCTACCAGATACCCTGTGCTTCCACTATTATTGTTCAGTCTCCTGTAGAAATGTGTTTTTTTATTTCTGTGGGTTGGCAGGTTTTTGTGGTTTGGGACAGTTAACCCTATTAAAAAGTTGTATATCTTACACTGTTGTTGTGTTACTCTATTTTTTTTCTCTCTCTTGGACATACTACTGTTTATTATTGATCTCCCAGACTGTTTGATATGGCGTCAAGATGAGCCCTGCAGAGCAACCAGACATCTATAAAGCACTCTAGGGTACATCTGCTGCCCAGCTACGTCCCTATAAAGTTGGGGAATTACTTATATTACTGAGTGTGTGCAATATGTCTCGGTACATAATCTGATTACAGTTATATAGTTTGCTGCTTTTTTATAGTCTTACGATGTACAGGCGCCATTGTCTGTTTGTTAAATAGCCATGACCGTAATGTTTAATGTTTTTCTAGCTTTACTTTATTCACAGATGTTAGCAGCAACATATAAAACTTACTAACATCAATGGCTAGGATCCCTCACATCTTTCCACAACCCTTACTAGTATTTAGCACACTTTAGTTGAAGTAAAACATCTTGCTGTAAGTTTGTAAACAATGTTTTTGCCTTATTTGGCATTTTAATAGACCACCTACTCTCTTTTTGGGGGACATAAGGGAAGCTATACCCATATTACCTCACTATAACTGCTGTGATTTATTCATTTTTAGCAAAGGCGTTGCCTGCGGCTGAGGCAGCTTCATAGTACACACAATGTCCAGTGGTACTAGTACTCTATAGCACATACTTTCCCTAGTCCTCTCCCCATAACGATGATGATTTATTATTAACACCTATCCATACAGACTGTGTTTTTTACGAGATATTCAACGTAACGTTGAACGCTGTTATACATTTCCATGGGCCCAGTGCCCAATTAGCAATTGTGGTTATTATGAGCTCCTACTATGAGCTCCTGATGTGAGAGGTAATTTGTAATATTCTTAACATGATATGGCGGCCATCGATATGGGGCGACACATAGTTTCCTCTGCCCAATACTGGTGCGGGCTGGTCTTGCTTGGCTGCTATTATTCAGCATCCTATCTGTGCATTGCATCTTGTTTGATCTTCATGCATCCTGTTAGTCCCGTTATACAAAGAACTAGGCTCAACTGTACTAGGAATATCACTAATCTGATATGTATCCAATCCACTTTTATTTTTCTCTTGTTAATCAATATGTTCATGAGAATATGCGTATGTTTATGTTACCCTGTAGCACTGCAGCCTGTCTACTTAGTATACTTAGCATTTGATACCTAATACATATATCCAATTACCCTTCCCCTCACTCATAATAAGCCTTTCAGTCCCTAAGCTACTTATTTTACTTATCTTATTTACATTACCACCCCCCCCCCACCATAATAAACCTCCTTTTATAGGAGGGCTAGCTACGCGGCTTGTCTTTCTTGTGCCGCATCCCAACCATAGTTCTTTCCTAACAATATTGTATACCTTTATTCATCAACAACCCCTGTTCCTATAGTGTCTTTATATATCAGACCCAAGAGGGTCTTACCATGTTATCTCTAGGACAGAAAGCTTTAGTCTATTGTAAGCATCCTTATGGAAAGAAAAATAGCACCACAGAAAAATAACCTACAAAATCCGAGGTCATAATTGTGAGATCCAAGATTGATCTCTCTTTTTCCTTTTACCTTCCCTCACTTCCAGTTATTCCCCTTTTGTTTGGTCCATAAGAAACCTCCAGTGTTGGCTAGAGAAGGTTCCCCTTTATATAGGCACTACATACTAACTTTTAATTGTGTAACATTTCAAGAAAACGTACTGTATGCCATTTTCGTTACATACTTATGCTGTTTGTATGCCTATTTTGAGTACCTCAATAAAAATTGTTTAAAAAAAAAAATTACATGGTCTAACTTTATTTATATATATATGCACAAAGAACAGACACATAAACATCATGTAATTAATTATTTTACCATAAATAACTAAATATTTATGAAGCTGCCTTGCTATCTAGCAACTGGTTCCAATCTGCAAAATAAAGCTGTAAAATAAAATATCTTTCATTATTTGTATTGTAAATAAAAGAAAAAAAACTTTTTTTTTAAATTCATATTTCGGTAAACAGATGAGAAACGGCACAATTTTAGTTATATTTTGAAGTAACTTGTATATAGAAAGGAATAAAGTCCATTGAGCCACTGATTTCTGTGTAGAATAGGCCCCTTCATATAATCCATGTGTTTTAAGCCTGGTCCTACTCTTTTTTATAGCAAAAAATAAAATGGTGCCTACCTTTCCTTTTCATTTAATTTACCTTTTGGGGCAACTAGTTTCTTTGTGGATAAAACTGATGCCCACCTTGCCACCTCATATAGTTTACATTTCCAGAATAAGTAAAAGGGTTTAAATCCTTTGGGCCACTAATTTCTTTATAGATATACAAACAGGAATCAACAAAGGTAGTAGCAAAGAATTATTTATTTCATCAGCACAATCTAAAACAGCAGCAACGTTTCGGGAGAACCTCCCTTATTAATCCCAGTCCCTATTGAGTCCAATTGGTTCCATGGTTCCCAATTTATAGATCCAAAAAGCCTTGCATTGCTTTAATAACAGCTCTCTATTTCCACCTCTATGGGACATATGTACATATTCTACAATTTGGAACCTTAATTCATTAATCAAATGTCCCATTTGAAGGAAATGATGCGCAACAGGGGCTTCAATGTTACCTGTTCTAATGGAGCTCTTGTGTTCAATTATACGGCCCCTAATTTTTCTTGTCGTGTCACCCACATAACTCCTCCCACATGGGCATTTTATCAACTATATTACGAATTGAGAGTGGCAAGTATGATACCCCCTTATCTTAAATTTCTTACCCGTCGTAGGATGGTAAAAAACGGGGCCTTTAATCATATTATTGCAACAACTACAATTCAAATATGGGAAACAACTTTCATTTTTACCTGTAATGAAGCTCTGATTCAATTTCTTACTGGGACTTATATCAGCTTTAATTCCTTTTTGCAAGATACCAGTGATTTTTTGCAAAAAATAGATACATTAGTCCTTGATTCAGAGAAATATATATTGTTCAGTCTAGATGTAGAGAGCCTGTATACTTCAATTATGCATGAGAACGGTATAGGAGCTGTACGGTCTGTATTGCATTCTGATAAAAAATATTCTAAGGCCCACATTGATTTCTTATCTCAACTGCTCGAATTAATCCTTTATTGTAATTATTTCCTATTCCTGGACGATTATTTTCTGCAATCTCGGGGTACTGCCATGGGATCCAATGTCGCCCTAATTACGCAAATATGTTTATGTATATTGCTGCCACCATTGTTGATTCCTGTTTGAATATTGCCTTGAAGGAAAAAGTAGGCCTCCTGGGTGGCGTGCACAGACCGTTGTGTGCAGGGCTGAACTGTGATTTTCTGTGTAGATATATACAGGGTGTGAACACCTTCATACAACTGACATGTTCTCAGCATGGCCCAACTCTTTTTATGGCAAACTTGTGCCAACCTTGTCAAGGAATATATTTCACCTTTTCTGAATAAGTACCTGGTATTTTGAAAGGGCTAATATCTTTTTGGCCACTGATATCTGTGGGTATATATACAGGGCATTAACCCCTTTATACGAAAGATGTTATCAGCCTGGCCCAATGCTTTTTATGTCAAAAACCTCATATATTTTACCTTTTCTGAAGAAGTAAAATGTCAAAATCCTTTGGGCCACTAAGTTCTGTGTAGATATATATGTTCTCAGCCTGGCCCTTGGCTTTTTTGGCAAACCGGTGCCAACCTTTTCACCTCATATATTTTACTCTTTCTGAATTAGTAACTGATATCTTGAAAGGGTTACAATCATTTGGGTCACTTATTTCTGTGTTTTATACAGGGCATGAATCTTTCATATGTATTTTCAGACTGTCCCAACGGTTTCTATGGCAAACAAACTGGTGCCAACCTTTCCACTTAAAGTAAAAGTCAACCATAGCATTTTTAAACGCTAGGGTTGACTGCTGAAACAAAATGAAGTATAAGATACTTCATACAGAAAGTGCCTTTATTCGTTTCAGCCATTCTTAGCTGCTACAGTAGCCCATGGCAAAAAAAATATTTTGCTAAGAGGTGATGTTTTCACCTCTTAGCAATTAGCAAATAGCCATGCGGTAAATCCGTCTCCCATGGGCACCAAACCGGATTTACCGCATGACTATTGGCTAAGAGGTGAAAACGTCACCTCTTAGCAAAAAAAATTTTGGCCGTGGGCTGCCGTAGCAGCTAAGAGCGGCGAACGGTTGAAATGAATAAAGGCACTTTCTGTATGAAGTATCTTATACTTCATGAACGAAAATGCCCTTTATTTGTTTCAACAGTCAACCCTAGCGTTTCAAAAATGCTATGGTTGACTTTCACTTTAATATATTTTACTTGTTCTGAATAAATAACTGGTTTATTTGAAAGGGATAAAATCCATTGGGCCACTCATTTCTGTGGGGATTTCTATAGTGTGTAATCCCCTTTATAGGGGCCTATTTATCAAAGCGTCAACAGAAAATACGCTTGAATTCCGCTTCGTATTTGTCACAAGATTTATCCGCCATAGTTATCAAAGCGTCAAGATCGGCAAATGTTGAAATGTGTGACGTAATATATGATCCCATAATCTCAATCCAAAGAAGATCGATGCTTGCGTCATTACAGATGTTTTGAATTCAGATTCAGCTCTATTTGACCCTTTTCCAATGGGATTTTCAATGCTGCAAGAGAATTAAGTAATTTACATAATAAAAGTAAATTAGAAACTCTATTAAAATTGTATAGCTTTTCTAAATCAAACAATATTAATGCTCCACATTTGGTGCACTAGTAGATATAGGGATAAAAATGAAAAATACATTACTACTTATGGATTATGCTACAATTTTGTCTCTCATTACAAAGCAAGGGGAAAATATTATCTCTAGAAAAGTTTTGCGACAAGTTTTGCCCCAAACTTGTCGCACTAATAGATATAGAGATAAAAATTAAATAAAAACACAACATAATATATCTAACTTCCTTTTTATTTTTTTGTGAAAAATCTATCGCCTAGATTTAGAGTTCTGCGTTAGCCGTCAAAAGAAGCGTTAGGGTCCTAACGCTGCTTTTTACCGCCCGCTGGCATTTAGAGTCAGTCAGGAAAGGGTCTAACGCTCACTTTCCAGCTGCGACTTTTCCATACCGCAGATCCCCTTACGCCAATTGCGTATCCTATCTTTTCAATGGGATCTTCCTAACGCCGGTATTTAGAGTCTTGGCTGAAGTGAGCGTTAGAACTCTAACGACAAAACTCCTACCGCCCATGGAAAGGCTGTAATTAAGAGCTTTATGGGCTAACACCGGTTTATAAAGCTCTTAACTACAGTGCTCTAAAGTACACTAACACCTATAAACTACCTATGTACCCCTAAACCGAGGCCCCCCCACATCGCCGCCACTCTAATAATTTTTTTAACCCCTAATCTGCTGACCGCACACCGCCGCCACATACATTATCCCTATGTACCCCTAATCTGCTGCCCCTAATATCGCCGACACCTACATAATATTTATTAACCCCTAATCTGCCCCCCCCAACGTCGCCGCTACCTTACCTACACTTATTAACCCCTAATCTGCCGACCTCGCCGCTACTCTAATAAACGTATTAACCCCTAAAGCTAAGTCTAACACTAACACTAACACCCCCCTAAGTTAAATATAATTTTTATCTAACGAAATAAATTAACTCTTATTAACTAAAGTATTCCTATTTAAAACTAAATACTTACCTGTAAAATTAACCCTAATATAGCTACAATATAACGAATAATTATATTGTAGCTATTTTAGCATTTATATTTATTTTACAGGCAACTTTGTATTTATTTTAACTAGGTACAATAGCTATTAAATAGTTATTTACTATTTAATAGCTACCTAGTTAAAATAATTACAAAATTACCTGTAAAATAAATCCTAACCTAAGTTACAATTAAACCTAACACTACACTATCAATAAATAAATTAAATAAATTAACTACAATTACATACAATTAAATAAACTAAACTAAATTACAAAAAAAACAAACACTAAAAAAAAAGATTACAAGAATTTTAAACTAATTACACCTACTCTAAGCCCCCTAAAAAGTAACAAAGCCCCCCAAAATAAAAAAATGCCCTACCCTATTCTAAAATAAAAAGTTAACAGCTCTATTACCTTACAAGCCCTTAAAAGGGATTTTTGAGGGGCATGCCCCAAAAGAAATCAGCTCTTTTGCCTGTAAAAAAAAACATACAATACCCCCCCCCAACATTACAACCCACTGCCCACATACCCCTAATCTAACCCAAACCCCCCTTAAAAAAACCTAACACTAAGCCCCTGAAGATCTCCCTACCTTGTATTCACCCAGCCGGGTATCGCCAATCCGTCCAGAAGTGGGTCCAAAGTCTTCATCCTATCCGGCCAGAAGAGGTCCTCCAGAGGGTCCGAAGTCTTCATCCTATCCGGCCAGAAGAGGTCCTCCAGAGGGTCTGAAGTCTTCATCCTATCCGGCCAGAAGAGGTCCTCCAGAGGGTCCGAAGTCTTCATCCAGGCGGCATCTTCTAACTTCTTCCATCCGGAGCGAAGCGGGTCCATCTTGAAGCAGCCGACGGAGAGCCATCCTTCCTCACCGACGGACTAACGACGAATGAAGGTTCCTTTAAATGACATCATCCAAGATGGCGTCCCTCAAATTCCGATTGGCTGATAGGATTCTATCAGCCAATCGGAATTAAGGTAGGAAAAATCTGATTGGTGGATTGAATCAGCCAATCAGATTCAAGTTCAATCCGATTGGCTGATCCAATCAGCCAATCAGATTGAGCTCGCATTCTATTGGCTGATCGGAACAGGTCCGGTCGGCAGATTAGGTGTTAATAAGTGTAGGTAGGTAGCGGCGACATTGGGGGGGCAGATTAGGGGTTAATAATTATAATGTAAGTGTCGGTGACGTTGGGGGCAGCAGATTAGGGGTTCATAGGGATAACGTAGGTGGCGGCGGTGTCCGGAGCGGCAGATTAAGGGTTAATTGTATAATGCAGGTGTCAGCGATAGCGGGGGCGGCAGATTAGGGGTTAATAAGTGTAAGGTTAGGGGTGTTTAGACTTGGGGTTCATGTTAGAGTGTTAGGTGCAGACTTAGGAAGTGTTTCCCCATAGGTAACAATGGGGCTGCGTTAGGAGCTGAACGCTGCTTTTTTGCAGGTGTTAGTTTTTTTTGCAGCTCAAAATGCCCCATTGTTTCCTATTTTTTTGTTTTCAAGATGGCCGCTACCGTAAGCAACGCTGGTATTGAGAGTTGAAGTGGCGGTAAATTATTCTCTACGCTCCCTTTTTGGAGCCTAACGCAGCCCTTCAGAGAACTCTAAATACCAGCGTTATTTAAAAGGTGCGGGGGGAAAAAAACACGCGTAGCTAACGCACCCCTTTGGCCGCAAAACTCAAAATCTAGCCGTATGTGCACAAGGTTTAAGCCATGTAATACAAGTCACACTCTCCACTTTGCACCAATTTTGACTCAACACTTTTCGCACCAATTATGACACAAACTCCTGAACAACCCACACACTAGTGAATTTTTCAACCACTTTTGATTGGAATATGCATAATCACATGATTTATGACATCAGCCAATCTGATTCAAATATACATTTTAAACTATCACTAACGAATCAAATTGCTTGATACTTGTGTCATATCACTCATCAGAACTTGTAAGTTCCATTTGTTACATTGTGTATGTATATGTGAAATTAGTATTAAAGATAAACATTGATGCTGACATTAGGACACACAGTGTAATATTTTAGACAATGATGTTTGATTCAATATAATCTTAAGCTGATAGTGCAAAGGGATAGCCCACCTAACATTAAAATGTTATTATTCAGATACAGCAGAAATGAAAATCATCTCTTTACTGTCATGATATTTTCATTGTATTTCTTCCTTCTCTTGAATTTATTTTTCAGTAAAAAAATGTCATCTTTTATGCCAGCCCATTTTATAACAGCTGTGAAGGGATGGTTTTTTTTTTTTTTTGGGGTTACACAGGTAAAGAGAGAAAACTTGCCCAGCTCTTAAAATATCCATTGATTGCAAATAAATACATATGATACTCTGATTACATGTTATATTCACAAGTATTCCTGCTCAGAATAATAATAAATTTGCACTATATACATATAGTGGTTTAAATAAACACAGATATATGAAAGACAACAAAAAAAGGAATTTAGGGACATGTAAATATGTTTGCAAAATATTTCGGCCTTAACACACACACACAAGTATGTGCAAAGATATATGTACAAATTCTAGCATTAATAATCATTTATGAAAAAAAAAATGAGATAAAAGCATATCATGACTTCTAGAAATACAAATACACATTAATTTATGTGAAAGTATCATATAACACACTATCGGCTAGATTACGAGTTTTGTGGTAAGCTTAAAAAGCAGCGTTAGCCAGTCCTAACGCTGCTTTTTAACGCCCGCAGGTATTACAAGTCTTGCAGGTACAGGTGTACCACTCACTTTTTTGGCCAGACTTGGCAATACCGCAAATCCACTTACGCCAATTGCGTATAGTCTTTTTTTCTATGGGACTTGCATAACGCCGGTATTACAAGTCTGTCCTGGGAGGCCAAAATGTGAGCGGTAAACCCTCACCCGCAAGATTCCTACTGCATTTTAAAGTCAGTAGTTAAGAGTTTTACACTACAAAGCTGTAGCGTAAAACTCCTAACTAAAGTGCTAAAAAGTACACTAACACCTATAAACTACCTATTAACCCCTAAACCGAGGCCCTCCCGCATCGCCGCCACTATAATAAAAATATTAACCCCTAATCTTACACTCCGTAACCCCTAAACTGCCGTAATCCCGCATCGCAAACACTACTTAAATATTATTAACCCCTAATCTGCCGTCCCTAACATCGCCGCCACCTATCTACATTTATTAACCCCTAATCTGCCGCCCCAACGTCGTCGCCACTATACTAAATATATTAACCCCTAAACCTAAGTCTAACCCTAACACCCCCTAACTTAAATATAATTTAAATAAATCTAAATAAAATTTCTATCATTAACTAAATTATTCCTATTTAAAACTAAATACTTACCTGTAAAATAAACCCTAAGCTAGCTACAATATAACTAATAGTTGTAGCTATCTTAGGGTTTATTTTTATTTTACAGGCAAGTTTATATTTATTTTAACTAGGTAGAATAGTAATTAAATAGTTATTAACTATTTAATACCTACCTAGCTAAAATAAATACAAATTGACCTGTAAAATAAAACCTAACCTAAGTTACACTAACACCTAACCTGACCCTACAATTAAATAAATTACCTACATTAAATACAATTAAATAAATTAAATTAGCTAAATCACAAAAAAACAACTAAATTACATAAAATAATAAACAAATTACAGATCATTAAACTAATTACACCTAATCTAATAGCCCTATCAAAATAAAAAAAGCCCCCCCAAATAATAAAACCCCCTAGCCTAAACTAAACTACCAATGGCCCTTAAAAGGGCCTTTTGCCGGGCATTGCCCCAAAGAAATCAGCTCTTTTACCTGAAAAAAAATACAAACAACCCCCCAACAGTAAAACCCACCACCCACACAACAAACGCCCCAAATAAAAAGCTACCTAATAATTTCTAAGCTCCCCATTGCCCTGAAAAGGGCATTTGGATGGGCATTGCTCTTAAAAGGGCAGTTAGCTCTTTTATAAGCCCTAACCTAAAAAATAAACCCACCCAATAAATCCTTAAAAAAAACTAACACTAAGCACCTGAAGATCGACTTACTGTTCTGAAGACCCGACATCCATCCTCAAGGAAGCGGCAGAAGTCTTCATCCAACCGGGCCAAAGTCCTCAACAAAGCCGGGAGAAGTCTTCATCAAAGCCGAAGTGGTCCTCCAGACGGGCAGAAGTCTTCATCCAGACGGCATATTCTATCTTCATCCATCCGACGCGGATCGGCTCCATCTTCAAGACATCCGACACGGAGCATCCTCTTCATCCGGAGTCTTCTTACTGAATGAAGGTACCTTTAAGTGATGTCATCCAAGATGACGTCCCTTAGATTCCGCTTGGCTGATAGAATTCTATCAGCCAATAGGAATTAAGGTAAAAAAAAATCCTATTGGCTGAACCAATCAGCCAATAGAATTGAGCTCAAATTCTATTGGCTGTTCCAATCAGCCAATAGAATGTGAGCTCAATCCTATTGGCTGATTGGATCAGCCAATAGGATTGAACTTTAATCCTATTGGCTGATTGCATCAGCCATTAGGATTTTTTTCTACCTTAATTCCAATTGGCTGATAGAATCTAAGGAATCTAAGGGACGCTATCTTGGATGACATCACTTAAAGGTACCTTCATTCAGTAAGAAGACTCCGGATGAAGAGGATGCTCTGCGTCGGATGTCTTGAAGATGGAGCTGCTCCGCGTCGGATGGATGAAGATAGAATATGCCGTCTGGATGAAGACTTCTGCCTGTCTGGAGGACTACTTCGCCGGCTTTGATGAAGACTTCTCCCGGCTTCGTTGAGGACTTCGGTCCGGTTGAATGAATACTTCTGCCTCTTCCTTGAGGATGGATGTCGGGTCTTCAGAACAGTAAGTCGATCTTCAAGGGCTTAGTGTTAGGTTTTTTTAAGAGTGTATTGTGTGGGTTTATTTTTTAGGTTAGGGCTTTGGGCTTATAAAAGAGCTAAATGCCCTTTTAAGGGCAATGCCCATCCAAATGCCCTTTTCAGGGCAATGGGGAGCTTAGGTTTTTTTAGGTAACTTTTTATTTGGGGGGTTTGTTGTGTGGGTGGTGGGTTTTACTGTTGGGGTGATTGTTTGTATTTTTTTTTTACAGGTAAAAGAGCTGATTTCTTTAGGGCAATGCCCTGCAAAAGGCCATTTTAAGGGCCATTGGTAGTTTACTTTAGGCTAGGGGTTTTTATTATTTTGGGGGTGGCTTTTTTATTTTGATAGGACTATTAGATTAGGTGTAATTAGTTTAAAGATCTGTTATTTGTTTATTATTTTATGTATTTTAGTGTTGTTTTTTGTGATTTAGCTAATTTAATTTAATTTATTTAATTGTATTAAATGTAGGTAATTTATTTAATTTTAGGGTTAGGTTAGGTGTTAGTGTAACTTAGGTTAGGTTTTATTTTACAGGTCAATTTGTATTTATTTTAGCTAGGTAGTTATTAAATAGTTAATAACTATTTAATAACTATTCTACCTAGTTAAAATAAATACAAACTTGCCTGTAAAATAAAAATAAACCCTAAGATAGCTACAATGTAACTATTAGTTATATTGTTCTTTCTTAGGTTTATTTTACAGGTAAGTATTTAGTAGGGATTATTTAGGTAATAATAGTAATATTTATTTAGATTTATTGTAATGATATTTAAGTTAGGGGGTGTTAGGGTTAGACTTAGGTTTAGTGGTTAACACATTTAATATAGTGGCAGCGACGTTGGGGGCACAAGATTAGGGGTTAATAAATGTAGATAGGTGTCGGCGATGTTAGGGACAGCAGATTAGGGGTTAATAATATTAAACTAGTGTTTGCGAGGCGGGAGTGCAGCGGTTTAGGGGTTAATAAGTATAATGTAGGTGTTGGCAATGTCGGGGGGCAGATTAGGGGTTAATACGTGTAAGATTAGGGGTGTTTAGACTCGGGGTTCATGTTAGGGTGTTAGGTGTAAACATAAATTTATTTTCCCCCTAGGAATCAATGGGGCTGCATTAGTAGCTGTATACTGCTTTTTTGCAGGTGTTAGACTTTTTTGAAGCCGGCTCTCCCCATTGATTCCTATGGGGAAATCATGCACAAGCACGTACAACCAGCTCACCGCTCACTTAAGCTGGTATTGAAGTGAGATGTGGAGCACAATTTTACTCAATGCTCACTTCTTGCCTGTTAACGCCGGGTTGATAAAAACCCATAATACCAGCGGTGCAGGTAAGTGAGCGGTGAGAATAAACTGCTTGTTAGCACCACAGCCCTGTTACCGCAAAACTCGTAATCTGGCCATTTTTTTGTATAACAAATAAATATAAAAATAACTTTCTAAGAGATATTGTTTGTTGAGGAATAAATGTAGCTATTTCTTGGATATTAACAGATGAAAAATAAAAGATTAGCTTTAGAGAAATGTGCTTGTTCATGGACAGTAATAAAATGGTATAAATAAAGTTGGGAAAAACCTGAATAACCACAACATCGATGACTGTTAGTTAACAACAGTCCGATGATCAACGAACCGTACTTGACGCGCGTGTTTTTGATGGTTTTTTAAATAAATAAGGGTATTGTATGAAGATCCGCATCAGCAATGTCTGGCAATCGTGTTGGCGCCGGCAAATGCAATGAGATTGATGCTTTATTATTATTATAATTATCAGGTATTTGGTGCCAACAGGTTCCACAGCGCTATGAACATGGGTGGTATATAAAAAATGATTACAGGGATCAAATGGGTGAGGGTCCTGCCGAGAATTACACTTTTGTAGTCGGCTCTTATAAAGGTGAACTACAAACAGCTGGGCTCATAGGCTAACATGCTATGGGGTTTTAGGGGATAGCAGTGGAGATAGGAAGGTTAGTGTAGGTTGTAAGCATCCCTGAATAGTAGAGTCTTCAGGGAGCACTTGAAGCTTTTAAAACTAGGGAAGATTCTTGTGGAGCGAGGCAAAGAGTTTCATAAGTTGGGAGCCAGTCTTGAGAAATCTTGTAGACGAGAATGTAAGGAGGTAACAAGAGAGGAGGAGAGTAGGAGATCATGAGCGGAGCGAAGGGGATGGGAGGGAGAGTATCTGGAGACAAGGTCTGAGATGTAGGGGGGAGCAATGCAATTGAGGGCTTTGTGTGTCAGAGTGAGAATTTTGTGTTTAATCCTGGAGACAAGAGGAAGCCAGTGAAGGGATTGGCAGAGAGGTGCGGTAGATGAAGAGCGACGTGCAAGGAAGGTGAGCCTGGCAGAGGCATTCATTATGAATTGTAAAGGAGCTAGGCGGCAGCTAGGGAAACCAGAGAGTTGGAATTGTTGTGTCTTGTGTAAGGAAATGTCTAATTTTAGCGATGTTTTTAAGGTGAAACCGGCAGGCTTTAGCCAAGGACTGAATGTGAGGAGTGAAAGAAAGATCTGAGTCAAGTGTGACCCCAAGACATCGGGCATGTGATGTTGGGGTAATAATGGAGTTGTCAACAGTTATAGAGACATGGGGGGTGGAGATTTTTGAAGAAGGGAGGAAAATAAGGAGCTCAGTTTTGGAGAGATTTAGCTTGAGGTAGTGAGAGGACATCCAAAATGAGATATGAGAGAGACAGTTAGTGACACGGGTTAGCAAGGAAGGAGATAATTCTGATGCAGAGAGGTAGATTTGGGTATTGTCGGCATACAAATGATAATGAAACCCGTGGGACTTTATTAAGGAACCTAGTGAGGACATGTAGATTGAGAAGAGAAGGGGACCAAGGACAGAGCCTTGCGGTACCCCAACAGAAAGAGGTAACGGGGCAGAGGATACCCCAGAGAAGGCTGCACTAAAGGTATGGTTAGACAGATAGGAAGAGAACCAAGAGAGAGCTGTGTCACAGATGCCGAAGGATTGGAGGGTACAGAGCAAAAGAGGGTGGTCGACAGTATCAATGACTGCAGACAAATCAAAGAGGATAAGTAGAGAGAAGTGGCCTTTTGATTTTGCTGTAAGTAGGTCATTGGTAACCTTAACAATTGCTGTCTCTGTTGAGTGAAGGGGGCGAAATTCAGATTGCAGTGGGTCAAGGAGGGAGTTTAATGTAAGGAAATGGGACAGATGTGCATATACTAGCTTTTCAAGAAGCTTTGAGGCAAGAGGTAGTAGGGAAATAGGGCGGTAGTTGGATGGGGAGGTTGGATTGAGAGAAGGTCTTTTGAGGATAGCTGTGACTAATCCATGTTTAAGAGATATGGGAACTATACCAGTGCTGAGGGAGAGGTTGAAGATGTGTGTGAGCATAGGGGTAAGGGTAGAAGAGAGGGAGGGGAGTAGTTGTGAGGGGATGGGCTCGAGGGGACAGGTAGTGAGGTGAGAGGATAGTATAAGGGCAAAAACTTCATCCTCTGTAACAGGGGCAAAAGAGCTAAATTTATGGCTATGTGGGTTTTGGATGATTGGGAGCTTTTGAGGGGGTGGGAGACCGGTAGTATGTTGAGAGCTGATTTCAATTCTGATGGAGTCGATTTTGTTGTTGAAGTAGCTGGCAAAATCTTGGGCTAAGAGAAAAGTTGAGGTGGGAGGTGGGGGTGGGCGGAGAAGAGTATTGAATAAATATACCCCATAGTGTTTTCAGCTAGGACCAATGTTTTATGGTAAATACTGGAACCAACCTTGCCCCCTTATATCCTTTACCTTCTATGAATAAGTGGCATTTTAAAAGGGTTAAAATCCTTTGAGACATTCCTTTCCTTGGTGGATATATACAGTGCATGAGCCCCTTTATACGATCTGCATGTTTTCAGCCTGGCCCAACAAGATATTTGGTAAAAAATAAACTGGTGCTAAACCTGTAATCTCATGTATTTTACATTTTACGTATCAGTGGTATTTTGAAAAGATTAAATACTTTGGGCCAATGATTTTTGTGCGGCTATATAGGGGTAGATTACAAGTGGCTTTCTGCGATTGTTTGCCCTCTGTTTTAATTGCGTTGATATTACAAGTTGAGCAAAATCTTACCGTGTTTTCAGAGCTGTGGTTAACTGTTTTCTGAAACTAAAAAGTGTCACAAAACACATCATAAATACATTACAAAGTACAGTTACACTTATAATACCACCATCTACTAAAAATTATACAAAACAAATATTGCACAAAAAAGTTATAATGGCTCAAATATATGCCATCTCAGGCATTAACCTCTTAAGGACCACAGCACTTTCTGACCGTTTGGGACCAGGGCTATTTTTACATTTCTGCTGTGTAGGGTTAATTTTAGCTTTAGTGTAGTGTAATAGACAACCCAAAGTATTGATCTATGCCCATTTTTATATATTTCATGCCACCATTTCACTGCCAAATGCACTTTAGGTTCCTCCCTGAAATTATTTACAAACAGCTTGTGCAATTATGGCGCAAATGGTTATAAATGCTCCTTTGGGATCCCCTTTGTTCAGAATAAACAGACATATATGGTTTTGGCATTGCTTTTCGGTAATTAGAAGGCTAAATGCCCCTGAGCACCACACTTGTATTGCACAGCAGTGAAGGGGTTAATTTGGGTAGCTTGTAGGGAGCTTGAAGGGTTATTTTATCTTTAGTGTAGAGATCAGCCTCCCACCTGACACATCCAACCCCTTGATCCCTTCCTGACCACTCGTCTCAAACAGCTCTCTTCCCTTCCCCACCTCACTATTGTCGCCGCCATCTTTTGTACTGGCAGAAAGTCTGTCAGTATAAAAATAAAAAAGGTCTTGTTTTTTTGTTTTTGTTTTTTTAAATTATATATTTTCTGCAGTGTAGTATCCCCCCTTACCACCCAACTTCCCTGAGCCCCCCCAAACAGCTCTCTAACCCTCCCCCACTAACTATTTGCCATCCTTTTTGGGGACTGGCAGCTGTCTGCCAGTACCCAAAATGCAATAAAATTGGGCTTTTTTTAAGTTATTCCCACTTTGTCTGTAGTGTAGCTGCCCCCCCCCTCAATATCCTACCCTCCCAGATCCCTTTCCCAACATTATTTCCCCCTCCCTCTCCCACCACCCTCTCTCAACACTTCATAGGTGCTCATATGGGCAGATCACGGCCGTGCGCGCCCATGAGTGATTACACACTGCTGGCCGGTAGTTTGCCAGCGATGGGCCTCCCTGCCTCAATATCGAGGCATACCTTGAAAGCAGATGGAAGCGATCAGGATCGCTTCAACCACTTGAAACCCCTGATGAGGTACAGGGTACGTCTTTGGTCGTTAACAACCTTTTTTTGTAGGATGTATCCTGTACGTCATCGGTCATTAAGGGGTTAACATAGAGATACATACAGATACATGTCTAATGATGTATAAGTATATTTATTATATATATATATATATATATATATATATATATATATATATATATATATATATATATATATATATATATATATATATATACACAGTAGGGATGGGTGAATGTGTACATTTCCGAATTTGAATGTTAGAACGAATGTTATAACCGAAATTCGAATTACAAATCCGAATGTTGATACAAACGAATATTCTTAAAAATTCTATAATTGAATGCTATTTACAGTTTTCGAATGTCACTTTCGAATTCGAATGTTTATAACTAGATCGAATGTCCACATTCGAAATTTCGTATTTAACATTCTATTTAACAAATACTATTCAGAAGTTCAATAGTTCATGTGGTAGGAATCTAGTAAATTGATACATAATAGATACAAATATATCAATTTGAATGTGTCTATTTCGATCGAATATTGCATAATTCGAATATTACATTTAAAGAAAGCATTAGAAATACTATTACAAACATATAAATTCAAATTTTTCGAATTCAAATATTGCAGAATTCGAATATTACATTTAAATAAAGCATTATAAAAATACTATTACAAATATATAAATTCGAATTTTTCGAATTCAAATATTTCATAATTTGAATATTATATCTAAAGAAAGCATTAGAAATACTATTACAAATATATAAATTCGAATTTTTCGAAAATAATATTTTCGAATGTAATTGTAAAATTTGAAACCGAATATTTGAAAATCGAATGTTAGAATGTTATGTAAACATTCAAAATTCGATTCGAATGAACAAATGTGTTAAAATTTGTTTCGTTTTTTGAATGTTTCGAAACATTCGCCCATCCCTAATATACAGGTATTATTATTATTTATTATTTATTTGTAGAGTGCCAACAGATATGTATATGTACATATAGGTAAACCTCCAGAACCACATTTTTATTTTATTTTTTAACTTGCAAAGCCAATGCAGAATTACTAGGGTAAAAATCACAATTTTTGCACAATAAATTTGTTGTCTTTTTTTTGTCTTTTTTATGACTTTTTACACATTTTTTCTTAGTTTTAATTTTCATATTTTTGCACGTGCATTTTTCACATAACGCCTACTTACTGATACAATTTTAATTCAATTGTCACCTTCACAAATTGCAATTTTGCGATTTTACATATAAGCTCATTAGTATTGTTAAGTAGACAAAGGTTTTAAAGTTTTTTTATTATTAGTTTTATCTTGTCCAGTGTGGATCCACACAAATCTATTGTATGTAATAAACAGTATTTTTACTTAATTTTGTATCTGTATTGTCAAAATAAACATATATTGTACCAGAGATATTGATTACACACCCACCTTGCCTTCAGGCCCTTTGAACACACCATATACATATCTATTTATTTTTTTGGCTAGCTATGTAGCCTTTGTTCGAAGCTACAGGTAATAGGGGTCAAGGCGCTATATCTACACACCCCCAGTGTTATACTTCTACTATTTCCTAGTGAAGATAATAGCAGCCAGACCATTATCCATAATATGGAATCACTTAGATCACTCAGACAGGAGATTGACTTTGACACTCTCAAAACTAATAACAATATAGGAGATGATGAATGCATAGATGCACAAACACTATTTAGAGAATTTGAAAAATTGCTCATTTCAGAGGTAAATTGTAAGGTAGTGATGTCGCGAACCTAAAATTTTCGGTTCGCGAATCGCGGACTCGAGCTTCCGGTATTGTTCGCGAACGCGCGAACCGCCATTGAATTCAATAGGCAGGCGAACTTTAAAACCTACAAGGACTCTTTCTGGCCACAATAGTGATGGAAAAGTTGTTTCAAGGGTACTAACACCTGGACTGCTGCATGCTGGAGGGGGATCCCTGGCAAAACTCCCATGGAAAATTACATAGTTGATGCAGAGTCTGCTTTTAAGCCATAATAGGTCTAAATCAACTAACATTCCCAAAGTGGCTGTCTCAAAACATCCCGGACAGAAGATAGATTGATAGTGATAGATAATAGGATAGATAGATATACATAGATTGATAGTTAGATAGAATCGATAGAAGAGAAATAGATAGATTTGTTAGATATATAATTACCCTAATAAATTCTAATAATCAAACATGCGTTCTTGGACCCAACTAGCTTGTGTTAATTAGTACTTTTCTTAGCACTTTAATCCCTGTTCCCCCCCCCTATCGGGGGTGGTCTATATGGCCTGCCAGATTACCCTGAAAAATTATAATAATAAGACATGTGGTCTGCTACCTATTTTAACTAGGTTGTGTTTTAAGTACTACCATTCTTAGCACTTTAATCTCTGTAACTCCCCCTATTTGGTGAGGTCTATACGGCCTGGATGATTACCCATACAAAATATAATAATAAGACATCTGCTCTTGGTCTGCGACCCATGGTAACTATGTTGTGTTAATTAGTGAAGTCCTTCGCATTTTAATAGCTGTTACTCATACTCACCCTATTGGTGGAGGTCTATATGGCCTGCATGATTACCCTTACAAAATATAACAACCAAACATATGCTCTTGGACCCATGGTAAGTAGGTTGTGTTAAGTAGTACTGTTCTTTGCAGTTTCATACCTGTTACAACACCAAATGGTGGCAGGTCTATCTGGCCTTCATGATTAGCTGCACCCAAACCCAAAAAAAAGGCTTGGAAGGCTATAGAAAAGTGCAATTCTAGCGCACGAGCAAACTGAGGATTAAGATCATCAACAATCAAGATTTTTTTAATTTTAATTAGTAACTATACTGTGACCAAAAATTAGGATTGGTGTAAATAGTTGGAAAAACGGCCTGGCACAAAAGGATGGCAGGCAGGAGGTAGATGCAATTCAAGGACACTAGGAGACTGATTACTGACAGTCTAAACAGTGATGATTGACAATTTTTGCAATACTGTTAACAGAAATATGATTGCTGACAACAATTGGCTAGGTGGGTCTGGCTCACAGCAGGCTGCAAGGCAGGAGGAAAGTGCTATTCAATGGCACCAGCAAACTGAGGATTCAAATCACAGCAACTATTACCAGAAATTTTAATTTTTAATTATTAGAATACTGTCACAACAAATATGATTGGTGTAAATATTTTTTAAGTAGGCCTGGCACACAGGCTTGGAAGGCTGTAGAAAAGTGCAATTCAAAGGCACGAGCAAACTGAGGGTTAAGATTATCAACAATAAAGTTTTTTTTAATTGTAATTAGATTTTTTTAATTGTAATTAGTAACTATACTGTGACAAAATATTTGGATAGGTGTAAATAGTTGGCAAGACGGCCTGGCACAAAAGGATGGCAGGCAGGAGGGAGATGCAATTCAAGGAAACTAGGAGACTGATTACTGACAGTCTAAACAGTGATGATTGACAATTTTTGAAATACTGTTAACAGAAATATGATTGCTGACAACAATTGGCTAGGTGGGGGCCTGGCTCACAGCAGGCTGCAAGGCAGAAGGAAAGTGCTATTCAATGGCACCAGCAAACTGAGGATTCAAATCACAGCAACTATTACCAAAAATTTTAATTTTTAATTATTAGAATACTGTCACAACAAATATGATTGGTGTAAATATTTTTTAAGTAGGCCTGGCACACAGGCTTGGAAGGCTGTAGAAAAGTGCAATTCAAAGGCACGAGCAAACTGAGGATTAAGATCAACACTAAAAAATGTTTTTTATTTAAATTAATAACTATACTGTCTGGCTGTGACAACAATTATGATTGGTGTAAATAGTTGGCTAGACGGCCTGGCACAAAAGGCTGGCAGTGGCAGGCAGGAGGTAAATGAAATTCAATGGCACTAGGAGACTGAATATTTGCAGTCCAAAAAATTATGTTTTTTTATTTTTCTATTACTGTTACAAGAATTGTGATTGGTGCCACTAATTGGCTACTTGGGCCTGGCAGACAGGCTGGCAGATATGAGTCGTGGATGGTAGGTAGGGCAGCAATTTAACACAGTATGCTGTGTAAGTGACAAAAACACAGGACTGATAGAAAATTAAGTTACATTACACTAGCAAAATATTTTAAAATTTTAGATTTTAATATTAAAATTATGTTAAGAAGTGCAATGCACATATGACTCTATGAGTGGTCGCACTGGCTGGCTGCTACGTAGGGCAGCAATTATAACAACAGTATGCTGTGTAAGTCAGATAGACAGTTAGACACAGGCCTGATAGAAAATACAATTAGATTACACTAGCATAATGATTTAAAGACTTTTTTTGGAAATTTTAAGAAAAAGGTTAAGCACATACATATGAGTCGTGGCTGATAGCCTTGGAAGGGCAGCTATTAAAAACAGTAGGCTCTGTATGTCGGATACACACACGCCTGATAGAAAATACTATTAGATTACACTAGAAAAATGATTGAAATTATTTTTTTGGGGGGGGAATTAAAAAAAGGTTAAACACATATGAGTCGTGGCTCATAGACTAGGGAGGGCAGCAAGTAAACACAGTAGGCTCTCTATGTCAGCAAAACACACAGGCCGGATAGAAAATTATATTACATTACACTAGCAAACAAATTTAAACTTTTTTTTTTTTATATTAAAATTAAGGTGAAAGAAAAATAGATATGAGTGCTGGGTGGGTGGCTGCCTGGCACAGACCAATTAACCAAAAGAATGAAAAAAAAGAGGTATATTAATGCTGAGTGAGCCTGACAGACACAGGCATAATAGTAAATGTAATTAGATTACACTAGAAAAATATTTTTTTGTGTTTTTTTTTAAATTAAAAATAATGTTATAAACGGATAACACTGGTGGCTGCTGGCTGGCACAGAGCAATGAACCAGAGTATATGCTGTGTGACACTGGCCAGATAGAAAATGAAAAAAAATTACACTAGAAAAATAATTATATTTTTGGGTTAGTTAAATTTAAACTAATGTTGTTAGGGAGATATCAGTGGTGGCAGTAGTCACAGCATATGCTGTGAGCCTTAAACACACAGCTGAAAGCCAGGCAAATGCTAATAAAAAAAAGAAAAAAAAAAAAAAAACGGCACAAAATATAGCCCTAAAAAGGGCTTTTTGGGGTGCTGTGCTTGCAGCAGAGATGAGTGGAGTCCTTCTGGACTGTAAATACACTAGCCTAGCTATGTTTTTCCTATTAATGTCAGGAACAAAAACACAACACGTCCTCTCATTAAAAAAGCAAGGTCGTTATGAGTCTAAAATGGCGGATTCCGAGTAGCTGGGAGTGTCTGTGAGGGAGTGTCTGATGTTGATTGGCTCTAATGTGTCAGGCGGCTGTGACATAAAGGGTCAAAGTTTCCACAATGATGACACATAGGGGCGTATCGAACATCGCCATGTGTTCGCCCACAAACGCGAACGCGAACAAGCTATGTTCGCTGTGAACCGTTCGCGGGCGAACAGTTCGGGACATCACTATTGTAAGGCAGAAATATCCTTCCTAAAGAAATGTCTAGAGTTAAATATTATCCCAAAAGGGCTATTAGTAAACAAAGATTGTGCTTTTCCAATCACAGAGGTTCATCTCTCCGCCAAGTGGAGAGAGACCCTTATAACAGCATCTAGAGAACTAATCAACATCATTATAGAATATAGGGAGGCCCTCATTAAAGAAATTGATGGGGATATCAAGGAAGACGAGGAGATTCTGATGAACCTAGAAAACTCAGGTATGGATATTTCAGAAGGGAGGAAAAAGTTAATCAAAAAAGTAACAAAAGTTAGGGAAGATTTAATTACCAAAAAGATGAAAAAATTAAAAAGAGAAATTGAAGAGAAGAAAAATAAGGAATATATAATGACAGAAGAAGAAGATAGTAATCAAGAGACTGAAACAGTCAACATTAGAGAAGTAGGTAATAAACTCTGGAAAATGGGAGAATGGTAGCACATAAAGACAAACTTTATTCTGCAAACTACTCCCACAGAAAAAATTCTGGAAGAGGAAATATGAACCAAAATTTCCAAAAAAGACCAAATGACAATAAATATTACAACCCACAGAGAAATACATACAAAAGCAGGAATAATACATTGTGGGCGAATAGAGGAAATTATAACCAATATCACTATGGAAATTGGAAGAAACCATATTACAGAAGAGACTTAAATTATAATAGATCCCACAGAAATCAATGGAACTATTGAGGACAAGAACGAGGCTGGGATTATAAAGATGAAGGCAACTACGATTGAGACCAATATGATCAAGATAGTTATGGAAGGAGAGAAGATCATTATACAAATAGGAGACAAAGGAGGAATCCAAATATGGATATAATGATCCAAAAACATATGACGACAGATATAAGAGACAAGGAGAAAGAAAAACTTATGATAAGACATATTCAAGATGGAACTACCCAAGCACCCATGTCAAACAATTTGAAGACCCAGAAGAATACAGAGGTCAAAGAGGGGAGAATAGGAAAAGATGTAATGAACAGATGAAAACACCTATCCGAAACCAACAGAGGGAAGCTCCATCAGTACAGATTCCATCATCATCAACTTTTTTAGAACAAAATCAATCTGTTGCAAAAAACAAAGAAAGATCTCAGATGAAGAAGAAAAAAAACACAGAGTTGGGAGGGGGCATCCCATCAAATACAAGAAGAAGACACACAGTGGAAAAAGGGGAGGAATCCGAATGAATAAACAGAGTAAAGAAAAAGAAAAACCTCAAAAGGAAGATGGACATAAAACCAGTGATGGAATATTCAATCCTAGTTCATATGAACTAACAGAGGACGAAAAGAAAGTACTAAAATATGGTCTTTCGATTGCTCCAAAAAGAAGTTTGGACAAATTTCATACATTTATAAACACAAAAGAATTTATAAGAAAACTGACTTTAAAAAGGTTTTTGATGAGGTCTCCATTAGAAACAATGGCACCTAGGAGCTATAGCATGGGCATAATACAGGACCCATTTATACATACTGATCTCAAACCAAAGTCCAATTTTTATCCAATAAACAACAAAGGTAATGCTATTGAAGCATTCAAGACTATTGTCTGCAAAGAGATAAAGGATATTAAGACAAGGGAACTGAAGAACATAAAATATAACCTTTCAAAGACACAAATGGAAACGATTAAGAAATTGGAAAATAACAACAAGCTGAAAATAAGACCAGCAGACAAAGGAGGAGGGATTGTGATCTTGAATCGTGAGGATTATACTAAAGAGAAAGAACTAATATTAAGCGATAAAATGACATATCAAAGACTTCTAAATAACCCTGTGGAAAATTATCAGACCAAACTAAAAATCCTTTTAGGGAAAGCCAGAACAGTGGGTATACTGAATGAAAAAGAATTCAAATACATTGACATTTAATATCCAATTACCCCAGTATTGTACCATCTGCCTAAGATTCCCAAAAGTCTTCATAATCCACCTGGAAGACCAATTATATCTGGGATTGGTTCACTAACTAGCAACCTCTCAGAATATGTAGACAAGAATCTGCAAAAATATGTCCGGTAATTACCATCATTTTTTAAAGACTCAACACAAGTATTAAATTTGTTGGATAATATCAGCTGGGAAGAAGGATATGTATTGGCAACGTGCGATGTATCCTCGCTATGCACGAGCATCCCACACAAGGGAGGGCTAGAAACCATCAAATATTTCTTGGAGAAAAATCTAGAAGTCCCAGAGGAACAGAGTACTTTCATACTGGAAAGTATACAATACATCCTATCCCACAATTACTTTTGTAATGAAGGTAAATACTACAAGCAGACTTGTGGTACAGCGATGGGGACCAGGTTCACGCCGAGTTATGTGAACTTGTATATGGGCAGATGGGAGGAGATTTTTTTGGGAATCCTGCCCAGCCTACGTGGACCTGGTCCTATATTGCAGATACATTGATGACATTTTAATCATATGGAAAGGGACAACAGAAGACCTTGAATACACGATAGACGTTATGAATCAGAATAGTTATAACTTTAAATTCACGCACGAATGGAGTCTAAAAATTATCACCTTCCTAGATCTAAGAATTTAAATAATAGATGGTAAATGGGCAACGTCGACTTTCTTCAAAGAGGTTGACAGCAATAATTATATTCACAACTTGAGCTGTCCCCATAGAAAATGGAAAGAAAATATCCCAAAGGGACAATTTCTAAGAATCTGAAAAAACTACTCTGATATAAATAAGTGGGAGGAACAAGCTGAACATCTGAAAAGTAAATTTATTGAAAGGGAATACGATGAAAACCTGCTGGACCAAAAATTAGAAGAAGTAAGAAAAGTGGAGAGGAAGGAACTTATGAAATATAAAGATCGCAAAAGACCAGTCAATGGGGATGAAATATTGAATGTCCCAATGATAACTGAATTTAGCAGCAATAGATATATTTTGGAAAACATTTTTACAAAACTTTGGTCCTTGCTGAAAGAAGATGACATCATTGGAGATAAGCTATCAACATGACCCAAATTCATCTATAGGAAGACTAATAATCTAAAAAATAGATTAGCACCAAGTGTGCAAACAAATAGAATTTCAAGAACCAATGATATCTGTGGGAAGAGAATCAAAGGATTCTTTCCATGTCCCAGCTGCAAGGCCTGCAAATGTGGCAAAAAAACTAATAAATTCCAATCCAACTATACCAAGGAATCATTCAAGATCCAAGACCTTATCAGATGTAACGATAGAGGAATAATCTATCTGATCGAATGCTCCTGTGGGCTTCAATATGTGGGGCAGACCTCGACCTGAACATAGACACAGTCCATTATAACCACTTTACAACCAAACATTAGGGTAATATAAAAGATCTAAAGTTTTGTGGTATACAAAAGATTAAGAAAAATTGGAGAGGCGGTGACTTTCAAAAGAAGCTACTCTCAGCTTAATCAAAATGGATATTTCAACTCGACTGCCTACATCCTAAAGGGCTGAACAACAAGAAAGATCCAGGCCATCTTCTAAAAATCACACATGTGATTAGACACATGTCTAATTTTACTAGCAAGTAAAGAAATGCTAGGAATATATAAAATCGAATTAGCATATCTACACACATGTTTAACCTTACTAATATGTAGGTAATTGCTAGGAAGAACTAAAGAACTCCCCCTCCTCTTTCTCCTGTTTTACACACTAAAGGGTATATCATTAAAGGAAACTTGGTCCATCTTCTTATAATTGAATTACATATTTATACACATGTGTGATCTTATCAGTATAAAGATCACCACTAGGAATAGCCAAACAAATCCCCCCTATTATCCCCAAACTTATACAAGTAATCAGAAGAAGCACATTGATAAGTAATAAGAACTAGGACTCCCCTGCTTCAAAATCACTACAGATATGATCTGATTCCCACTACCGAATCCCCCTAGGAAAGGAAACGATCTAGGAATTAGAACTAGAACTAGAATTCCTATGATTAGATTGGTCTTATGATATAATCTGATCCCTATCACCTGTATCTTCCTGAAAGAAAGATTACATAAGATATGTTGCAACCTAGTTTCAATCTAGTAAAAAAAAAGACCTCTATATATTGGTATCATAGAAATCTACTATTTATTTTATACCATATGCAGATATATTGATTATTTTAGAAACATAAATCCCTCCTCAACATCTATATTCAATCATTATACTACATGTAGATGTCCCTTTTATACATACAGGTGTGAAAACTACAACACTATAGATATTCGTGGGTAATCCACTTTACAGCCGTCTATATATAGCTTAATCTACATTGATTAAACTATACTAATCCTCCTATTTCCCATATTAAGATTATCAACATACATTTATTTACATAAGCAAACAACAGTCAAATTTATACATAACTCCCCCCCCCTAATTCTTCATACAACTGCACAACAATAGCATCCTTATAAATCACAGAGGCGGCAGTCAGCTTAGATAGCAAAGACTTGAAAGAGTAAAATCTTAATTTTTTCATTTTTATTTCCAATACAAGGTCTTTTAAGTATATATAGTTAAAAGACAGATATTTATATATATATATATATATATATATATATATATATATGTCCTAACCAGATCCACTTGTATGTCTAGTTCCATTTCTATTTCTCTGATTTCACAATGACTTTTTAAATATTTTAATATTATATTTTTAAACATTGTTTTTTAGTCAATTTCAAAATGACGTTTTTGTGCAATTTACGTTAGTTAAATAATTTTTAATCAAGTCACAGGCTATAAGCGGGACCCACCATATGCATACACTTACATATATTTAATCACAAGCCAAAGAAAAACAGGCTGGGTAGAAAAAACAGGCTGGGTATATATACTTGTCTTCACTCGAAGACACATCTGCTAAAAATGACATATTTGGACTAATTATAGAGATGGTCTATAGAGATGGTCTAAAACACGCTTTGTTCAATACACAAGCCTAGCGATTAACTGCAAAGGTTTGTTTACTAGCTACGCGACTACAACCAATCAAATACCAGCTTGTCGGAATCCCCCAGCCAATCACTGAGCTAAATTCAGACACACATGTAGTAGTACACAGACCCAGCGATCAGCTGTAGGGGTCTGTTTACTAGCCATGTGCTCACAATCAATCAAATACCAGCTTGCCCGAGTTCTCCAGCCAATCACAGAAAATTGTGAATGAGCTGAACCTAGACTCGAATGTGAACGGAGAAGTCAGCCTTTCTCTGATATTAGCACGCATATACTTAGCATAACATATTTAGAGCAGATCTCCATTAACCTGGGATACATTTATGTATTTATGGAAAACATATTTATATAAAAATCGAGTGCTATAATAATTTACCCACTTCCAGGTTTACAACATCCGGTTTACCTTTGTGCCCGAATTATGCCATTTGTTTGTGAATGGATATATATAGCTGCCAGCCATTAAATAATAACCAGTCTTGATAAAGGCCTACAACTTGGCCAAAACGCGTTGACTATCTTTGAATTTGAGTTTGGACTTCTGCACTATTTTTTATATTTTCACAGGACACTGCATTTGGATTTAGAATGGATAACAAAGATATCATCATGAGTTAACAGGATTACCATCACTAAACTTCTTGCCACCAGGAAACAAGTTTGACTTTTTTTTTTCATTATTAACTTGCGGCTAGATTTAGAGTTTTGTCGGTAAAGATCCGCGTAGCTAACGCTGCTTTTTTTCCAGCGCACCCTTAAGACAACACTGGTATTGAGAGTTGTCTGAGTGGCTGCATTAGGCTCAGAAAAGGGAGCGTTGAGCAGAATTTACCTTCCCTTCAACCCTCAATAGCAGCGTTGCTTACGGTAGCGGTAAGCTGGCAAAACGTGCTCATGCACGATATCCCCATAGGAAACAAATGGGGCAGTTTGGGCTGAAAAAAAACCTAACACCTGCAAAAAAGCAGCGTTCAGCTCCTAACGCAGCCCCATTGTTTCCTATGTGGAAACACTCTCTAAGTCTGCACCTAACACCCTAACATGAACCCCGAGTCTAAACACCCCTAACCTTACACTTATTAAACCCTAATCTGCCACCCCCGCTATCGCTGACACCTGCATTTTATTATTAACCCCTAATCTGCCGACCGAACACCGCCGCCACCTACATTATCCCTATGAACCCCTAATCTGCTGTCCCTAACATCGCCAAACCCTACATTATATTTATTAACCCCTAATCTGCCCCCCAATGTCACCACAACCTAACTACAAGTATTAACCCCTAATCTGCCGACCGGACCTCGCCGCCACTATAATAAATGTATTAACCCCTAAACCGCCACACTCCCACCTCACAAACACTATAATACATATTATTAAGCCCTAATCTGCCCTCCCTAACATCGCCGCCACCTACCTACAATTATTAACCCCTAATATCCCGCCCCCAATGTTGCCGCTACTATAATAAAGTTATTAACCCCTAAACCTAAGTCTAGCCCTAACCCTAACACCCCCTAACATAAATATAATTTAAATTAAACTAAATAATATTCCTATTATTAAATAAATTAATACTATTTAAAACTAAATACTTACCTATAAAATAAACCCTAATATAGCTACAATATAAATAATAATTACATTGTATCTATTTTTGGATTTATATTATTTTACAGGTAACTTTGTATTTATTTTAACTAGGTACAATAGCTATTAAATAGTTATTAACTATTTAATAGCTACCTAGTTAAAATAATTACAAAATTACATGTAAAATAAATCCTAACCTGTTACAATTAAACCTTACACTACACTATCAATAAATTAATTAAATAAATTACCTACAATTAGCTAAACTAAAATACAATTAAATAAACTAATTTATGATACAAAAAACACTAAATTACAAAAAATAAAAAATATTACAAGAATTTTAATCTAAACACCTAATCTAAGCCCCCTAATAAAATAAAAAAGCCCCCCAAAATAAAAAAAATCCCTACCCTATTCTAAATTACAAAAGTAATCAGCTCTATTACCAGCCCTTAAAAGGGCTTTTTGCAGGGCATTGCGTCAAAGTAATCAGCTCTTTTACCTGTAAAAGAAAATACAATACCCCCCCAACATTACAACCCACATACCCCTACCCTAACCCACCCAAACCCCCCTTAAAAAAACTATCACTAACCCCCTGAAGATCTCCCTACCATGAGTCGTCTTCACTCAGCCGAGCCAAAGTCTTCATCCAATCCGGGCAAAGTCTTGATTCAAGCGGCAAAGAAGAGGTCCTCCATCCGTGTGAA
Organism: Bombina bombina; assembly: GCF_027579735.1. NCBI lineage: Eukaryota > Metazoa > Chordata > Amphibia > Anura > Bombinatoridae > Bombina > Bombina bombina. Next base: position 242,323,172 of record NC_069506.1, read on the forward strand.
GTCTTGATCCAAGCGGCAAATAAGAGGTCTTCCATCCGGGCAATGTCTTCTTCCAAGCGGCATCTTCTATCTTCTGTCTTCCGGATCCATCTTCATCCCGCCGACGCGGAACATCCTCCTTCCCTGACGGACTCCCGACGAATGAAGGTTCCTTTAAGGGACGTCATCCAAGATGGCGTCCCTCGAATTCCGATTGGCTGATAGGATTCTATCAGCCAATTGGAATTAAGGTAGGAAAAATCTGATTGGCTGATTCAATCAGCCAATCAGATTGAGCTCGCATTGTATTGGCTGATCGGAACAGCCAATAGAATGCAAGCTCAATCTGATTGGCTGATTGGATCAGATTTTCCTACCTTAATTCCGATTGGCTATAGGGATAATGTAGGTGGCGGCGGTGTCCGGTCGGCAGATTAGGGATTAAAATTTTTAATTATAGTTGCGGCGATGTGGGGGGGCCTTGGTTTAGGGGTACATAGGTAGTTTATGGGTGTTAGTGTATGTTGTAGCACAGTAGTTAAAAGCTTTATATTCCGGCTTTAGCCCATAAAGCTCTTAACTACTGACTTTTTTTGGCGGTAGGAGTCTTGTCGGTAGAGGGTTTACCACTCACTTCTTCCAAGACTCCAAATACCTGCGTTAGGCAGATCCCATAGAAAAGATTGGACACGCAATTGGCATAAGGGGATCTGCGGTAGCCTGGAGTCGTGGTAAGGAAGTGAGCATTAGACCCTTTCCTGCCTGACCAGCCGGCAGCCAAAAGCAGCGTTAGGACCCCTTAACGCTGCTTTTGATGGCTAACGCAGAACTATAAATCTAGCCGTTGGTTTGTGACATTATTCTTACATATTTGTTTTTTACAATTTTTGCACAATAATTTTTTCTACTTTTTTGTCTTTTTTATGACTTTTTACACATTTTTTCTTAGTTTTATTTTGTCATATTTTTGCACGTGCATTTTCACATAACGCCTACTCACTGATACAATTTTAATACAATTGTCACCTTCACGAATTGCAATTTTGCAATTTTACATATAAGCTCATTAGTATTGTTAAGTAGCCAAAGGTTTTAAAGTTTTTTTTATTATTATTTTTATCTAGTCCAGTGTGTATCCACACTAATCTATTGTATATAATAAACAGTATTTTTACTTAATTTCGGATATAACTATCTGTATTGTCAAAACAAAGAGATATTGTACAAGAGATATTGATTACACACCCACCTTGCCTTCAGGCGCTTTGAACACACCATATACATAACAATCTTAATTCTAGCAGTGTTTTTGGTTTAGCAAAAACATAAAATACCGCTCTACTTGTAATCTAGCCCATAATGTGTAAGCCTCTTTATAGAATCCTTCGGCTAGATTCCGAGTTCTGCGTTAGCCTTAAAAAGCAGCGTTGAGAAAGTCAGTAGTTAAGAGTTTTATGGGCTAACGCCGGAACATAAAGCTCTTAACTAAAGTGCTAAAAAGTACACTAACACCCCTAAACTACCTATGAACCCCTAAACCGAGGCCCCCCCACATCGCAAACACTATAATAAAAAATTTTAACCCCTAATCTGCTGACCGGACATCGCCGCCACTTTAATAAATGTATTAACCCCTAAACCGCCGCACTCCTGCCTCGCAAACACTAGTTACATTTTATTAACCCCTAATCTGCCGTCCCTAACATCGCCGACACCTACCTACATTTATTAACCCCTAATCTGCTGCACCCAGTGTCGCCGCTACTATATTAAATATTATTTATATTATATTAAATTAACACCCCCCTAACTTAAATATCATTTAAAGAAATCTAATTTAAAGAAATCTAAACTAATTACAATTAAATTAAATAAAATAAATTAGGAAAAAAAACACTAAATTACAGAAAATAAAAAAGAAATTACAATTTTTTTAAACTAATTACACCTAATCTAATCCCCCTAATAAAATAAAAAAGCCCCCCAAAATAAAAAAATTCCAAACCCTATACTAAATTACGAATAGCCCTTAAAAGGGCCTTTTGCGGGGCATTGCCCCAAAATAATCAGCTCTTTTACCTGTAAATAAAGAAATACAATACCCCCCCCAACATTACAACCCACCACCCATGTACCCCTACTCTAAAACCCACCGAATCCCCCCTTAAAAAAACCTAACACTAACCCCCTGAAGATCACCCTACCTTGAGATGTCTTCACCAGAGGGGCAGAAGTCTTCAATCTTCATCCGATCGGGGTAGAAGAGGTCCTCCAGATGGCAAAAGTCTTCATCCAGGCGGCATTTTCTATCTTCATCCTTCCGGAGCGGGTCCATCTTGAAGACATCCGACGTGGAGCATTCTCTTCTGGAACAGCCAATAGAATGCGAGGTCAATCCTATTGGCTGATTGGATCAGCAAATCGATTGAACTTCAATCCGATTGGCTGAGAGCATCAGCCAATAGGATTTTTCCTACCTTAATTCCGATTGCCTGATAGGATTCTATCAGCCAATCAGAATTCAAGGGACACCATCTTGGATGACGTCACTTAAAGGAACCTTCATTCAGTCGTCGGCCGTGGACAGAAGAGGATGCTCCGTGTCGGATGTCTTCAAGATGGACCCGCTCCGGAAGGATGAAGATAGAAGATGCCGTCTGTATGAAGACTTCTGCCGTCTGGAGGACCTCTTCTGCCCTGATCGGATGAAGACTTCTGCCCCTTTGGAGGACCACTTGTGCCCGGCTGGGTGAAGACGTCTCAAGGTAGGGTGATCTTCAGGGGGTTAGTGTTAGGTTTTTTAAGGGGGGATTGGGTGGGTTTTAGAGTAGGGGTATGTGGGTGGTGGGTTGTAATGTTGGGGGGGGTATTGTATTTTCTTTTTACAGGTAAAAGAGCTGATTACTTTGGGGCAATGCCCCGCAAAAGGCCCTTTTACAGGCTATTTGTAATTTAGTATAGGGTAGGGAATTTTTTTTATTTTGGGGGGCTTTTTTTATTTTATTAGGGGGATTAGATTAGGTGTAATTAGTTTAAAAAATTGTAATTTATTTTTTATTTTCTGTAATTTAGTGTTTGTTTTTTTCCGTGATTTAGTTTATTTAATTTAATTGTAATTAGTTTAATTTAATTTTGTTAATTCATTTATTTATAGAGTAGTGTTAGGTGTAATTGTAACTTAGGTTAGGATTTATTTTACAGGTAATTTTGTATTTATTTTATCTAGGTAGTTATTAAATGGTTAATAACTATTTAATTACTATTCTACCTAGTTAAAATAAATACAAAGTTGCCTGTAAAATAAAAATAAATCCTAAAATAGCTATAATGTAACTATTAGTTATATTGTAGCTATATTAGGGTTTATTTTACAGGTAAGTATTTAGTTTTAAATAGGATTAATTTATTTCATTATAGTAATTTTACTTATATTTATTTAAATTAGATTTCAGTTAGGGGTTGTTAGGGTTAGACTTAGGTTTAGGGGTTAATAAATTTAGTATAGTAGCGGCGACGTTGGGGGCAGCAGATTAGGGGTTAATAATTGTAGGTAGGTGGCGGCGACATTGGGGGCGGCAGATTAGGGGTTAATAAATATAATGTAGGTGTCGGCGATGTTAGGGGCAGCAGATTAGGGGTTATTAGGTATAATGTAGGTGGTGGCGGTGTCTCTGGAGCGGCAGATTAAAGGTTAATAATATAATGTAGGTGTCGGTGATGTCGGGGGCGGCAGATTAGGGGTTGATAAGTGTTAGATTAGGGGTGTTTAGACTCAGGGTTCATGTTAGGATGTTAGGTGTAGACATATTTTTTATTTTCCCATAGGAAACAATGGGGCTGCGTTAGAAGTTGGACGCTGCTTTTTTGCAGGTGTTGTTTTTTTTTTCAGCCGTCTCAGCCCCATTGTTTCCTATGGGGAAATCGTGCACGAGCACTTTACACCAGCTTACTGCTGACTTAAGCAACGCTGGTATTACAGAGAGATGTGGAGCTAAATTTTGCTCAACGCTCACTTTTCTGAGGCTAACGCAGCCATTCAGAAAACTCATAATACCAGCATTGTCTTAAGTGAGCGCTGGAAAAAAAGGCTCGTTAGCAACGCACGGCTTTACAGACAAAACTCGTAATCTAGGCGCTTGTGTTTTTAGCCTGGCCAATGATTTTTATGGTAAAAACAACTTGTGCCAAACACCTTTTATATTTTGCCTTCTATGAAGTTGCATTTTGAAAGGGTTATATGGATATAAAATCCAAAATTGTTATTTTGTGATTTAGACAGAGAACACCAGTTTAAAAAAGTTTCGAATTTACCTCTATTATTAAATTTACTTTGTTCCCATGATATTCTGTGTTGAATTGGTACCTAGGTTGGCATCTGGAGCACTACATGGCAGGAAATAGTGCTGCCCTCTAGTGCTCTTGCAAATAGATAACATTCTTGTAAAACTGCTGCCCTCTAGTGCTCTTGCAAATAGATAACATTCTTGTAAAACTGCTGCCCTCTAGTGCTCTTGCAAATAGATAACATTCTTGTAAAACTGCTGCCCTCTAGTGCTCTTGCAAATAGATAACATTCTTGTAAAACTGCTGCCCTCTAGTGCTCTTGCAAATAGATAACATTCTTGTAAAACTGCTGCCCTCTAGTGCTCTTGCAAATAGATAACATTCTTGTAAAACTGCTGCCCTCTAGTGCTCTTGCAAATAGATAACATTCTTGTAAAACTGCTGCCCTCTAGTGCTCTTGCAAATAGATAACATTCTTGTAAAACTGCTGCCCTCTAGTACTCTTGCAAATAGATAACATTCTTGTAAAACTGCTGCCCTCTAGTGCTCTTGCAAATAGATAACATTCTTGTAAAACTGCTGCCCTCTAGTGCTCTTGCAAATAGATAACATTCTTGTAAAACTGCTGCCCTCTAGTACTCTTGCAAATAGATAACATTCTTGTAAAACTGCTGCCCTCTAGTGCTCTTGCAAATAGATAACATTCTTGTAAAACTGCTGCCCTCTAGTACTCTTGCAAATAGATAACATTCTTGTAAAACTGCTGCCCTCTAGTGCTCTTGCAAATAGATAACATTCTTGTAAAACTGCTGCCCTCTAGTGCTCTTGCAAATAGATAACATTCTTGTAAAACTGCTGCCCTCTAGTGCTCTTGCAAATAGATAACATTCTTGTAAAACTGCTGCCCTCTAGTGCTCTTGCAAATAGATAACATTCTTGTAAAACTGCTGCCCTCTAGTGCTCTTGCAAATAGATAACATTCTTGTAAAACTGCTGCCCTCTAGTACTCTTGCAAATAGATAACATTCTTGTAAAACTGCTGCCCTCTAGTGCTCTTGCAAATAGATAACATTCTTGTAAAACTGCTGCCCTCTAGTGCTCTTGCAAATAGATAACATTCTTGTAAAACTGCTGCCCTCTAGTGCTCTTGCAAATAGATAACATTCTTGTAAAACTGCTGCCCTCTAGTGCTCTTGCAAATAGATAACATTCTTGTAAAACTGCTGCCCTCTAGTGCTCTTGCAAATAGATAACATTCTTGTAAAACTGCTGCCCTCTAGTGCTCTTGCAAATAGATAACATTCTTGTAAAACTGCTGCCCTCTAGTGCTCTTGCAAATAGATAACATTCTTGTAAAACTGCTGCCCTCTAGTGCTCTTGCAAATAGATAACATTCTTGTAAAACTGCTGCCCTCTAGTGCTCTTGCAAATAGATAACATTCTTGTAAAACTGCTGCCCTCTAGTGCTCTTGCAAATAGATAACATTCTTGTAAAACTGCTGCCCTCTAGTACTCTTGCAAATAGATAACATTCTTGTAAAACTGCTGCCCTCTAGTGCTCTTGCAAATAGATAACATTCTTGTAAAACTGCTGCCCTCTAGTGCTCTTGCAAATAGATAACATTCTTGTAAAACTGCTGCCCTCTAGTGCTCTTGCAAATAGATAACATTCTTGTAAAACTGCTGCCCTCTAGTGCTCTTGCAAATAGATAACATTCTTGTAAAACTGCTGCCCTCTAGTGCTCTTGCAAATAGATAACATTCTTGTAAAACTGCTGCCCTCTAGTGCTCTTGCAAATAGATAACATTCTTGTAAAACTGCTGCCCTCTAGTACTCTTGCAAATAGATAACATTCTTGTAAAACTGCTGCCCTCTAGTACTCTTGCAAATAGATAACATTCTTGTAAAACTGCTGCCCTCTAGTACTCTTGCAAATAGATAACATTCTTGTAAAACTGCTGCCCTCTAGTGCTCTTGCAAATAGATAAAATTCTTGTAAAACTGCTGCCCTCTAGTGCTCTTGCAAATAGATAACATTCTTGTAAAACTGCTGCCCTCTAGTACTCTTGCAAATAGATAACATTCTTGTAAAACTGCTGCCCTCTAGTGCTCTTGCAAATAGATAACATTCTTGTAAAACTGCTGCCCTCTAGTACTCTTGCAAATAGATAACATTCTTGTAAAACTGCTGCCCTCTAGTGCTCTTGCAAATAGATAACATTCTTGTAAAACTGCTGCCCTCTAGTGCTCTTGCAAATAGATAACATTCTTGTAAAACTGCTGCCCTCTAGTGCTCTTGCAAATAGATAACATTCTTGTAAAACTGCTGCCCTCTAGTACTCTTGCAAATAGATAACATTCTTGTAAAACTGCTGCCCTCTAGTGCTCTTGCAAATAGATAACATTCTTGTAAAACTGCTGCCCTCTAGTACTCTTGCAAATAGATAACATTCTTGTAAAACTGCTGCCCTCTAGTACTCTTGCAAATAGATAACATTCTTGTAAAACTGCTGCCCTCTAGTACTCTTGCAAATAGATAACATTCTTGTAAAACTGCTGCCCTCTAGTGCTCTTGCAAATAGATAACATTCTTGTAAAACTGCTGCCCTCTAGTGCTCTTGCAAATAGATAACATTCTTGTAAAACTGCTGCCCTCTAGTACTCTTGCAAATAGATAACATTCTTGTAAAACTGCTGCCCTCTAGTGCTCTTGCAAATAGATAACATTCTTGTAAAACTGCTGCCCTCTAGTGCTCTTGCAAATAGATAACATTCTTGTAAAACTGCTGCCCTCTAGTGCTCTTGCAAATAGATAACATTCTTGTAAAACTGCTGCCCTCTAGTGCTCTTGCAAATAGATAACATTCTTGTAAAACTGCTGCCCTCTAGTACTCTTGCAAATAGATAACATTCTTGTAAAACTGCTGCCCTCTAGTACTCTTGCAAATAGATAACATTCTTGTAAAACTGCTGCCCTCTAGTACTCTTGCAAATAGATAACATTCTTGTAAAACTGCTGCCCTCTAGTGCTCTTGCAAATAGATAACATTCTTGTAAAACTGCTGCCCTCTAGTGCTCTTGCAAATAGATAACATTCTTGTAAAACTGCTGCCCTCTAGTGCTCTTGCAAATAGATAACATTCTTGTAAAACTGCTGCCCTCTAGTGCTCTTGCAAATAGATAACATTCTTGTAAAACTGCTGCCCTCTAGTGCTCTTGCAAATAGATAACATTCTTGTAAAACTGCTGCCCTCTAGTACTCTTGCAAATAGATAACATTCTTGTAAAACTGCTGCCCTCTAGTACTCTTGCAAATAGATAACATTCTTGTAAAACTGCTGCCCTCTAGTGCTCTTGCAAATAGATAACATTCTTGTAAAACTGCTGCCCTCTAGTGCTCTTGCAAATAGATAACATTCTTGTAAAACTGCTGCCCTCTAGTGCTCTTGCAAATAGATAACATTCTTGTAAAACTGCTGCCCTCTAGTGCTCTTGCAAATAGATAACATTCTTGTAAAACTGCTGCCCTCTAGTGCTCTTGCAAATAGATAACATTCTTGTAAAACTGCTGCCCTCTAGTGCTCTTGCAAATAGATAACATTCTTGTAAAACTGCTGCCCTCTAGTGCTCTTGCAAATAGATAACATTCTTGTAAAACTGCTGCCCTCTAGTACTCTTGCAAATAGATAACATTCTTGTAAAACTGCTGCCCTCTAGTACTCTTGCAAATAGATAACATTCTTGTAAAACTGCTGCCCTCTAGTGCTCTTGCAAATAGATAACATTCTTGTAAAACTGCTGCCCTCTAGTGCTCTTGCAAATAGATAACATTCTTGTAAAACTGCTGCCCTCTAGTGCTCTTGCAAATAGATAACATTCTTGTAAAACTGCTGCCCTCTAGTGCTCTTGCAAATAGATAACATTCTTGTAAAACTGCTGCCCTCTAGTGCTCTTGCAAATAGATAACATTCTTGTAAAACTGCTGCCCTCTAGTGCTCTTGCAAATAGATAACATTCTTGTAAAACTGCTGCCCTCTAGTACTCTTGCAAATAGATAACATTCTTGTAAAACTGCTGCCCTCTAGTGCTCTTGCAAATAGATAACATTCTTGTAAAACTGCTGCCCTCTAGTGCTCTTGCAAATAGATAACATTCTTGTAAAACTGCTGCCCTCTAGTGCTCTTGCAAATAGATAACATTCTTGTAAAACTGCTGCCCTCTAGTGCTCTTGCAAATAGATAACATTCTTGTAAAACTGCTGCCCTCTAGTGCTCTTGCAAATAGATAACATTCTTGTAAAACTGCTGCCCTCTAGTGCTCTTGCAAATAGATAACATTCTTGTAAAACTGCTGCCCTCTAGTGCTCTTGCAAATAGATAACATTCTTGTAAAACTGCTGCCCTCTAGTGCTCTTGCAAATAGATAACATTCTTGTAAAACTGCTGCCCTCTAGTGCTCTTGCAAATAGATAACATTCTTGTAAAACTGCTGCCCTCTAGTGCTCTTGCAAATAGATAACATTCTTGTAAAACTGCTGCCCTCTAGTGCTCTTGCAAATAGATAACATTCTTGTAAAACTGCTGCCCTCTAGTGCTCTTGCAAATAGATAACATTCTTGTAAAACTGCTGCCCTCTAGTGCTCTTGCAAATAGATAACATTCTTGTAAAACTGCTGCCCTCTAGTGCTCTTGCAAATAGATAACATTCTTGTAAAACTGCTGCCCTCTAGTGCTCTTGCAAATAGATAACATTCTTGTAAAACTGCTGCCCTCTAGTACTCTTGCAAATAGATAACATTCTTGTAAAACTGCTGCCCTCTAGTGCTCTTGCAAATAGATAACATTCTTGTAAAACTGCTGCCCTCTAGTGCTCTTGCAAATAGATAACATTCTTGTAAAACTGCTGCCCTCTAGTGCTCTTGCAAATAGATAACATTCTTGTAAAACTGCTGCCCTCTAGTGCTCTTGCAAATAGATAACATTCTTGTAAAACTGCTGCCCTCTAGTGCTCTTGCAAATAGATAACATTCTTGTAAAACTGCTGCCCTCTAGTGCTCTTGCAAATAGATAACATTCTTGTAAAACTGCTGCCCTCTAGTGCTCTTGCAAATAGATAACATTCTTGTAAAACTGCTGCCCTCTAGTGCTCTTGCAAATAGATAACATTCTTGTAAAACTGCTGCCCTCTAGTGCTCTTGCAAATAGATAACATTCTTGTAAAACTGCTGCCCTCTAGTGCTCTTGCAAATAGATAACATTCTTGTAAAACTGCTGCCCTCTAGTGCTCTTGCAAATAGATAACATTCTTGTAAAACTGCTGCCCTCTAGTGCTCTTGCAAATAGATAACATTCTTGTAAAACTGCTGCCCTCTAGTGCTCTTGCAAATAGATAACATTCTTGTAAAACTGCTGCCCTCTAGTGCTCTTGCAAATAGATAACATTCTTGTAAAACTGCTGCCCTCTAGTGCTCTTGCAAATAGATAACATTCTTGTAAAACTGCTGCCCTCTAGTGCTCTTGCAAATAGATAACATTCTTGTAAAACTGCTGCCCTCTAGTGCTCTTGCAAATAGATAACATTCTTGTAAAACTGCTGCCCTCTAGTGCTCTTGCAAATAGATAACATTCTTGTAAAACTGCTGCCCTCTAGTGCTCTTGCAAATAGATAACATTCTTGTAAAACTGCTGCCCTCTAGTGCTCTTGCAAATAGATAACATTCTTGTAAAACTGCTGCCCTCTAGTACTCTTGCAAATAGATAACATTCTTGTAAAACTGCTGCCCTCTAGTGCTCTTGCAAATAGATAACATTCTTGTAAAACTGCTGCCCTCTAGTGCTCTTGCAAATAGATAACATTCTTGTAAAACTGCTGCCCTCTAGTGCTCTTGCAAATAGATAACATTCTTGTAAAACTGCTGCCCTCTAGTGCTCTTGCAAATAGATAACATTCTTGTAAAACTGCTGCCCTCTAGTGCTCTTGCAAATAGATAACATTCTTGTAAAACTGCTGCCCTCTAGTGCTCTTGCAAATAGATAACATTCTTGTAAAACTGCTGCCCTCTAGTACTCTTGCAAATAGATAACATTCTTGTAAAACTGCTGCCCTCTAGTACTCTTGCAAATAGATAACATTCTTGTAAAACTGCTGCCCTCTAGTACTCTTGCAAATAGATAACATTCTTGTAAAACTGCTGCCCTCTAGTGCTCTTGCAAATAGATAACATTCTTGTAAAACTGCTGCCCTCTAGTGCTCTTGCAAATAGATAACATTCTTGTAAAACTGCTGCCCTCTAGTACTCTTGCAAATAGATAACATTCTTGTAAAACTGCTGCCCTCTAGTGCTCTTGCAAATAGATAACATTCTTGTAAAACTGCTGCCCTCTAGTACTCTTGCAAATAGATAACATTCTTGTAAAACTGCTGCCCTCTAGTGCTCTTGCAAATAGATAACATTCTTGTAAAACTGCTGCCCTCTAGTGCTCTTGCAAATAGATAACATTCTTGTAAAACTGCTGCCCTCTAGTGCTCTTGCAAATAGATAACATTCTTGTAAAACTGCTGCCCTCTAGTACTCTTGCAAATAGATAACATTCTTGTAAAACTGCTGCCCTCTAGTGCTCTTGCAAATAGATAACATTCTTGTAAAACTGCTGCCCTCTAGTACTCTTGCAAATAGATAACATTCTTGTAAAACTGCTGCCCTCTAGTACTCTTGCAAATAGATAACATTCTTGTAAAACTGCTGCCCTCTAGTACTCTTGCAAATAGATAACATTCTTGTAAAACTGCTGCCCTCTAGTGCTCTTGCAAATAGATAACATTCTTGTAAAACTGCTGCCCTCTAGTGCTCTTGCAAATAGATAACATTCTTGTAAAACTGCTGCCCTCTAGTACTCTTGCAAATAGATAACATTCTTGTAAAACTGCTGCCCTCTAGTGCTCTTGCAAATAGATAACATTCTTGTAAAACTGCTGCCCTCTAGTGCTCTTGCAAATAGATAACATTCTTGTAAAACTGCTGCCCTCTAGTGCTCTTGCAAATAGATAACATTCTTGTAAAACTGCTGCCCTCTAGTGCTCTTGCAAATAGATAACATTCTTGTAAAACTGCTGCCCTCTAGTACTCTTGCAAATAGATAACATTCTTGTAAAACTGCTGCCCTCTAGTACTCTTGCAAATAGATAACATTCTTGTAAAACTGCTGCCCTCTAGTACTCTTGCAAATAGATAACATTCTTGTAAAACTGCTGCCCTCTAGTGCTCTTGCAAATAGATAAAATTCTTGTAAAACTGCTGCCCTCTAGTGCTCTTGCAAATAGATAACATTCTTGTAAAACTGCTGCCCTCTAGTACTCTTGCAAATAGATAACATTCTTGTAAAACTGCTGCCCTCTAGTGCTCTTGCAAATAGATAACATTCTTGTAAAACTGCTGCCCTCTAGTACTCTTGCAAATAGATAACATTCTTGTAAAACTGCTGCCCTCTAGTACTCTTGCAAATAGATAACATTCTTGTAAAACTGCTGCCCTCTAGTACTCTTGCAAATAGATAACATTCTTGTAAAACTGCTGCCCTCTAGTGCTCTTGCAAATAGATAACATTCTTGTAAAACTGCTGCCCTCTAGTGCTCTTGCAAATAGATAACATTCTTGTAAAACTGCTGCCCTCTAGTGCTCTTGCAAATAGATAACATTCTTGTAAAACTGCTGCCCTCTAGTGCTCTTGCAAATAGATAACATTCTTGTAAAACTGCTGCCCTCTAGTGCTCTTGCAAATAGATAACATTCTTGTAAAACTGCTGCCCTCTAGTGCTCTTGCAAATAGATAACATTCTTGTAAAACTGCTGCCCTCTAGTACTCTTGCAAATAGATAACATTCTTGTAAAACTGCTGCCCTCTAGTACTCTTGCAAATAGATAACATTCTTGTAAAACTGCTGCCCTCTAGTACTCTTGCAAATAGATAACATTCTTGTAAAACTGCTGCCCTCTAGTGCTCTTGCAAATAGATAACATTCTTGTAAAACTGCTGCCCTCTAGTGCTCTTGCAAATAGATAACATTCTTGTAAAACTGCTGCCCTCTAGTGCTCTTGCAAATAGATAACATTCTTGTAAAACTGCTGCCCTCTAGTGCTCTTGCAAATAGATAACATTCTTGTAAAACTGCTGCCCTCTAGTGCTCTTGCAAATAGATAACATTCTTGTAAAACTGCTGCCCTCTAGTGCTCTTGCAAATAGATAACATTCTTGTAAAACTGCTGCCCTCTAGTACTCTTGCAAATAGATAACATTCTTGTAAAACTGCTGCCCTCTAGTGCTCTTGCAAATAGATAACATTCTTGTAAAACTGCTGCCCTCTAGTGCTCTTGCAAATAGATAACATTCTTGTAAAACTGCTGCCCTCTAGTGCTCTTGCAAATAGATAACATTCTTGTAAAACTGCTGCCCTCTAGTGCTCTTGCAAATAGATAACATTCTTGTAAAACTGCTGCCCTCTAGTGCTCTTGCAAATAGATAACATTCTTGTAAAACTGCTGCCCTCTAGTGCTCTTGCAAATAGATAACATTCTTGTAAAACTGCTGCCCTCTAGTACTCTTGCAAATAGATAACATTCTTGTAAAACTGCTGCCCTCTAGTGCTCTTGCAAATAGATAACATTCTTGTAAAACTGCTGCCCTCTAGTGCTCTTGCAAATAGATAACATTCTTGTAAAACTGCTGCCCTCTAGTGCTCTTGCAAATAGATAACATTCTTGTAAAACTGCTGCCCTCTAGTGCTCTTGCAAATAGATAACATTCTTGTAAAACTGCTGCCCTCTAGTGCTCTTGCAAATAGATAACATTCTTGTAAAACTGCTGCCCTCTAGTGCTCTTGCAAATAGATAACATTCTTGTAAAACTGCTGCCCTCTAGTGCTCTTGCAAATAGATAACATTCTTGTAAAACTGCTGCCCTCTAGTACTCTTGCAAATAGATAACATTCTTGTAAAACTGCTGCCCTCTAGTACTCTTGCAAATAGATAACATTCTTGTAAAACTGCTGCCCTCTAGTGCTCTTGCAAATAGATAACATTCTTGTAAAACTGCTGCCCTCTAGTGCTCTTGCAAATAGATAACATTCTTGTAAAACTGCTGCCCTCTAGTGCTCTTGCAAATAGATAACATTCTTGTAAAACTGCTGCCCTCTAGTGCTCTTGCAAATAGATAACATTCTTGTAAAACTGCTGCCCTCTAGTGCTCTTGCAAATAGATAACATTCTTGTAAAACTGCTGCCCTCTAGTGCTCTTGCAAATAGATAACATTCTTGTAAAACTGCTGCCCTCTAGTACTCTTGCAAATAGATAACATTCTTGTAAAACTGCTGCCCTCTAGTGCTCTTGCAAATAGATAACATTCTTGTAAAACTGCTGCCCTCTAGTGCTCTTGCAAATAGATAACATTCTTGTAAAACTGCTGCCCTCTAGTGCTCTTGCAAATAGATAACATTCTTGTAAAACTGCTGCCCTCTAGTGCTCTTGCAAATAGATAACATTCTTGTAAAACTGCTGCCCTCTAGTACTCTTGCAAATAGATAACATTCTTGTAAAACTGCTGCCCTCTAGTGCTCTTGCAAATAGATAACATTCTTGTAAAACTGCTGCCCTCTAGTGCTCTTGCAAATAGATAACATTCTTGTAAAACTGCTGCCCTCTAGTGCTCTTGCAAATAGATAACATTCTTGTAAAACTGCTGCCCTCTAGTGCTCTTGCAAATAGATAACATTCTTGTAAAACTGCTGCCCTCTAGTACTCTTGCAAATAGATAACATTCTTGTAAAACTGCTGCCCTCTAGTACTCTTGCAAATAGATAACATTCTTGTAAAACTGCTGCCATTTGTCCTCCAGAAATTAGCCGGCTCTAAAGCATTCGTCCCTGCTTTTTGAAAAATATACCAAGTGCAGGAAGAACATTTGATAATAGAAGTAAATTAGAAAGTTATTTAAAATCGAAAGGATCTATCAGAATCATGAATTATTATTTTTTTGTTTCATATCCTTTTAACCTCTTCACTACCTGGACTTTCAGGGAAAATACCAAAATACCAAAGAATTTTTAGCATTTTTGCTATCACTCAATTTAAACAGAAATAGAGCCTTGTTTTTTTTATATTTAGCGGTCAAAACTATATATATATATTTAAGTAGACAACCCAGTGTATTGATCTAGGCCCATTTTGGTATATTTCATGCCACCAATCATTTCACATGATTGTAAAAGCTTCTCTTGGATCCCTTGTTCAGAAATAGCAGACATATACTGTATGGCTTTGTCATTGTTTTTTGGTAATTAGAAGGCTGCTAACTGCAGCGCTGCCTGCACACCACACTTCTATTATTCCTGGCAGTGAAGAGGTTAATCAGGTAGCTTGTAAGTTTAATTTTTTCTTTAGTGTAGAAATTACCCTCCCACCTGACATCTCCACCCCCGATCCCTCCCAAACAGCTCTCTTCCCTCCCTCACCACCCACTGGTTACCCCCATCTAAGGTACCGGCAGACAGTCTGCCAATATGCAAAAACTGAGACTTTTTTAAAATTATTAAATATTTATTTTTGTTTTTATATTTTCTGCAGTGTACCCCTAACCCTCCAACCTCCGGCCATTAATACACTTTTTCATGAAAACTGATGGAACTGCACCTTCCCAGCAACATATACAGACCAAAACCACCAGTCACACATGACTAAATGTGATAAGCGTAATCAGTCATAAGCCATCCACAGAAACCACTTTATGATATCTGTTCTGGCCTGTAATACACTTTTTTTTATTAAAAGTGATTGAACAGCACCTTCCCAGCAACATATACAGACCAAATTCACCAGCCACACATAACTAGATGTGATAAGTGTAATCAACCACAATTGATCCACAGAAAAAAATGTGCCAATACCCGTTCCGGCCTGTATATAAATACTCTTTTTCATGAAAAGTGACGGAACTGCACATTCCCAAAAAACAGATACATCAAATTCACCAGTCACACATAACTAAATGTAATAAGTGTAATCAGCCACAAACCATCCACAGAACCCACATTATGATATCTGTTCCGACCTGTAATACACTTTTTCATAAAAAGTGACGGAATGGCACCTTCCCAGCAACATAGACAGACCAAATTCAGCAGCCACACATAACTAGATGAAATAAGTGTAATCAACCACAAACCATCCACAGAAACCACATTCCAATACCCGTTCCGGCCTGTAAAACTCTTTTTCATAAAAAGTGATGGAACGGCAGCTTCCCAGCAACATATACAGACCAGACCAGTGGTTGATTACACTTATCATGTTTAGTTATATGTGGCTGGTGACTTTGGTCTGTATATGTTGTTGGGAAGGTGCCGTTCCGTCACTTTTCATGAAAAAGCGTATTACATTGTCCTCTGTATACATATATATATATATATATATATATATATGACAGCATTCACCTTGGATCTATACAGAGGGCATTACTGCTAACCCCACCTCACCTCCTAGCTCTCTTTGTGAATATAGCCTCTTACTGTCACTGGAATGTTATTGTGCTTTTTTTTTTTTTGCTTACATTTGCCTTGAGTCCTGCCACCACCGCCTCCCACGTACTGTGTAGACAGTGTAATATAGTAAAGCAATGTTTTTTTTAAAGCCATTTTATACTGCTTTTAGTCGGCTAGATTACGAGTTTTGTGGTAACAGGGCTGCGGGGCTAACGTGCAGTTTATGTTCACTGCTCACTTACCTGCAGCGCTGGTATTACGGGTTTTTATCAACCTGGCGTTAACAGACAAAAAGTTACCGCAGAGCAAAATTGTGTTCCACATCTCACTTCAATACCAGCGCTGTTTAAGTGAGCGGTGAGCTGGTTATACGTGCTCGTGCACGATTTCCCCATAGGAATCAATGGGGAGAGCCGGCTTAAAAAAAGTCTAACACCTGCAAAAAAGCAGCGTAAGCTCCCTAAAGCAACCCCATTGATTCCTATGGGGAAATATAAGTTATGTTTACACCTAATACCCTAACATGAACCCCGAGTCTAAACACCCCTAATCTTATACTTATTAACCCCTAATCTGCCTCCCCCGACATCGCCGACACATACAGTATACTTATTAACCCCTAATCTGCCGCTCCGTACATCGCCGCCAGTAGAATAAACATATTAACCCCTAAACCACCACACTCCCGCCTTGCAAACACTAGTTTAATATTATTAACCACTAATCTGCCATCCCTAACATCGCCGCCACCTATCTACATTTATTAACCCCTAATCTGCCGCCCCAACGTTGCTGCCACTATATTAAATGTATTAACCCCTAAACCTAAGTCTAACCCTAACACCCCCTAACTTAAATATTATTACAATAAATCTAAATAAATATTACAATTATTACCTAAATAATCCCTATTTAAAACTAAATATTTACCTGTAAAATAAACCTAAGCTAGCTACAATATAACTAATCTTAGGTGTTATTTTTATTTTACAGGCAAGTTTGTATTTATTTTAACTAGGTAGAATAGTTATGAAATAGTTATTAACTATTTAATAACTACCTAGCTAAAATAAATACAAATTAACCTGTAAAATAAAACCTAACCTAAGTTACACTAACACCTAACACTACACTACAATTAAATAAATGACCTAAATTAAATACAATTAAATACAATTAAATAAAATTAGCTAAAGTACAAAAATCCCCACTAAATTACAGAAAATAATAAACAAATTACAAGATTTTTAAATTAATTACACCTAATCTAATAGCCCTATCAAAATAAAAAAGCCTCCCCAAAATAAAAAAACACTAGCCTAAACTAAACTACCAATGGCCCTTAAAAGGGCCTTTTGCGGGGCATTGCCCCAAAGAAATCAGCTCTTTTACCTGTAAAAGAAATACAAACAACCCCCCCCAACAGTAAAACCCCCCACCCACACAACCAACCCCCCAAATAAAAGCCTAACTAAAAAAAACTAAGCTCCCCATTGCCCTGAAAAGGGCATTTGGATGAGCATTGCCCTTAAAAGGGCATTTAGCTCTTTTATAAGCCCAAAGACCCTAACATAAAAATAAAACCCACCCAATGCACCCTTAAAAATTCCTAACACTACCCCCTAAAGATCGACTTACAGTTCTGAAGATCCGACATCCATCCTCCACGAAGCTGGGTGAAGTCCTCAACGAAGCGGCAAGAAGTCCTCAACGAAGCCGTATGAAGTCTTCATCCAAGGTGGGAGAAAAGGTCCTCCAGATGGGCAGAAGTCTTCATCCAGACGGCATCTTCTATCTTCATCCATCCGGAGCAGGTCCATCTTCAAGACATCCGGCGCAGAGCATCCTCTTCTTCCGACGGCTAACACTGAATGAAGGTTCCTTTAAATGACATCATCCAAGATGGCGTCCCTTCAATTCCAATTAGCTGATAGAATTCTATCAGCCAATCGGAATTAAGGTTGAAAAAATCCTATTGGCTGATGGAATCAGCCAATAGGATTGAGCTCGCATTCTATTGGCTGTTCCAATCAGCCAATGGAATGCGAGCTCAATCCTATTGGTTGATTGGATCAGCCAATAGGATTGAAGTTCAATCCTATTGGCTGATTCCATCAGCCAATAGGATTTTTTCAACCTTAATTCCGATTGGCTGATAGAATTCTATCAGCCAATCGGAATTGAAGGGATGCCATCTTGGATGACATCATTTAAAGGAACCTTCATTCAGTGTTAGCCGTCGGAAGGAGAGGATGCTCCACGCCGGATGTCTTGAAGATAGACCCGCTCCGCTCCGGATGGATGAAGATAAAAGATGCCGTCTGGATGAAGACTTCTGCCCATCTGGAGGACCACTTCTCCCGCCTTGGATGAAAACTTCTCCCGGCTTCGTTGAGGACTTCTTGCCGTTTCGTTGAGGACTTCTCCCGGCTTCGTGGAGGATGGATGTTGGATCTTCAGAACTGTAAGTCGATCTTCAGGGGGTAATGTTAGGATTTTTTAAGGGTGTATTGGGTGGGTTTTATTTTTAGGTTAGGGTCTTTGGGCTTATAAAAGAGCTAACTGCCCTTTTAAGGGCAATGCCCATTAAAATGCCCTTTTCAGGGCAATGGGGAGCTTAGGTTTTTTTAGTTAGGCTTTTATTTGGGGGGTTTGTTGTGTGGGTGGTGGGTTTTACTGTTGGGGGGGTTGTTTTTATTTCTTTTACAGGTAAAAGAGCTGATTTCTTTAGGGCAATGCCCCTCAAAAGGCCCTTTTAAGGGCCATTGGTAGTTTAGTTTAGGCTAGGGTTTTTTTATTTTGGGGAGGCTTTTTTATTTTGATAGGGCTATTAGATTAGGTGTAATTAATTTAAAAATCTTGTAATTTGTTTATTATTTTCTGTAATTTAGTGGGGTTTTTTGTACTTTAGCTAATTTTATTTAATTGTATTTAATTGTATTTAATTTAGGTCATTTATTTAATTGTAGTGTAGTGTTAGGTGTTAGTGTAACTTAGGTTAGGTTTTATTTTACAGGTACTTTTGTATTTATTTTAGCTAGGTAGTTATTAAATAGTTAATAATGATTTAATAACTATTCTACCTAGTTAAAATAAATGCAAACTTGCCTGTAAAATAAAAATAACACCTAAGATAGCTACAATGTAACTATTAGTTATATTGTAGCTATCTTAGGTTTATTTTACAAGTAAGTATTTAGTTTTAAATAGGGATTATTTGGGTAATAATATTAATTTTTATTTAGATTTATTGTAATGATATTTAAGTTAGGGGGTGTTAGGGTTAGGGTTAGACTTAGGTTTAGGGGTTAATACATTTAGTATAGTGGCGGCGATGTTGGGGGCGGCAGATTAGAGGTTAATAAATGTAGATAGGTGGCGGCAATGTTAGGGATGGCAGATTAGGGGTTAATAATATTTAAGTAGTGTTTGCAAGGCGGGAGTGTGGCGGTTTAGGGGTTAATATGTTTATTCTAGTGGCGGCGATGTCCAGATCGGCAGATTAGATATTAATATTTTTATTATAGTGGCGGCGATGCGGGAGGGTCTCGGTTTAGGGGTTAATAGGTAGTTTATGGGTGTTAGTGTACTTTTTAGCACTTTAGTTAGGAGTTTTACGCTACAGCTTTGTAGCATAAAACTCTTAACTACTGACTTTAAAATGCGGTTGGAATCTTGCGGGTGAGGGTCTACCGCTCACTTTTTGGCCTCCCAGGACAGACTCGTAATACCGGCACTATTGAAGTCCCATAGAAAAAAGACTATAAGCAATTGACGTAAGTGGATTTGCAGTATTGCCAAGTCTGGCCAGAAAAGTAGGCGGTACACCTGTACCCGCAAGACTCGTAATACCAGTGGATGTTAAAAAACAGCGTTAGGACCGGCTAATGCTGCTTTTTAAGCTTACCGCAAAACTGGTAATCTAGCTGATTGTCATCTATTTGTTTTTTTATACCAATGTGATTTTTTGTTATGAAACATGTATGCTAACTGAACGACTGAGCAAATTCTCAGGTAATAAATGTGAGAAATAAACAATAGTTTTCAATAGCACCACATATGGGAGCATGTATGGTTGTGGTCATGCGTGTGAACAGGGTATTGTGTGACTGTGTGTGTGAGAGCATGTATGCATGTGAGAGTGTGTGTATGAGAGAATGTATGCATGTGAGGGCATGTATGCATGTGAGTGTGTGTGAGAGCATGTATACGTGTGAGTGTGTGTGTGTGTATAAGAGAATGTATGCGTGTGAGAGTCTATGTGTGAGAGCATGTATGCGTGTGAGTGATTGTGTGTGAGAGCATGTATGTGTGTGAGTGATTGTGTGTGAGAGCATGTATGTGTGTGAGTGATTGTGTGTGAGAGCATGTATGTGTGTGAGTGTGTATGTATGAGAGAATACCAAACAGATTTTTGAGGTGATAAATACCTCCACTATGCTGAATTGAGCACAATGTTAATTAAACAATATAAAGAGGTTGTGGAGTTTACTAAAGAAAAATACACATTAAAAAGTGAAACTTTATTATAACCATGTTAAAATACCTGTATACTCAGGAATTATCACACACACACACACAATTTCTTAGTGTTATCTGAATAAAAGGGATTTAATTTTCAATATGTCCCTTTCGCAACATCGCTAATCAGACCAACACAAAGGATTAACACACATTAAAAATAATTGGGCCATAGGGCTTAGGGAAATAGTGAATAATTGTCATACCATATAAGTTATTTGGGAAAAATGTGGATAATAGCAGTGCATTCAATGTTATTTTCAATCACTCAAATAGTGTGTCTCTGTCTCTTTAAAACACATACTGATTAATAACTACTGCCTATAGCCTTCAACACCTACAAATTATTTAGGTGCTTAGGTGCCAATATCAATTAGTATGCTAGTTTTTCATGGTGGGTAACTCAGATTCAAAACATAAAATCTATTAGTGTATATATCTCATTATAAACTATATCTAAACCACATAAACACACTATGATCCTTGTGTGTAGATTGGTTTTGCAGAGTGCTAATCCTCCCCACTTATTACAAATTCTGTGTAATGACACAGCAAATGGAAAAGTATTGTTGCACATCAAGATTCATTCAATTGCCACTCTTTATTTTTCAACACATTCACGCATTGTTATAGGCAACGTTGTAGTCAACATATGATTATGGCAACATTGTAGCTGGTGGTTTCTCACATAGGGGTTAAGTCAGCACTTCAAACTAATATCTGTAGTTCAATAGTAGAAACTAAATCAGTACCACCAATTTCTTAATAGTCCTAGACCATGAAGAGTAATTGCTCTTCGCTATAAATGATCGCTTTGCAGATACTGTTTACTTCAAATTCCACTAGGTAATTACAGCTAGAGATAAGTCACTGCGATATAGAATATCTGATTAATATTAGGCTAAATGTTACAGCAGATTGCGAGCCTTACATTGGTTTATAATAAACCGCTAGTACCAGCTATTACCAGTATCAATTAGATGAATGTTCAAATTTTTAAAATTCAATTTTAAAGTTACCCACACCAAACTCAAAGTGCCGATATGCTGGCACGTACACTAATCCTAAGACCCACCCACCTACGCGTTTCATCACGGCTACGTGACTTTGTCAGGGTTTAGGTTTTTAGCTTTGTAGCATAAAACTCTTAACTACTGACTCTAAAATGCGGTAGGAATCTTGCGGGTGAGGGTCTACCGCACACTTTTTGGCCTCCCAGGACAGACTCGTAATACTGGTGCTATGGAAGTCCCATAGAAAAAAGACTATACGCAATTGGCGTAAGTGGATTTGTGGTATTGACAAGTCTGGCCAAAAAAGTAAGCGGTGCACCTGTACCCGCAAGACTTGTAATACCAGCGGGCATTAAAAATCAGAGTTAGGGGGGGTGGAGCCAACTGCCGATGGAGCTGGACGTGTTTGAGCAGAGCTCCTGGCTTTTGGACCATAATATGGAAAATACCGTACTGATATAAGCCTTCACTTTCAATAGTTTGCCACCCAAGAGTCCTTTGGCACCCACGTAGGAGCACAAGTCAAGCAGGAGCTCTACGCAGAGGCTATGTACCAACTTTGAGCCCTTCAACCCCACCCCATGGTGTACATCGCCGTTTTGGCTGCCGGGCTCATTTCCTCCAGAGTCTAATGTGAATAGAGGAATCAGGGGACTACAAACTGCCGGGTCGTGGCTAACCGTACCAAATTAGCTATTCATACTTTGACACCCTAAGGGCCGCAGCAAGTACGCTGTCTGTGGCGCAGCACTAATATGGAGGCCTGGGAGCAGTCTGCGCGACGACTCATAGATAAGCACTTTCAGAGTCTGGAGATGGACCTTATTGCATTTGTTTCAGCCCTGACGCAGAGACCAAGGCAGGTTACAGAAACCTCACATTACCAGCAGCACGTGAGTGTCTGCGTCACAGCTACACACACACCTCAGAGCGGTCATGAAAAGACTGCAGGCGGCCCACTATTTGTATCCCTGGGCTCCGGTCGGGAGAAGGTGATGGTTATGGGCGCTTCACCATCTAGCAAGCTCGTAGTCATTCAGCATGTTTCCTCACATAAATCTTACCTGATGAAGATCCCTGCACTAGTAGCTTATGTACCATCCTTCAATTCAGCAGTAATTGCTGACTCTAAAGGGACACCATGGCCCAAACACAGACCTTTACAATCTTGGGGACTACTTCCTCGCAACAGAAAAGCTGCGGTATTTGGACTGAGCCTGACTTACCATGAAGTGGGCTAATCATGTTGACAGCCGATTTCGCCCCCTGAAAGAAATACTGGACAATATGCTAGACATGGACAATTACCTCATCTTAATGTTTCATATACGCAAGTTTACTTTCTATAATGTGATGCACACTCAAAACTTTTCTGGTTATTGACCTGTTAGGTATGTTTGTCTAGCTTGTAGTTTTATCTTTCACCTGCCTACTACATTGGTTAGTTTCCCTTTTCTTGCTCAAGGCATATTGAGGCAGAGGCCTATTTACTCTTCTGCCGTAATGAGCAGGTTATCTTCTATACTAGGTAGAACTAGCTGCAAACTGCCATTGCTTTTTTGAGTTATGTTGAGTGCCCCCCTTTTTGCTTATTCTTTATACCCCAAAAGTTAGCCATCTCAGCATCGTGTTTTGTAGAGGAGGGGGGTTCAGTATTTTTATAGTGAGCTATGAGAATGTTGGCTATTTGCTATGTATTCGAAGTAACTACAGTACCTACATTTGACTCTTTCTTGTGCCCATAAGTTACTCCTGAGATCAAGCTAGCATATCATGTAAAGTATGAGCTAGTGGCCCAAACTGTTTTTCTTTTTTGTGTTGGCCAGATGTCTCTTGTTGCCTGTTATAATTTCAATATATAGAGACCTTAGCCTCTTTGTTCCATTAATTTAAATTCCAACCATATCCTGACAATAATGTGGAGAACTTGTAAGGTATTAAGCAATTGCAGTGACCTTGTCATATAACCATATGTCTATGCAACATCCTCAGCAGGTAATATCATAGATGGCCAATTTTTTTAACTCTGTATTGTTATGCAATATTACCTCCCTACAACCTCACTACTCTGTATGGCCACTTTAAGCATACCCTGTATATACGTTTGTAAGAATGTATGATGTGCACATGAGTGTTTCGAGCGAAAGTCAAAGCATTTAAAGTTGCTTCTTTAAACTAGCATGCAATGCAGATGTCCTACTATACATTCACCTTATATAATATTTATTTACTAGTATGTATATTGTACTGAGAATCATATATACTCGTATTTTGCATATACTAGCTTGTAATCAAGTTCTCCTAGTTATTAATTCTCCTACTATACTGAGTACTGTTCTTTGGTTTAGTCCCATAGATATTTCAAAATAGCTTAATGGAGGCTGCTCTAAAGAAGCTACCATTGAGGGTCCATTTACTCTACATCCTAAAAGCCTCTTATGTTTATACTTATTTCTGTTGAAAGCCTGACACAAAACCACACTCTTGCATTTTACTCTCCCCTAGGCAAGTGCCAATAATTCTCTTTTCACAAAAAGAAGCCGAACTGCCAGTGGCCGAGGCAGCGAGGCTCTCTCCCTCTACACACTAACAAGGTACTAGTCCTAATCTACATTTAGGAACCGGACGTAAGATACATGCATATACAGTAGGGCAGTTTTTTAGCTAGCGCTCTCAATAGCAATTGCCGAATATTCAGATGCCGATGTAGGGATCATACCTGGCATAGTCAACCCCTCATACTTAGAGTCCCTCCTCCCCCTCCTCCCCCCTTCCATAATAATACTTCTATTAAGGAAGGCTAACTATGCGACTAGTCGTTCATATGCCGCAACCTGTTTTTCTTTTTGTTTCATTATGTGCAGAGCTATATTTGTATCACTTTTGGTTACCAACATACATTTTAGGTTTAAGTTCATATTACCTACCATTTCTATATTGGGACACATAACTTCAGTTTGAGGTCCACCATAGTGTCTTTAGCACAGGCAGATCCTGCATTACTACTATATTTCATACCCTCCTAGGCACCGTTTTCCGAATAAGCTCTATAAATTACGCCAGCTCTGCGTGTATAGAATGTGTGGCTCCCAAGTACTGGATATTCCATTAACCTAATATACAACTAGCACTTCAGCTACCCACTACACTCCAATGACCACCTCCCCCCCCCCACCACCCTATAATATGCCTCCTAATTCAGGAGGATTATCTGTGCGGTTTCTCTAACTAATACCGCAACCTTCACTACTTTTTAAACCTAACAATTTAAAGTTCATCCTATTCATACATCACAAAAATTGTTTTACTGTATTATTAGTTACTAGTTGTAACATCATAAAAATGTAAAATCTGAGGTGAATGTTAAGGGATCCATAAGTGATCTCTCCTATTTTAGACAGCCTTCTACAAATGTTTATTTTTACATTTCATGGTTTGAGGTCTAAGAGTGGTCTCCTATTTTTGCAGAGAAGGTTTCGATGATCATTGGCATCTACATACTTTGTCTTTCAATAGTACAATTGATATTATTAACCTTGGTTTATGCAGCCTATAATGTATACTGTATATGATACCTTGTTATTGTTACTCTTTGTAGGTGACTGTACAATGCTCAATTGTTTGGCTTGTTTGCCGACACTTTTCCCTCAATAAAAATATTTAAAAAAAAAAAAAAAAAAGCAGCGTTAGGACCGGCTAATGCTGCTTTTTAAGATTACCGCAAAACTTGTAATTTAGTCGATTGTCTTTTAGCATAAAACTCTTAACTCTTAAAACTCTACAGCTTTGTAGCATAAAACTCTTAACTACTGACTTTAAAATGCGGTTGGAATCTTGCGGGTAAGGGTCTACCGCTCACTTTTTGGCCTCCTAGGACAGACTCGTAATACCGGCACTATTGAAGTCCCATAGAAAAAAGACTATAAGCAATTGACGTAAGTGGATTTGCAGTATTGCCAAGTCTGGCCAGAAAAGTAAGCGGTACACCTGTACCCGCAAGACTCGTAATACCAGTGGATGTTAAAAAACGGCGTTAGGACCGGCTAATGCTGCTTTTTAAGCTTACCGCAAAACTGGTAATCTAGCTGATTGTCATCTAATTGTTTTTTTATACCAATGTGATTTTTTGTTATGAAACATGTATGCTAACTGAACAACTGAGCAAATTCTCAGGTAATAAATGTGAGAAATAAACAATAGTTTTCAATAGCACCACATATGGGAGCATGTATGGTTGTGGTCATGCGTGTGAACAGGGTATTGTGTGACTGTGTGTGTGAGAGCATGTATGCATGTGAGAGTGTGTGTATGAGAGAATGTATGCATGTGAGAGGATGTATGCATGTGAGTGTGTGTGAGAGCATATATGTGTGTGAGTGTGTGTGTGTGTATATGAGAGAATGTATGCGTGTGAGAGTCTGTGTGTGAGAGCATGTATGCGTGTGAGTGAGTGTGTGTGAGAGCATGTATGTGTGTGAGTGTGCATGTATGAGAGAATGTATGCGTGTGAGAGTGTGTGTGTGAGAGCATGTATGCTTGAAAGTGTGTGTGTTTGTGCGTGTGAGAGCATGTATGCGTGTGAATGTGTGTGTGAGAGCATGTATGTGTGTGAGAGTGGGTGTGTGAGAGCATGTATGCGTGTGAGTGTGTGTGAGAGCATGTATGCGTGTGAGTGTGTGAGTGTGTGTGTGTGTGTGTGTGTGAGAGCATGTATGCGTGTGAGTGTGTGTGTGAGAGCATGTATGTGTGTGAGTGTGTGAGAGCATGGATGCATGTGAGAGTGGGTGTGTGAGAGCATGTATGTGTGTGAGAGTGGGTGTGTGAGAGAATGTATGCGTATGAGAGTGTGTGTGTGAGAGAATGTATGCGTGTGAGAGTGTGTGTGTGAGAGAATGTATGCGTATGACAGTGTGTGTGTGAGAGAATGTATGCGTGTGAGAGTGTGTGTGAGTGCATGTATGCGTGTGAGAGTGTGTGTTAATTTTCTGTATGTTTGTGCCTATGTGTATGTGTGCATGTGCAATGGATTGTGTGTTTGTTTGAGTGATGCATGTTGGAGGCATACGTTGGGATATCACATTCTGGGTTAAGTTTGGTAGGAGACTAGGTGCCCAACCAACTCAAAACTTAACAAGCCGCCACTGCTGCTTTGCCTCTTTATAAGGCTTATTTAGACTTCTAAGCCCCCAATATCAATTAATCAAAGCAGATCCATTTATTCCTTTAATCTGACTTTCAGATTACGCTACTTTTAAATTCATAATCATGTTTCACGTTTTCTAAACCCATCCAAGATGATGATCTCTGGGAACTGGAGTATATTTACAAAATAGTGTGCATATGGTTTGACATGCATTCAGACATGTTTTACTAACATTTTACGTCCTATAGGGATAATGATTGGTGTGTATATATACTGTATATATATACTGTATATATATATACATATATATATATATATATATATATATTTATATATATATATATATATATTTACTACAACTATCAAGAGAGAAATATTGAAGAGGACAGAGTAGTGTTCTCTCCAAAAAGACAGGGATTTCAGCACTCCATAAAGTAAAAAAAATATTATTTAAGTCATTACACACATGCAAAAGAATTTATTGGATTTCATTAAGAGCAGGTGTTCCAAGGCTTTCACGCAACCAAACAACTTCTGGGTCCCCTAAACCAAAACCACACAAGATAAGATATAAATAAAATTAAATTTATTATCTGTGCAAACAAAAAGTAAAAAGAAACCAAAAAACACATACATTTAAAAATACATTATGTACATTAAATGCATAGGTAAAGCTGGCCAGCTCACTCTGAGTTAACACGATGCAGATAAATACCTAAAAATAGGCTACTGAATTATTAAGCAACACCCCTACCAGCGGGTAGCCCTGTATGCCTACAGGAATCTGCTACCATGGATAATATTGGGGATCCAGGCATAATAACTCTATAAATACATACACAAATGAAAATGGCAACACCTTACTCAGAGGGTAACCCAAACGAACTTGGAAAACTTGTTACCTTGAGAAAAATCTGAGGATCTATGCCAATTACTTGTGTACTGAGCAGTTAAAGTATAACAAAGATTACATGCTTTACATTTTACACACTGTGTTTGAGAAACAACACCCTGACCAGAGGGTAGCACCAATATTGCAAAAAGGTTCCAGCTACCTTGGTACTAAATAGGGATCTATGTGTCTCTAATAATAGATGTGTAATCACAGCATTAGTAACAATCACATTGATAGTGCAAGCAATATGGGCTGTTAAGAAATTTGTTAGTAAAACTTTCCACATCCGCTGTAACCTTGTTCAAGGCTCTAATGTGTACAGTTTAGTACATTTTCCAGACAGTACATTCCATTATAGACTCGTAAGTCCGTGAATACTTTACAAATCACTTCTTGCGCTTGAAATCCTCCTCCTTTTTAGGATGATGAAAATCCGGGTGCGGTGCCTGCTTGCTGCTGCGGTTAGAAAAGCTGTGTGCTGCATCGAATACCACTCAGGGGCTGGTTCTCAGCTGTGCAAATGACGTCACACGCCAACGGCCGTTTCACCCCCCATGTGACCGAGTGTCATTGGGGCTTCCTCAGGGCATATACTTAGCAACTCCATATGCGTTCTATTTGAACTCAGCCCTTAGTTTGGATTGGTGAAAGTATCTTAGGTGAAATTGAAACAGTGTTTGTTATTGCTCAGATGTAACGAGTAGAGCCATTAGTTCTCACAATTAGCCATAGTAACAGCAACTTTGTGGTAACATATTATAACCATTTCAGTAGTTTCAAATAAAAAAAAATGTTTGCACATATTTAAAGAATATTTACTTCCAGCAAGGCGGATCCAGCGCAAAATAAACAATGAGAGGCAGAAACCTATTGGTGGTCACTATTTAAATTAACAGCTTAGGGGGAGTGACATCCCTTTTTCCTACACCATAACTAGGTTAATACCATAGTGTTATTATACAAATTTTTTATCCTTTATAGGAAGGGGGCAAAGTCTAGTTTTTCGTTCAGGCCATTTGGTGACAATGTTTTTAATCTAAATATCCATGCTACTTCTTTCCTAAGCAGCAAATTATCTATATCGCCATCCCTGCCTTGTAAAGAGCATCTTTCAATGCCTATTACTTTTAAATCATCTGTAGAACAGTTGTGGCAAAGTTTGAAATGCAAGGCTATATTACTATTTATAATACCATCCTTTGCATTAGCAATATCATTGCGATGTTCTGTCACCCTGTCCTTCAGAATTCTCTTAGTTTTCCCTGTATAATAAAGGGGGCACGGGCAGTATAGTAGATATATAACATTATCAGATTTACAGTTAATAAATTGTCTGATTTCATATATTTTCTCGCCTGTACTAAACTGTCTAGTTTTTACCATGAATTTACAAAAGGCACAGTTGCCACATTGAAAGCAAACTTGTAACTTCTGTCGTTTTTCAAGCCAATTTTGTGCTTTTGGATTGCGTGAAAAATCGCTCTTAACCAATTTATCTTTTAAATTGGGAGCCGTACGTGCAACCAGTGATGGGAAATCACCCACCACACTTTTAACATTCTCATCTGAGAGTAGAAATTGCCATTTACTTTTTAGAATATTTCGAACTTGATTCCAGTGTCCATTATATTCAGTAATAAACCTAACCCTATTATCTACTTTTTTCTCCTTTTTGTCAAATAACAGAGAATCTCTATTGGCTTTTAAGGCTTGATTCATCGCAAATTTTACGTTACGTTTTGAGTACCCCCTCGCTATAAATCGATTGGCCATTTCTTGTGCATGTGTCTTATATTTATTCCTGCTGGAACAATTCCTCCGAAGCCTGAGAAATTGTCCAGTAGGGATTCCTCTAATCAGGGACAGTGGATGGTGACTGGAAGCAATTAATAATGTATTAGTTGCAGTACTTTTTCTATAAATTTCTGTAGTGAGCTTATTACCTTCTTTTTTGATTGTAATATCCAAAAACGGTAACTCTGATGCACTGTACTCATATGTGAGAAAAATGTTAAATTTATTTTTATTCAAATTGGATACAAATTCTTTCAAAAGATCTACAGACCCTCTCCAAAGTATGAATATGTTGTCCACATTAGAGGAATCCCTACTGGACAATTTCTCAGGCTTCGGAGGAATTGTTCCAGCAGGAATAAATATAAGACACATGCACAAGAAATGGCCAATCGATTTATAGCGAGGGGTTACTCAAAACGTAACGTAAAATTTGCATTGAATCAAGCCTTAAAAGCCAATAGAGATTCTCTGTTATTTGACAAAAAGGAGAAAAAAGTAGATAATAGGGTTAGGTTTATTACTGAATATAATGGACACTGGAATCAAGTTCGAAATATTCTAAAAAGTAAATGGCAATTTCTACTCTCAGGTGAGAATGTTAAAAGTGTGGTGGGTGATTTCCCATCACTGGTTGCACGTAGGGCTCCCAATTTAAAAGATAAATTGGTTAAGAGCGATTTTTCACGCAATCCAAAAGCACAAAATTGGCTTGAAAAATGACAGAAGTTACAAGGTTGCTTTCAATGTGGCAACTGTGCCTTTTGTAAATTCATGGTAAAAACTAGACAGTTTAGTACAGGCGAGAAAATATATGAAATCAGACAATTTATTAACTGTAAATCTGATAATGTTATATATCTACTATACTGCCCGTGTCCCCTTTATTATACAGGGAAAACTAAGAGAATTCTGAAGGACAGGGTGACAGAACATCGCAATGATATTGCTAATGCAAAGGATGGTATTATAAATAGTAATATAGCCTTGCATTTCAAACTATGCCACAACTGTTCTACAGATGATTTAAAAGTAATAGGCATTGAAAGATGCTCTTTACAAGGCAGGGATGGCGATATAGATAATTTGCTGCTTAGGAAAGAAGTAGCATGGATATTTAGATTAAAAACATTGTCACCAAATGGCCTGAACGAAAAACTAGACTTTGCCCCCTTCCTATAAAGGATAAAAAATTTGTATAATAACACTATGGTATTAACCTAGTTATGGTGTAGGAAAAAGGGATGTCACTCCCCCTAAGCTGTTAATTTAAATAGTGACCACCAATAGGTTTCTGCCTCTCATTGTTTATTTTGCGCTGGATCCGCCTTGCTGGAAGTAAATATTCTTTAAATATGTGCAAACATTTTTTTTTATTTGAAACTACTGAAATGGTTATAATATGTTACCACAAAGTTGCTGTTACTATGGCTAATTGTGAGAACTAATGGCTCTACTCGTTACATCTGAGCAATAACAAACACTGTTTCAATTTCACCTAAGATACTTTCACCAATCCAAACTAAGGGCTGAGTTCAAATAGAACGCATATGGAGTTGCTAAGTATACGCCCTGAGGAAGCCCCAATGACACTCGGTCACATGGGGGGTGAAACGGCCGTTGGCGTGTGACGTCATTTGCACAGCTGAGAACCAGCCCCTGAGTGGTATTTGATGCAGCACACAGCTTTTCTATCCGCAGCAGCAAGCAGGCACCGCACCCGGATTTTAATCATCCTAAAAAGGAGGAGGATTTCAAGCGCAAGAAGTGATTTGTAAAGTATTCACAGACTTACGAGTCTATAATGGAATGTACTGTCTGGAAAATGTACTAAACTGTACACATCAGAGCCTTGAACAAGGTTACAGCGGATGTTGAAAGTTTTACTAACAAATTTCTCAACAGCCCATATTGCTTGCACTATCAATGTGATTGTTACTAATGCTGTGATTACACATCTATTATTAGAGACACATAGATCCCTATTTAGTACCAAGGTAGCTGGAACCTTTTTGCAATATTGGTGCTACCCTCTGGTCAGGGTGTTGTTTCTCGAACACAGTGTGTAAAATGTAAAGCATGTAATCTTTGTTATACTTTAACTGCTCAGTACACAAGTAATTGGCATAGATCCTCAGATTTTTCTCTAGGTAACAAGTTTTCCAAGTTCGTTTGGGTTACCCTCTGAGTAAGGTGTTGCCATTTTCATTTGTGTATGTATTTATAGAGTTATTATGCCTGGATCCCCAATATTATCCATGGTAGCAGATTCCTGTAGGCATACAGGGCTACCCGCTGGTAGGGGTGTTGCTTAATAATTCAGTAGCCTATTTTTAGGTATTTATCTGCATCGTGTTAACTCAGAGTGAGCTGGCCAGCTTTACCTATGCATTTAATGTACATAATGTATTTTTAAAGGTATGTGTTTTTTGGTTTCTTTTTACTTTTTGTTTGCACAGATAATAAATTTAATTTTATTTATATCTTATCTTGTGTGGTTTTGGTTTAGGGGACCCAGAAGTTGTTTGGTTGAGTGAAAGCCTTGGAACACCTTCTCTTAATAAAATCCAATAAATTCTTTTGAATGTGTGTAATGACTTAAATAATAATTTTTTACTTTATGGAGTGCTGAAATCCTTGTCTTTTTGGAGAGAACACTACTGTGTCCTCTTCAATATTTCTCTCTTGATAGTTGTAGTAAATTTATGTGTGTTTACAGGGTCTGCACCCAAATAATAATCAGTAATAAGTAGATTTTTTATACCTTCTCCCTAATAAATTTAGTGTATTATATATATATATAAGTAACAAAAACTTGCACTCGCTGGTCTTTCAAAACACACTTTACTGTTTTAACAGTAAAAAGTGTGTTTTGAAAGAAGACCAGCGAGTGCAAGTTTATATATATATATATAAGACTTTGAGTTACTTTGGGGGGGGGGGGGGCAAAAAAAATCTTGCACCAGGGCCCTCTGTTTATTAGTTTCACCACTGGTGATATCAGAAGTTCTGAAGTTAGTTGTGCCTGAGTTTTATGCTGACATATGGAAGTCTTTTACTTTGAACTTGTAATACCAGCACTAACTCAAAAGCAATAATTGTTTTACCTTGAACACAGTGCTCATGAGCAATAAAAAATCACTCTAATTGTAATCATGAAAGTTTGAGTTCCATGTGCCTTTAACTCAAGGCCTATTTTGGCCTAGGCAAACAAGGCACTTGCCAAGGGCAGCAGATGGGGGGAGCACTTTTTGTGGCTATACTTGTAAGAAGCTTACAGTTATTTTATAAGTTTTGTACAGGTATTTAAGGGAAATTTTACCCAAACAACTTACATTCTTGGGGTATAAGAGACTGTCCATGGAGCTTACAGTTTAGAGGTGGCTCTGAACCTTTATTTTATTCAGCAAGCTATTGTCTTTAGTTCTGTTGGCTACCAGGAGGCCTATTTATCAAAGGTCTGTCGGACCTGATCCGACAGTGCAGATCAGGTCCGACAGACCTCGCTGAATGCGGATAGAAATACGCTCTTCGTATTCAGCATTGCACCAACAGCTCTTCTGAGCTGCTGGTACAACGCCGCCCCCTGCAGACTCTCGGTCAATCGGCCGCCAGCAGGGGGGTGTCAATCAACCCGATCGTACTCGATTGGGTTGAATTGTAGCGATCTCTGTCCGCCTGCTCAGAGCAGGCGGACAGGGTGTTGGAGCAGCGGTCTTTAGGCCGCTGCTTCATAACTGCTGTTTCTGGCGAGCCTGCAGGCTTGCCAGAAACACGGCCTTCAAGCTCCATTCGGAGCTTGATAAATGGGCCTCCAGGACTTAATATTGTGTTTGGGGAAGTATATGTGTGTATATGTGTGTGTATGTGAACATTTATTTTGGAAATACCATAAAAATTTAACTTTATTGCCTGATTAAAAAATATCACGGCTAAAAAAGCCTAAAACCTTAGAGGAGGGAGGGGGATAGGGGTACAGCAGAATTTTGAGAGCCTAGGGCAGCACAAAACCTAAATACGTCACTGCTTTAGCTGCAATATAAAAATAAAGTCTGCCTGTCAATGGCAAATTGTGAATGTAAAGTTTAACAGTCAAACAGTAGTTCAAATATGGTTTCTAAGCAGTCCGTCCCTACTAGTAACATCATAGATTTATTTATGTCACAATAACTTCTTGTAGTTGTTTAAAATTTATAGGCCACCTATTTTAAATTAATTGTTTTAATTAGCATAAAAACTTGCTTCAGAGTATGTTTTATGTAAATGATCCCACTTTCAAGGGACTAGATAAAATTAGACTTATATTTGGTATAGATTTGACAGTTTGTCTGCTCAGGTTAGATTCCTAAAACTAAGCAATAACTAACCTAACTTTCACCTAGATTACGAGATTTGTGCTATACCGGGTGCGTAAAGAACGCAAAAAAATAGCGGTATCGCACTCTCCATAGCGCTGCCATTACAAGCTACTGAAAAAACTCCTTGTGCTGTGCTTTATGGTGCAATAAGCTCCATACAGCACAAAAGCCCATCAATGGGGAGAAAGTGTTAGAAAAAAACTAACACCTGCGAACGCGGAATGGCAAATCGTCATAACGCAACACCATTAATGTCTATGGGGAAAAGAAAATTACGTTAAAACCCTAACATAAACCCCTAGTCTAGACACCCCTAATCCGCCGCTCCCCGATGCTATATGAAGTTATTAACCCCTAATCTACTGCTCCCCAACATCGCCGAAACAAAATAAACGTATTAACCCCTACTCCACCAGCCCCCCACAATGCTACTACTACAATAAACCTATTAACCCCTAATCCGCTGCCCACCCACATCACTACTACTGTAATAAACCTATTAAGCCCTAAACCGCCGGCCCCCCACATTGCAACTAATAAATAAAACTATTTACCCCTAAACCGCCAGCCCCCCACATCGTAACAAATAAACTAAACCTATAAACCCCTAAACTGCCGGCCCCCCACTTCGCAAAACACTAAATTTAACTATTAACCCCTAAACCTAACACCCCCCTAACTTTAAATTAAAAGTTACAATATAACTTTTTAAAAATAAATAAAAACTTATCTATGAAATAAAAAACTAAGATTAAACTATTAATCATTAATTAACCTATGATAACTATTTTAATAAAATTAAAAAAAAATACCAATTAAAAATCCTAAATTACATGATTAAAAAACCTAAAGTTACAAAAAAATAAAAAAACCTAAATTACATATTTAAATAAACCTAATACTACGAAAAAATAAAAAAAAATCTAACATTACAAAAAAAACACTAAAATTACGAAAACCCCCCACTAAGTTGACAAAAATAAAAAACAAAATTATCCAAAATAATAAAAATTACACCTAATCTAATAGCCCTATAAAAACAAACAAGCCCCCAAAATAAAAACACCCCCTAACCTAACAATAAACTACTAATAGCCCTTAACCCTTTAAGACCCAGCTTTCAGTTTGCTCAATTATTTTATGCCGGAAAAATTCCGTCATATGTCCTTAAGAGGTTAAAGGGCCTTTTGTAGTGCATTGCCATAAGTTAAAACAGCTCTTTTACCTTACAAAATTACAAAGTCTCCCTAAAAGTAAAACCCCCAAAATAAAAAACCTGTCTAAAAAAATCCTAAGCTACCCATTGCCCCTAAAGGGGCATTTGTAGGGGCATTGCCCTTAAAATGGCATTCAGCTCTTTTACTGCTCTTAAAAAAGCATTCAGCTCTTTTACTGCCCATCAAAACCCTAATCTAAAAAAAAAAAACCACCCAAAAAAGGTAAAAAAAAAAAAAAAAAAACTAACACTAACCACAGGAAATCTACTCACAGTTCCTGAAGTCCGGACATCCATCTTCATCCAGGCAGAAAGAAGTCTTCATCCATCACAGGGGCATTGTCTATCTTCATCCCAGTGGTGCAGATCTGTGGAGGCGCGGAGCATCGTTGCCGGCGGCACGGACATCCAGCGTGGAGGAGCCTCTTCATATGATCACCGCCATACACTGAAGCTTGAATGCAAGGTACCCGTTTAAAAATGGGGTACCTTGCATTCCTTTTGGCTGACATTTTCAAATCAGCCAATAGGATGAGAGCTACTGAAATCCTATTGGTTGATTTGAACACCCAAGATTTTATTTATTTTAAGATAGTTATTTGTAACTTTTAATTTAAAGTTGGGGGGTGTTAGGTTTAAGGGTTAATAGTTTAATTTAGTGTTTTGCAATGTGGGGGGCCAGCAGTTTAGGGGTTAATAGGTTTAGTTTATTAGTTGCAATGTGGGGGGGCTGGCGGTTTAGGGGTTAATACTTTATTATAGTGTTGTCGATGTGAGGGGCTGGCGGTTTAGGGGTTAATACATTATTATAGTGTTGGCGATGTGGGGGGGCAGCGGTTTAGGGGTTAATAGGTTTATTTTAGTGTTGCGATGTGGGTGGATGGCAGATTAGGGGTTAATAGGTTTATTATAGTATTTGAGATGTGGGAGGGTGGCGGTTTAGGGGTTAATAGGTAGTTTATGGGTGTTAGTGTAATTTGCAACATTTTAGTTATGAGTTTTGTGAAAAGTTTTTGATTTACTGGTCTCAGATTGCGGATTGGCTCACGGCGGTATAGGCTGTAATGCAAGCATTTTAGCCGGACCGCACAACCTGTAATACGGCGCTATGGAAAATCCCGCACTCAAACGTCATTTTTTGAGTGC
The DNA here is from genome assembly GCF_027579735.1 of Bombina bombina. NCBI lineage: Eukaryota > Metazoa > Chordata > Amphibia > Anura > Bombinatoridae > Bombina > Bombina bombina. The sequence goes on from NC_069506.1 coordinate 242,359,052, forward strand.
AGAATGGACGTTGAGTTACAGGCTAAAATGCTTGCGGTATAGCTATACCGCCGCAACATGTAATATGCGTTACCTGCCATTCCACGCGCAATGGCCAATTTTTCAGCGGTATAGCCATACCGCACCATACCGTAAAACTTGTAATCTCGCCCATTGTGACATTACAACAACATCTAAAATATAATTAGCAATTGCATGACACAAATTCCAAAATCAAAATTAATTACTTTATATCACAATAACTTTCCTAGCCTTTAAAATAGAGATAAACATTATAATTATTTAATACTAATTAGCCATTCTGTAAATGTAAGAAATAGTAAACATTGCTAGATTTTTCTGCTGAGCATATTTGAGTAACAATGCAATAAGGTGAGTTTGAAGCTTCATGGGCCCGATCCGATATGCAGCGTCGACGGCAAAAGCCGGCGACGCCGACATTTGCGCTGGTTTGGTATCACATATACGACGTAACCTAGAAGTTACGCTCGTATATTTCTGCCTTCGCCTGTAGTTTTTTGGGCCATAGGCAGGTATACCAAACCAGCGCAGTTTGGTATCCAATATACAGCGTAAGGACTTAGGTGGCGAAAATGGAGAAATCTTACTCCATTTTCACCTCGCCACAAAATGCAGCCGTAGTAAGCCTTACGCTGTCTATTGGAGCCCCGTAACTCCCTAAACTACTTGCTAAATAAAACCTAACACCTAACGCATGCGCAATGTCTATCTACCTGTCAACTGCGATCCCCCGCCGCAATCCCTAATAAAGTATTTAACCCCTAAACCGCTGCTCCCGGACCCCGCCACCACCTACATTAAAAGTATAACCCCCTAATGTGATCCCCCTACACCGTCGCCAGCTACATTACATACCCCCTAATGTGAGCCCCTTACACCGCCATCTACCTTACCTACCCCCTAAAGTGAGCCCCTTACACCGCCGCCATCTATTTTAAAAATATTTACCCCTAATTTAATCCCCCTACACCGCCGCCAGCTATATTAACTATATTAACCCTAATTATATTAGGGTTAATATAGTTAATATAGTTATTATATTATATATATTAACTATATTAACCCTAATTATATTAGAGTTAATATAGTTAATATCGTTATTATATTATATATATATTAAGTATAATACCCCTATCTAACTCTAACATCCCTAACTAAATTCTTATTAAAATAGATCTAATCAATATTAATATTATTAATTAAAATATTCCTATTTAAATCTAAATACTTACCTATAAAATAAACCCTAAGATAGCTACAATGTAATTAATAATTACATTGTAGCTATTTTATGGTTTATATTTATTTTACAGGCAACTTGGTATTTATTTTAACTAGGTACAATAGCTAAAGCTATTAAATAGTAAATAACTATTTAATAGCTACCTAGTTAAAATAATTACCAATTTACCTGTAAAATAAATCCTAACCTAAGTTACAAATACACCTACACTATCAATAAATTAAATAAACTACAAATATCTCAACTAAAATACAATTAAATAAACTAAACTAAATTACAAAAAAAAAACACTAAATTACAAAAAATTAAAAAAATATTACAAGATTTTTTTATCTAATTACACCTATTCTAAGCCCCTAATAAAATAATAAAGCCCCCCAAAATAAAAAAATTTCCCTACCCTATTCTAAATTAAAAAAGTTCACAGTTCTTTTACCTTACCAGCCCTTAAAAGGGCCTTTTGCGGGGCATGCCCCAAAGAAAACAGCTCTTTTGCCTGTAAAAAAAAAACACAATACCACCCCCCAACATTACAACCCACCACCCACATACCCCTATTCTAAACCCACCCAAACCCCCCTTAAAAAAACCTAACACTACCCCCCTGAAGATCTCCCTACCTTGTCTTCACCCAGCCGGGCAGAACTCTTCATCCGATCCGGGCGATGTCCAATCAAGCGGCAGATGAGTCTTCTTCCATCCGGGCGATGTCTTCAATCAAGCGGCAGTGAAGTCTTCTTCCATCCGGGCGATGTCTTCAATCAAGCGGCAGTGAAGTCTTCTTCCATCCGGCGATGTCTTCAAGCAAAGCAGCATCTTTAATCTTCTTTCTTCGCTCCTCCGCCGCAGAGCATCCATCCGGCACGAAGACTGAACAAGGAATGAGGTACCTTTAAATGACGTCATCCAAGATGGCGTCCGTCGAATTCCGATTGGCTGATAGGATTCTATCAGACAATCGGAATTAAGGTAGAAAAATCTGATTGGCTGATTGAATCAGACAATAAGATTCAAGTTAAATCCGATTGGCTGAACCGCTTGATTGAAGACATCGCCCGGATGGAAGAAGACTTCACTGCCGCTTGATTGAAGACATCGCCCGGATGGAAGAAGACTTCTCTGGCGATTGATTGGACATCGCCCGGATTGGATGAAGAGTCGGATTGGATGAAGAGTTCTGCCCAGCAGGGTAAAGACAAGGTAGGGAGATCTTCAGGGGGGTAGTGTTAGGTTTTTTTTAAGGGGGGGTTGGGTGGGTTTAGAATAGGGGTATGTGGGTGGTGGGTTGTAATGTTGGGGGGTGGTATTGTGTTTTTTTTTTTACAGGCAAAAGAGCTGTTTTCTTTTGGGCATGCCCCGCAAAAGGCCCTTTTAAGGGCTGGTGAGGTAAAAGAACTGTGAACTTTTTTAATTTAGAATAGGGTAGGGAATTTTTTTATTTTGGGGGGCTTTATTATTTTATTAGGGGGCTTAGAATAGGTGTAATTAGCATAAAAATCTTGTAATATTTTTTTTATTTTTTGTAATTTAGTGTTTGGTTTTTTTTGTAATTTAGTTTAGTTTATTTAATTGTATTTTAGTTTAGATATTTGTAGTTTATTTAATTTATTGATAGTGTAGGTGTATTTGTAACTTAGGTTAGGATTTATTTTACAGGTAAATTGGTAATTATTTTAACTAGGTAGCTATTAAATAGTTATTAACTATTTAATAGCTATTATACCTAGTTAAAATAAATACCAAGTTACCTGTAAAATAAATATAAACCTTAAAATAGCTACAATGTAATTATTAATTACATTGTAGCTATCTTAGGGTTTATTTTACAGGTAAGTATTTAGATTTAAATAGGAATATTTTAATTAATAATATTAATATTAATTATATCTATTTTAATAAGAATTTAGTTAGGGATGTTAGAGTTAGATAGGGTTATTATACTTAATATATATATAATATAATAACGATATTAACTATATTAACCCTAATATAATTAGGGTTAATATAGTTAATATATATAATATAATAACTATATTAACTATATTAACCCTAATATAATTAGGGTTAATATAGTTAATATAGCTGGCGGCGGTGTAGGGGGATTAAATTAGGGGTTAATATTTTTAAAATAGATGGCGGCGGTGTAAGGGGCTCACTTTAGGGGGTAGGTAAGATAGATGGCGGCGGGATAGGGATCACTTTAGGGGGTAGGTAAGGTAGATGGCGGCGGGGTAGGGGCTCACTTTAGGGGGTAGGTAAGGTATATGGCGGCGGGGTAGGGGCTCACATTAGGGGGTTATAGATTTAATATAGCTGGTCCGGGAGCGGCGGTTTAGGGGTTAATACATTTTTTATTGTTAGGATAGTGAGGGGGGATAGCGGATAGAGGGTTAGACGTGTCGGGCTATGTTTGGGAGGTGTGTTAGACAGTACGGGTGATTTTATAACTTAGTCAGGTTTTGTAGGCGCCGGCAGTTTCTAAAGTGCCGTAAGTCACTGGCGACTCCAGAAATTTGTACTCACGCAGATTTCTGGACATCGCTGGTTTGTCAGACTTACAGCACTTTAGCCTCTGACGGCGCCGTATATAGGATAGCTCGAGTTGCGAGCTGAAACTGCGGGCGGCAGGGGTTCCCTCACTTGCGCCGCAAACTACGATCTTTATCGGATCACGCCCCATATCTCTAGACCTACCTAATAGATTTTCATCATATAAAGCTGTCTACTCTTCCCCATGATATTTATGTTCCTTGTTCCAAGAAGTTTGGTGTAGGGTTTTTGTGTAGTATCATGTGCTACATATCCTAATGAAAGAATATGTCTAATCAATTTACACCAACTTTTAGGGTTTGGAGTTACTAATATTATTAAAGGGACATAAAACTCCACATTTTTCATGATTCAGATATAGCATGTGATTTTAATTAACTTTCCAATGTACTTATATTATCTAATTTATTTTGGTTCTGTCAGTATCCTTTGCTGAAAAGCATACCTAGGTAGGCTCAGGAGCTGCTGATTGGTTACTGCACTTATATGCCTCATGTTATTGGTTCACCCAATGTGTTAACTAGCTCTCAGTAATTAGGGATGGGTGAATGTGTGTATATTTGAATTCCAATGTCAGAACGAATGTTATTGTAGAATATTCTTAAAAATTATTTTATTGAATGTTATTTACATTTTTCGAATGTCACTTTCAAATTTGTGTATTACATTTATAAAACACAGTTGTAGACTAGAAATACTATTTCGAATTTGAATGTTACATTTCGATATTTAATGTGATGTAAAATACATAGCTAAACATTCTATTATTCGAATGAATAATCTCGAATGTTATTGAAAAATAAGAAAACGTAAATTCGAAAATAGAATGTTACATAAACATTAGAAGTTCGATTCGAACAAATGAATGTATCAAAATTCGTTTTGAATTTCGAATTTTTAGAAACATTCGCTCATCCTTACCAGTAATGCATTGCTGCTACTTTAACAAAGGATACTAACGAAGCAAATATAATAATAGAAGTAAATTGGAAAGTTTTTTCAAATTGTATTCTCTATCTGAATTATGAAATAAACATTTTGTTTTTCATGTCCCTTTAAATAAGCTGCTAAATTTCAGCTAAATTATTTATCTATTTAAATGTTATAAGTATCTGAAAAACATAAAACGACTGACTAAACAAATTTCAAAAGATGTAGATGTCATATATTTATGAAAGATGCATTAACAGCGTCATTTTTTTTTTATCCACAGTTGTAGATTGTCAGGAACAGACAGATTTCACTATACAGGCTCCAAAAGAAGTAGCAGCACAAAATGGACTGTGTGTGCAATTTCTCTGCAGCTTTACCTATGATCATTTATCTGGAAATATAGAGTCAAGGTCTGAAGGAATCTGGAAAAGAGATGGAGTCAATGGAGTTGTTGTAGCTTCAAAAGGAGGTTCTCCCAAATCATCTAACACAAATTCACGCATCCTTCTTACTGGAAATCTGCAAAAGGGGGACTGTTCTTTGCGTATAAATAATGTGAGTCCAAAAGATCAGGGACATTATGTATTTAGAATTGAAGGAACAGACAGACTGAAATATAATTACCGTTCCATCCAGCCTTATGTGAACGTGACAGGTGAGTAAAATGAGCTCTTTCACAAGTTTCAGAACTTAAAGGGGAACTAAATCCAAAATGTTTCTTTCATGCTTCAGGTAGAGAATACAATTTTAAACAATATTCCAATTTACTTCTATTATCTAATTTGCTTCATTCTTTAGATATCCTTTGTTGAAGAAATAGCAATGCACATGGGTGAGCCAATCACACGAGGCATTTGTGTGCAGCCACCAATCAGCAGCTACTGAGTCTTATCTAGATATGCTTTTCAGCAAAGGATATCACGAGAATGAAGCAAATTGGATAATAGAAGTAAATTAAAAAGTTTTTCTAAATCATGAAATAAAAAAGTGGGTTTTATGACCCTTTAATGAATTTATCAAGGACATAACCTTATGAAATGTATAATACCACCTCTACCCAGAGGGAGACATATTTTATAAAATTGTTCTTCAATATAAAACTCACCTCACCTGAAGAAAGAAACTTTGAGTTGTTAAATTTATCATCTACATATCACTTTTTTTTGCAATATGATTTATGCTTTTCAAATGATGAGCAATACATTCTACTACATAGATGTTTTATACAATGCTACTGATTTTTACACTTACTATGCTCATTATTAGACTCCCATTCAGATTTGTGTTTAGTCACAGAAACCAGGACATATGAGCCTTATTAGAAAGAACACAACACATTCACCCAGTATTTGCTGCCAATAATTATTATTACTAACCAATTACATGACTGGTTAAAGGACAGAAAACACCATTTTAAAATATATCAATGAATAGTTTGTTACAGAGGCCTCTTAAAGGGACAGTAAACTTTTAAATGTACATATCTTTTTTATTTAATTTTGTTAAAATATTACATTTGTTTAAATATATGTAACTAGTCCTAAAATCCATTCACACAGGCCATTTTTTGCAGTACAGCAGTCCCACCCATTGCTCTCTCTCTCCCCCTCTCTTTTGTGCTCTCTCCCCCTCTCTTTTGTGCTCTCTCCCCCTCTTTTGTGCTCTCTCCCCCTCTTTTGTGCTCTCTCCCCCTCTCTTTTGCACTCTCTCCCCCCTCTCTTTTGCGCTCTCTCTCGCTCCACCTCTCTTTTGCTCTCTCTCCCCCCCCTCTCTTTTGCTCTCTCTCCCCCCCCTCTCTTTTGCTCTCTCTCCCCCTCTCTTTTGCGCTCTCTCCCCCTCTCTTTTGAGCTCTCTCCCCCTCTCTATTGCTCTCTCTTCCCCCTCTCTTTTGCTCTCTCTCCCCCTCTCTTTTTCTCTCTCTTCCCTCTCTTTTGCTCTTTCCCCTCTATTTTGTTCTCTCCCCCCCTCTCTTTTGCTCTCTCCCCCCCCTCTCTTCTGCACTTCCCCCTCTCTTCTGCTCTTCCCCCTCTCTTTAGCTCTTTCCTATCTCTTTTTGTCTCTCCCACTCTCTTTCTATTTCTCTCCCCTCTCTGCCGCGCCGACCGCGCCCTACCACATCCCCTGCCATGTCCGCCGATGCTCCCGCCCAGCCACGCTCCCGCCCGGTCACGACCACTTTCGCCGCAAATAGCATGGATTTTAAGGTAAGGCCAGGTGTGTTTGTCCTAGTTAGGGAAGGGCGAATGTGTTTATATCCGAATTCGAATGTTAGAACGAATGTTATTGTACAAATTCGATTTACATAATAGAATGTTGATAAGAACGAATATTCTTAAAAATTAGATTTTCGAATGTTGTTTACAGTTTTCGAATGTCACATTCGAATTCGAATGTCACATTTGAATTTGAATGTTACATTCGAATATCACATTCAAATTTGAATATTACATTTATATAACACAATTATAGACTAGAAACACTATTTCGAATGTCAAATTTGAATCGAATATCACATTTGAATCGAATGTCACATTCAAATTCGAATATTACATTTATAAAACACAGTATTAGACTAGAAATACTATTTCGAATTCGAATGTCACATTTGAATCGAATATCATATTCGAATCGAATATCACATTAAAAACACAGTATTAGACTAGAAATACTATTTCAAATTCGAATGTGACATTCGAATTCGAATGTAGCATTCGAATTCGAATATTACATTTATTAAACACAGTTGTAGACTAGAAATACTATTTCAAATTTGAATGTCACATTCGAATTCGAATGTCACATTCAAATTCGAATATTACATTTCGAAATTGAATGAATACATAGCTAAACATTCTATTATTCGAACAAATATTTTTTAATTTTATTGAAAAATTCAAAAACAAAAATTTTAAAATAGAATGTTAGAATGTTATATAAACATTCGAAATTCGATTCGAATGAACGAATGTATCAAAATTTGTTTAAATTTCGAATTTTTAGAAACATTCGCCCATCCCTAGTGCTGTCTCTACTGCGCATGACAGCTTCGAACAAACACACTTGGCCTTTTATATAATAGGATTATTTTTTTTGTATACTTTTGTTTTAATTTGCCCTAGAACTTTTTCTTTTTTCCAAACCCCCTTTTTTGTATTGTCAACAGTCCTATCGGTTCACACTATCCGGATAGGACTGCGGTCACGCGCGACTCGCAGTTGCGCACTTGTATTGCAAGTGAAGATCTGATTTTACGTCACTTACTTGAAGCGGTTTTGCCGCTCTGCAGTCCGCTCAGTTCATTTAGCAATTTGGTCATTGCCAGAGACTTTGCTTCGATTGCTATATTGGCTTTTTTTGTGCAGGATATTTTTTTTCCCTGATTGTCATGCATCATTAGAACATTTCATCGGTTAGTTTTGGACACTAAATTTAGCTTCCTCTCAATTTATGATTACAATAAATGTTTTATTTTTATTTTTAAAGTGTAATTTTATTATCCCAAATATATATATATTTATTTATTTTTTGCACTTCGCCTCCATATTGCCTACAGATGTAATTTTCTCTAATCAGTCACAAAGTGTAAGTTTGAAGGCGTTTCATAAACGACTCCCAGCATGTTTGTTTTTTTAAATCATTTTCATTTGTTAGCCCAGTAAGTGCATGTTCTTCACCCTCAAAATCATGACCTACATTTTAATATTTATTCCTCACAATATTTATTTATGCTCTTTATTACACAAATTATTATCTGCATTTTTTTTTTTACCACATTTATTTTTCTTGTTCATTTTCACTTACAAGCTCATGCTCTCTCTTTTTATATATACACCATTTGAAATAAATTGTATTCAATTTGTGTATATATATATATTTAAATATACTGTGTGTATATATGTGTATATATATATATACTGTATACTGTATATATATATATATATTTACTGTATATACATATATATTTACTGTATATATATATATATATATATATATATATATATACACACAGTATATACATTATAGATATATATTTATATACATATACTTTGTGTGTATGTGTGTATATATATATATATATATATATATATATATATATATATATACTCACATATATATCAATAAATGTTATATATATATATATATATATATATATATATATATATATAATATCCATCTATCCTTGCCCGATCCCTCAATTCCTATTCTTCTATCTGTATCCCTCTGTCCCTATTCCTCTATACCTATCACTCTATCCTTTACCCTTTTCCTGTGTCCCTCTATCCCTGTTCCCGTCTCTATCCCTCTGCCCCTATCCCTCTATCCCTGTCCCTATCTCTCTATGCCTCGATCCTTGTCCCTAACTCTCTATGCCTCTATCCCTGTCCCTATCTCTCTATGCCTCTATCCCTGTCCCTATCTCTCTATGCCTCTATCCCTGTCCCTAACTCTCTATGCCTCTATCCCTGTCCCTAACTCTCTATGCCTCTATCCCTGTCCCTAACTCTCTATGCCTCTATCCCTGTCCCTAACTCTCTATGCCTCTATCCCTGTCCCTATCTCTCTATGCCTCTATCCCTGTCCCTACACTGTATATTTATATATATATATATATATATATATATATATATACATATATATGCTGTGTATGTATGTATCTATATAAATATATATAAAACGAAAAAAATAAGTATTCATTCAGCACAATCTTCAGTAAAACAAAGTTCCTTTATTTTCTTTTCAAAATTAAAAACAGGACAGTATGTGTATATATATATATATATATATATATATATATATATATATATATATATATATATATATATATATATATATACTATCCCTCTACCCTTGTCCCTATCCCTCAATTCCTATTCCTCTTCCTCTATACCTATCACTCTGTCCCTATTCCCCTATCCCTCTATCATTTACCCTATTCATCTGTCCCTCTATCCCCCAGTCCCACTGTCTCTATCCCTCTGCCCCTATCCTTCTATCCCAGTCCCTACACTTTAAATTTATATGTGTGTGTATATATATATATAACTGTTGGGCATAAAGAAGAGATATACTAAAGTTTATTTATAAAGTTAGGGATTTCAGCACTCTTTTAATTGTGCAGCACTTCACCATGGGGAGAAATGCACTCACCAATATAATTAAGGAACGGCAGTAAAAACATTGCTATAATACAGAGACATTTATTAAAGTCAGATAGTAAATGTTGGATAATTAAGTGATGCATCACTACATAATAAAAACGTACCTATGCAAGTATTTCTGTTATGTAACAAAATAATGTATGATAATAAATAATGTACAACAATATAAGTCTTCTTATCTTTGTAACAACCCAGGTCCATGGGGCTACATTTATGTTGCAATATTTAGTGTATTGTTAGGGGGTTAATGCCCATCATACATTATTTTGTTACATAACAGAAATACTTGCATAGGTACGTTTTTATTATGTAGTGATGCATCACTTAATTATCCAACATTTACTATCTGACTTTAATAAATGTCTCTGTATTATAGCAATGTTTTGACTGCCGTTCCTTAATTATATGTGGTGAGTGCATTTCTCCCCCTGGTGAACTGCTGCACAATTAAAAGAGTGCTGAAATCCCTAACTTTATAAATAAACTTTAGTATATTTCTCTTCTTTATGCCCGATAGTTTGTTATATTATTATTATAGGGTATGCACCGCTGCTGCAAAGCGTTTAAAAGTACGCTAAACAGCTTTTTTCTTTCACATCAGTGATAATTATCCAATTGTGAAATTTACTCTCTCCCTATATTTATTTTTTTGTTTTACACACACATATATATATATATATACTGTGTATGTATGTATGTATCTCTCTCTCTCTCTCTATATATATATATATATATATATATATATATACTCACCGTGTATGTATATCTCTATCTATATCTATCCATCTATCTATCTATCTATCTATCTATCTCATGTGTGTATATCTATCTATCTCATGTGTGTGTATCTATCTATACCATGTGTGTGTATCTATCTATACCATGTGTGTATATCTATCTATACCATGTGTGTGTATCTATCTCATGTGTGTATATCTATCTATACCATGTGTGTATATCTATCTATATATCTATATATCTATCTATATATCTATCTATACCATGTGTGTATATCTATATATCACAAAAAGAAAGAGTAGCGGAGCACCAGCCTGTATATAGTAAAACAAAGTTCTTTATTGTAACTTGTAAAATTCAAATTCAAAACAACAGGGTGCCATTCTCCTGATAGGAGTCAGCTCCTACAGCTGTAGGAGCTGACTCCTATCAGGAGAATGGCGAACAGGGTGCCATTCTCCTGATAGGAGTCAGCTCCTACAGCTGTAGGAGCTGACTCCTATCAGGAGAATGGCGCCCTGTTGTTTTGAATTTGAATTTTACAAGTTACAATAAAGAACTTTTTTTACTATATGCAGACTGGTGCTCCGCTACTCTTTTTCTTTTTATGATTGAACATTGACCTAACAGCGAGCAAGCACAGTCTTGAGGAGACTAGTGATGTCCAGTTCATGAACGAATCGTTCATTTGAACTGGTTCTTTTCAGTGAACTGTATGAATCAGTTCACCAGACTGAACTGATTCGTTTGCAAACAGTTCACTTCCTGAGTCTGCAGCAGCACTGGTAATACGATCCTAGAGTGAGTTCTGCTTCTGCTAACTCCTCCTTTGCAATGAATCACACAGCAGAATCTCACTCTAGGATCATATTACCAGTGTTGTTGAATCAGTGTACTGTTAGCTAACTCGTTTGCAATGAATCAGTCTGTTAACAGTTCACTGATTCAAAAGAAGTGAACTGTTTGCAAACGACTCAGTGTACTGTTAACTATAGTAACTCCTTTGCAATGAATCATTTAGATAACAGTACACTGATTCAAATATCAGGTCACACTCACAGCAGTTCTCAACAGACCCCTGCATTTACCCCCTAACTGCAACTTACATTAACCCATTCAGCATCCCATGTTTGTTTATATATATATATATATATATATATATATATATATATATATATATATATATATATATATATATAATTTGTTGTTCTTCCTCTATATCTAAGCTAACTTTTACTGAGCAACAGCTACAAATTCTATTTCCCACAACCCATATTTCTCATATTAGCCCATATACTAACAAATTTATAGAACACACAGTATAATATTGCAGATTAAAACAAACTTTATGAACCAGGTAACGATATTTGCATAAAAACATAAATTTAAGTTATGAGTCAGAATAAACTTTTAGGATACGTGGACCCTGAGAAGTGACATTATGGATAAGAGTGTGCAAGTTATAATATGCAGTTCCCCCTCTCGATAGTTGTGATGCTGCACTACTTCAACTCTTTGCCTCGGCCCGTTCTGCATACAACATGAGCTGACTAAAGCACAGCCAAAAGGGGCACCTTGTAAGCAGAAATACACCACCCCGTGTCACCAGCTGCCATAACCTCTTGCTGGAGCCTGCTGCCATTGTGAATGAATTCAGGCTATTGAAACAGATCTGCAAATCTGCGGCTCTACAGTTCACCTACTGAACATGAGGTAGAGCCTCTACCTCATGTTCAGTAGGTGAACTGGTGAATCGGTTCATGAACCGGTTCAGTTAATCGAACCGTCTGAAATGAACCGATTCACCCAGAAGAACCAAACTTCCCATCACTACAGGAGACTACTTCTCTTAGTTCCCTGTAGAAACACTGCAAGGCGGGCTCAACCAAGCTACAACCAGGACCGGAAAGCCTCCAATGGAAAGCTAGTAAGCTTAGGATGTCTACGCGGACCCCGCCCCCTTCCTCTAAGGACGTCTGAGAAGGGATTGAAGGGAACGGTAGCGGTTTGTGCTGGAACTAAGCACTGGAGGATCGTATAAGGATCAGTGAAGTACTTGCAAGACGCAATAACCCACATCCTCAGGACCGGACAGCACGGAGGTGAGGGGCCGGCGGATGTTCTGCTCCGGAGTTTGCAGCGGCAGTTATGAGTTGGTGAGTCCCTCCCACTTTGAGTTTTGAGTTTTTGGACATCGATTTCAACAGCAATAGGAAAGTACACATTTACAACCTATATCTATATATCCACAGATACCATGTGTGTGTATATATGTATACAGTGTGTATATATATATATATATATATATACATATATTTATATACATATATAAATAAATATTGTATATATATATATATATATATACACAGTATATATATATATATATATATACTTTCCATCTATTCCTCTATCCATGTCCCTATCCCTCAATTCCTATTCCTCTATCCCTATTCCTCTATCCTTTATCCTATTCCTCTGTCCCACTATCCCTGTCCCTACACTGTATGTATATAAAGATATATACATATATATATATATATATATATATATATATATATATATATATATATATATATATATATATATACTGTATATATATAATATATATATATATATATATATATATATATACATACACACATACATATACCGTGTTTATATACAGTATAAATATATACATATAAATATATACTTTATTTATATATATTTATACTGTATGTGTGCATATATATATATATATATATATATATATATATATATATATATATATATATATATATACAGTATCTGACAAAAGTGAGTACACCCCTCACAGTTTTTGTAAATATTTTATTATATCTTTTCATGTGACAACACAGAAGAAATTACACTTTCTTACAATGTAAAGTAGTGAGTTTACAGCCTGTATAAAAGTGTAAATTTGCTGTCCCCTCAAAATAACTCAACACACAGCCATTAATGTCTAAACCGTCTAAACCGTTGGCAACAAAAGTGAGTACACTCCTAAGTGGAAATGTCTACATTGGGCCCATTTTTCCTCCCCAGTGTCATGTGACTCGTTAGTGTTACAAGGTCTCAGGTGTGAATGGGGAGCAGGTGTGTTAAATTTGGTGTTATCGCTCTAACACTCTCTCATACTGGTCACTGGAAGTTCAACATGGCACCTCATGGCAAAGAACTTTCTGAGGATCTGAAAAAAAGAATTGTTGCTCTACATAAAGATGGCCTAGGCTATAAGAAGATTGCCAAGACCCTGAAACTGAGCTGCAGGACGGTGGGCAAGACCATACAGCGGTTTCACAGGACAGGTTTAACTTAGAACAGTTGTCCCAGAAGGAAGCCCCTTCTAAAGATGATGCAAAAGACAGGCCAGAAGGCTTGTTTCTACCACAGAAAACCTCTGGAATACATTGTTTCCAATGCAGCAAAGGACTCTGGGTAAGATATGCAAATTAGGTTCACAATGACACACCTTTTTACTTCAATTCTGCTTTTCAGCAGATTCCCTTAATGCCAAAGTATCACTGTTCACACAGCTTATAAACTTAACTAGGGTTAGATCACTGATTCATAACTATCTGAGGACAGACTGTTTGGTAGTTGTTGCTACTCATCAGCTGGGAGAAAGTTTGAATCACTGCTGGGTGTATTCCAGAGGTTTTCTGTGGTAAAAACAAGCCTTCTGGCCTGTCTAGATTTGTTAATGAACTACACAATGAGTTATTATATATATATATATATATATATATATATATACTGTCCATCTATCCCTCTATCCATGTCCCTATCCCTCAATTCCTATTCCTCTATCTGTATCCCTCTGTCCCTATTCATCTATCTCTCTATCCTTTACCCTATTCCTCTGTCCCTCAATCCCTATCCCTCTGTCCCTGTTCCTCTATCCCTCTTTCCTTATCCCTTTCCCCTATCCCTGTCCCTATCCTTCTGTCCCTTTTCCTCCATCTGTCCCTATTTTATGTGTCCCTGTCCATATCCCTCTGTCTTTGATCCCCCGATCAAACACCTCTTTTACTCTACCCCCTCTCATATGCCTCCAGTTTAGGTACTGGCAGCTGTCTGCAAGTACATTTAAACTTTTTTTTTAACTTTTTTTGCATTATAGTGGTTCCACCACCTCCCCCCCTTCCTGTGAAAGTTTTTTCCCCCATACCAAACCCCTTTTCTGTTGTTTAGGTTCCCCATCCCTCTCTGTCCTTTTGTTTGTTTCATTTTTTTGTAGTAGGAAAATCCTTCTCCCTCCCCATTTCCTTTGCAGCCGCCCCATACCTTCCTTTTTTTTTTTTGTAGTAGGGCAATACAACTCCATCTACTTCCCTACCACCTCTGCTGATGAGCCACCCACACCGGCCACAAACTGCCGCCGGCACCAGCATAAGATCTTTACAGACGGTGACATAAACACACTGATATTGCTACGGCTCCATATTTTGTTACATAGTCCAGAAGAATCAGGAGCACCAGTTCTCATCTGTTATTTCTCTCTAGCTGCCCCATTGATTTCAAAACAAATATTGTTAAAAGATTTGTTTAAAAAAGCAATTAAAAAAAAAATGTATATACTGTATATATATACTGTCAATTTGTATATATGTAAAGTTTATATATATATATATATATATATATATATTATCTGTATATATATATATATATATATATATATATATATATATATACTGTATATACAGTATATATAATTTCTAAAAATTATATATTAATAAAGTATATCATCAACCTTACATGTCAATCTTCATTTGCTACACCTCTCTGCCAATCCATTCACTGAAACAGACATGAGATGAAGGCTTCCTCTTGCCTCCAGGATTAAACACAAAATTCGCACTCTGAAACACAAAGCCCACAATTGCATTGCTCCCCCCATAATCTCAGACCTTGTCTCAATATACTCTCCCTACACCTTTATTCTTCCCACAATCTCCTACTATCCTCCTCTCTTGTTACCTCCTCACATTCCCATTTACAATACTTCTTCAGACTTGCTCCTATCTTGTTGAACTCTTTGCCTCACTCCACAAGACTCTCATCTATCTTTGAAAACTTTCAAACTCTCCCTAAAAACTGTACTATTCAGGGACGAATAAAACCTAAACTAAACTTTGCTAACTCCATTGCTATCATGTAATCCTAGTAGACCAGCTGTTTGTAGATAACCCTCATAATAGACATTTATAATAGTGCAACAGCAGGGCCCTCTACTCATTTGTCCCCTTTATAAATGTTACCTTGTATACTGCCTATGTTTATAGCGCTGCAGAATCTGTATGTGCGCTATACAAAAAAACACACACACACACACATATATATATATATATATATATATATATATAAAATTAATTAATTGTTTTCTCTTCATTTATATTTGTTTTTGTCTCATTTTTTATATAGTAAAAAAAAAATAGATATATTTTTTAATCAAATCAATAAAAAAATAATGGTCATAATTATACGCACCTTTTCTTTAATATTTAATAACATGTCTCTAAGGAATAAATTAATTAAAAGCTTCTTTTAGTCATTACTGTCATTGTTTTTTCCAAGCTTTGTTTTCCATGTGCTTCTGGCAGCCATTTTACTCACCTCTCTTACTGAATCTAGTACAGAGTGTGTGATGCTACTCAGTTCCTGCATGCCCTCTTATGATCAGACTGTTGAACATCATCCGTGTGAGACAGGTTGCAGTCTCAGAATTGTGATGTCATCACATATTATTTAATGGGCCTCTGTTCAGTATGCTTTGCCCTTGCGTTGTCTCAGACCTGTTTGTGAGTTCCTGTGTTCCAGTTCCTGTGTATTACCTGGATAGTCTGACGTCCCTTCTGGTTCCTGATCCCTGGCTTGTTCATGACTCTGCTGTTCTCCTTGTTCCTGATTCCCGCTCGTCTCACTACTCACTTTGGCTGCTGACTTGGTTCGTCTGACTACCAGCTCTGGCTTTGACTCTTGGCTTTTTATTTGACTTGTGGACTTTTTATTATTTTTTGTTATTAATAAAGGTGTGATTAGTTTTTGAACTTCTAGTCTCAGTCTGATTTCTGGCACCCTGACAATTACTCGTTTCTACTTGAATTTTAGAACAATCTTCTTTAGTCCTCTTTCAAATTTTAATGTTTTATTTTACCATTTGTTTTTTTGAGATTTCTAAACATCTACTTTAATATTTTATTCATTATTTTTATATCATTTATAAAAAATAATGTTTATATATGCTCATATTTGTTTATTTTTTTAATATATATTGTTTCTTATTATTTTTTCATTATTTGTTTTCAATTAATTTTATAAAAGGATTTAATACATGAACCAAATTAAAATAAACTGAATTTATTATTATTTTTTAATTAAAACCTCTATAAATGATATTAGAAAATTTAACTTTTTATGTACACATATTAGTAAATATTTTCTGTGAAGTTGAAATAATAATTTTAAATGTATGTTTAATTTGTTAAATTATTTGTAATATTTAATTTTAAATATTTGTAATTTGTTTGTTTACAGCAAATTCAGATCTTGAGAATTTATTTTCAAATATCAAAAAATTATTAACCAAAAAAAAGGTATTTTTTTTATATATTTTTGTTAAAAAAGTATGTATTGTCTAATAATGTATGCATGTTTATGTGAGTTATTTAAGAGTTTGTGTGTGTGTAAGTGCATTATGAGATATCATTTTATTTAAAAAATATTTTTATATTTTTTTTAAATAAATTTAATTATAATGAATACAATGTTAAAAATATTATAAAAAAATATTTTTATTATTAAATTATTTATAAATTAAATATAATTTAATTTGATAATAATTGTACTTTTTTAAATTTATTGTTTATATACTTATATTTTTAGATTTATTGTATTAAATAATTGTCATAAAATGTATAGTTAAATACAATAAATGTATTTTATTTTTTATTAACATTAAATTATTAATATGTTTTTTAGATGGCTAAGTGTATTGTGCAGGGATGCAACTCTAAACAAATAAAAAAGAAAAACTCTGGGAAAATTATACTACAATGCTTTCAAAGATCACCAAGTAGAATAAAAAAATGGGGCGCGATCCGATATAGATCGTAGTTTTCGGCGCAAGCGAGGTAACCCGCGTCGCCCGCAGTTTCAGCTCGCAACTCGAGCTATCCAATATTCACCGCCGTCAGATGCTAAACTGGCGTAAGTCAGAAAAACCGACGAGCAGGCAAAATGTGCGCAAATACACCTTTTAGTCGTCGCAAGTACTTGCGCCTGTATTTTGTTCACGTAAAGTCTCAATAAAGTGTAGTTTTATGCAAATTAGCCTACGACTCGTAAAAAATAACGCCAGTTCTAAGAGATGCGCCACGTAATGATGAGATTCAAAAATCATACTTAAACACCTGCGCAGCCGCCATTTCTTTAGTGTGTTTGGTTGGTTCTTGGAGCTACAGCACACTACAGCGAGTATAGAGATTAGTGGTAAGAGTAGTGAGAAAGGAGCATTTCATCAAGTTAGTTAGGTCGGATTGTTGGATTGTTAAGCCAGTACATTTACTTACACTTTTTTTCATATTGCACACATTTTGCATACACACATATACAAAATACACAACACTTTTTTTTGATAACACCCAACACTTTTTATTTATCTTTTACAGTTTGAAAGGCTGAGTGTCTGGTTGTGATTGTGTGTGATTGAAGTGGGAGTGAGTGTGAGTGTGTGAGTGTGTGTAGTGTGAGGATGTCAGGGAGAGATAGGGCTGGGGGAGGAGGGAAGGGGAGTCGCAGGGAGAGGATTATGTACAGGAGGAGCAGCAGGGTCCCCGTCAGGGAGTGAGCGGAGTGGGGAGAGGGAGAGCCAGAAGGGAGGATGGGAGTGGGGTTGCCCCAAGGCCAGGCACACTGAGAAGAGGGATAGAGGGTGCACATGGGGATAGAAGGGGGGAGGAGGGAGAGGATAGGGAGGAACCCACACCAGGGACATCCCAGGGAGGGAGCCAGGCAGCCCAGGACGAGGAGCGTATGAGGTGTCCGAATTTCAGTTTTGCCGAAAACCTCGCTCTAGTCCAGGCTGTCCTGGAGAACCATAATGCCCTCTTTGGACAAGAGAAGGGCAAAGGAGTTGCCCGTAGGCGTAAAGATGCTTGGCAGAAGGTGGTGGAGGCCGTCAATGGTGTGTCCCAACAGAGGAGGAATGTGGACGGCCTAAAGAAGAGGTGGAATGATTGCAAGAGGAGAGTCAAGGAGAGGATGGGCCAGGAAGCAATCTCCCAGAGGGCAACAGGAGGTGGGCCTCACTATGAGGCCGAATACAATGAGTGGCAGGAGCTCATTCGTAGGTCCCTGAGCCTCACAGCAGTCCGTGGACTTCCAGGGGCTCGTGACTCAGGGACTGCAACATCAGCACAGCATGCTGGTGAGTAACATCCCACACACTAGTATTATATGTATTTGAGTTATAACATCCTATATTGTCACACATTCATGTACACAATGAGGATCATGGTATTTTGATTACTAACAACTAAATATACAATGAGATTTCACATTAAAGGGACATGAAACACAAAGAATTTATTTCATTATTCAGATAGAGAATACAGTTTTAAACAACATCAAAATTTACTTCCATTATCTATTTTTAATTATTATTTTGATAATCTTAGTTTATTAAATATCAATGCACATGGGTGAGGCAATCACACGAGGCATTGATGTACAGCCACCAATCAGCAGCTTCTGAGCCTATCTAGAAATGCATTTCAGCTAAGAATATCAAGATAATGAAGCATATTAGCTACTGGAAGTAAATTACAAGTTTTTTTAAATTCCATGCTTGGCTAGCTGAATCATGAAATAATAAATATGGTTTGCATGTCCATTTAATGCTACTTAACACATTGAAAATCATGATATGAGGTAGAATAGTGAAATACTAACATGTCTCAGAGTAACACAGGCCACAAGCCACATGTAGACCTTTCAGTAAATGGACACCATAGTCATCACAACCATAGTGTCACTTAAAGAACACATTTTCTCCATCACTGACATGTACACAGAACTATTGTATGAAACACATACATGTATAATTTGCATATTACAAACCCTCATATCACAAATCTCAATGTGCACATGCATGTTATAGAGTTTGACATGAGAATGTGGATAGGCCCTAGCATGTAAATTGTATGCCCACATGGATAGATATCTGACTGTACTAATCCCTCTCATCATTTGACTCCTCCACAGAACCTCCAGTCACCAGGGTGCCTACGCCCATGAATCCCCCAACACCGGTTCAAACTATATGTCCACCTCAACCACCGGTACAGATAATACAGCAGGAGTATGCCAGGCATGACATGGCTTGGACTGCCTCAATAGAGAATCCACATATCATGCCGCCTGCATTAGAGGAGGATACTTGGCAGGAGCCCTGGCACGAGGAATATTCCTTTGGCTTGGAGGGGGAGCCCCGCCAGCCCCGAAGGGTAGATGTATTTACCCCCCCCAAGAATATCATGGCACTACAGGAGTATACCAGCAGGCTGAGTGGATGCACACCAGCGGCCATTGGGACTATCGGTCCATCCCGACATCTGGACCATCATCATCAGTTGGAAGGGCTCCACCAACTGTAATCCATCGCCCTGCACCTCCAGCTCATATTCCTGTGGCTGCACCTCCAGCTGAGATATCTGTTCCTGCACGTCCAGCTGAGGTTGTTGTTCCGGCACCTCCAGCTGCTGTTTTTGTTCCGGCACCTCCAACTGAGGTTGTTGTTCCTGCACCTCCAGCTGCTGTTTTTGTTCCGGCACCTCCAACTGAGGTTGTTGTTCCTGCACCTCCAGCTGCTGTTTTTGTTCCGGCACCTCCAACTGAGGTTGTTGTTCCGGCACCTCCAACTGAGGTTGTTGTTCCGGCACCTCCAACTGAGGTTGTTGTTCCTGCACCTCCAGCTGAGGAACACGTAATTGAAACAGTGCCTATTGTCCCTGCTGCTGAAGAGCCCATGGATCAATTGAGTTCCGCCATGGGTGACGAATATATCTCACTACAGAGGAGGCAAACATTGACCTGTGAGACTCTAACGGCAACGTGTCAAAGAATGCAGAGGGAACAACACAGGTTCCATAGAAGCCAACAGCGTTTGCAACAGAGATCAAATGAGCTGCAAAGGGACATGGCAGCATCTGTATCAGCTATGGTCCAAAACCAAAACCAAATGCTGCGAGTCATATCGGACATGCAAATACAGAGTGACCAAAGATGGAGGGAACAGAACCAACTGTTGGGGGCTTTGGTGGAGCATTTCACCCACCAGCAGGACATGGCATCAAGTATCTCCTCTGTGACCAGCACTCCTACTGGATCCACACAACCCAGGAGAGGCAGAAGACCCACACCAGGCCCCTCATCTAAGAGGCCTAAAAAAAAAAAAAATATTATTCTATTTCATTGAAAATCTTGTCCTCTGTTATTTACTATCTAATTGTCATCCACATCCATGTGAGTTGTGTTTTAGTACAGTAATATTGATAAAACATATAATAATACCTGTGTTGAAATGGACCAAAAAGGTATTATTATAATGTTTATGACATATTCCTGCTCAATAAACAACATCACATGGTTGTGTCTCAACGGTACATATAGTAATATTAACTTCTAAGATGTACATCAAGGTTTCTCACATCCAATATAAATTGACACGTTGGTATATATAACTAATAATGTATTTAAAGAAGGTGTTAACATAAGGTATAAATATCCATTATCCTCATTCTTAATGATAGTGAACTAAACATGAATGAAACAAATTATAAATATACAGTAATTAGGGTTGTTAAAGGGACATAAAAGCAAATATTTTTACTTCATGATTTTGAAGGAGAAGATAATTCCAAAAAGAAATTATAATTTCATTCTATTATTTATGTTGCTTCATTCTATTGATATTCTTTGCTGAAAACCATATCGAGATATGCTTGGTAGCTGATGATTAGTAGCTGTATATAGATGCCTCCTGCGATTTCTTCACTGTGTGCATTTCTATGTCTTCATTAAAGTATATCTAAATAAATAATGAAAATAGGTAATTGATTTAAATTATAAGGTTTTTACAAATTATCTTCTCTATCCTTAATCATGAAACAATATGTTTGGGTATAGTGTCCCTTTAAGGGAAGGGGGTTGGGATGTAGTAGTTTCACTTACATGCAGTGGAAATCCAAAGTTTTAAATTCTGCAAGACATGATATATACACATGCAATGGTTGGTGAGGTACTGTCAAACATCATAATACATGTGAATGTTACGGTTTACTGTACTTATGAATAAGTAACTTACAGGTGAAGTATTCCCGGATGACATAATCCCTCACTTCATTCCCCCTCAGTGTCCCCCTGTCCACATCCTCAAGTACAGGAACCAGCTGCTGCTGCTGCTCTGGGTCAATGTCCCCCAACAAACGTGTGTCCACAGCAATGTTGTGTAGAATACAGCAAGCATTGACAATGGAACACACTTTGTTGGGGTTATACTGTAGTGCTCCGCCTGTAACATCCAGACACCTGAACCTGGTTTTTAATAGGCCAAAGCTCCTTTCAATGACATTCCTTGTTCTTATGTGTGCCTCCTGGTACCTGAGTTGTGGCTCCGTAATGGGGTGCACCAAGGGGGTTAATAGCCATGGTCTGCAGCCGTACCCTGCGTCACCTGTCATGTAACATATGTGTTTGGATTACTACAGGTACATCATGTGCTTTAAAGGGACACAACATGAATCACATATAAAAGATAGATTTAATAAAAACATTAATGGAAGTAATCAGGATAGTTATTTAAAATTAAAAGGCCTATCTGAATAATGGAAGTGCAATTTATACTAGACTGTACATTTAATAAGAACCTGCAATTGTTAGCAGCTTGATAATTAACTTCGATTAGATCATTTTCTCCATTCTATAGATAACTTTTGATGACAAGCATATTAGATATGCTCAATAGCTGCTGATTGGTGGCTGCACATAGAAGCCTCATATGATTGGCTCATATATGTGAATTAGAAATTTAAAAAAAATATATATTTAAAGAATGAATAAAATGATATAAGAGAAGTGAATTGTAATGCTGTTTAACATTGTATTCTCTATCTGACACATGAGATGACAATATGTGTTTAGTGTCCCTTTATTAGAAATATACAGACAGAATGAAGGTACTCACCAAGCAGCCATCCTCCCGAAAGTGTTCCATTTTCAAACATATTGAATAAGGAGGTCTGGCGCAGGATGTAGGAATCATGTGCACTCCCTGGGAAGCCTGCATACACATGTAAGAATTTCAGATTGGTATTGCAGACCATCTGGCAATTCAATGAGTGAAACCCTTTCCTGTTAATATAGAGGATTGTCTCCTCATGTGGGGCCACAATACGCACATGTGTGCAATCAATTGCCCCCATGACATTAGGAATACCCCCCAGTCGATAGAAGCCTTGTTTAAGACGGTTCCATTCCTGGGGGGTATGGGGGAAATTAATGTATCGTTGTGTCTGGTTATCTAGAGCATTCAGAACCTCCCCTAGAATCCTGGAGAAGGTAGACTGCGCTAGGCCAGACACAAGCCCCTCTGTTGACTGGTATGAGCCAGTTGCCAGGAAGTGTACAACACACAACAGCTTCTGCATACCAGTCAGAGCTCGGTTCCTATACGCTTGAGGGTCAATTTCATCCTTCAACACCTCATATAGGTTAATGAGGCTTGCAGATGTCAAGCGATATTTTTCCCTGACCTCCACTTCTGTCATCCCAAACAGGGTGACCCTAACCCTGTGTACCCTTGGTGCTCTTCCCCTCTGCTGATGCCTTTGTCTTATAGGCCCTGCTGGCCTATGGGCAGCTGCAGCAACAGCAGCATGGGGAGCACCAGGAACAGGGACAACAGCAGGAGGAGCAGGGAGGGCAGCAGCAGGGATACCATCCAAAACAGGGGCTTGTAGGGGTTCAAGCACCCCTTGTGCCCCACGACGCTGTCTGACTCTAAATGCAATATACTGCAAGGGAAACATGGTGGCTAATGAGGGTGTGCATTTGCAGGTGTTTTAAGGCTGCAGGTGAGAGGTTGTGCTGTTTGTGATTGGTTTGACACACTTGCAGGGGCAGGAATAATAAATGCTTTTAAGAGGTTAACTATTTGTGAACAAGCTGCTGCTATGTATATTGTTAGGCATGCATTTGTTAGGCCTTCTGAGAGTTACGTTGGTTTCTAAGTCAGTGCAAGGGTACCTGCGCCTTCAATTTGTGGCGAGCTGAGAATGGAGTAGATTTTGTAAAATCTGCGCGCGTAAGTCCTTACGCCGTATATTGGATAGCAAATTGCGCATGTTTTGTATGTCAGTCTATGGGCCAAAAAACTACGGGCGACGCCAGAAATCTACGCGCGTAACTTCTAGCTTACGCCGTATATAGGATACCAAACCCGCGCAATTATTGGCGTCGCCGGCTTTTGCGGGCGACGATTTTTATCGGATGGACCCCCTGGATTGAAAATTCTGGTCCACATTTTGAAAATATAGACTAAATGATAAATAATATTATGCAATGTAAAACTAGCATAAATTTTCTAATGTATTCAGAACATTTTACCAATGATTGCTATGAAATAATAGGTTGTAAGAAGACTTTAAAAAAAATACATTACCAACCATATTTAAAAATATTGATACAGTAATTCAAAATTTACCTTTATTTAGTAATTTAGTATCAAATGAATTTTGTAATGAAGATTCATACGATAGTGATATTATTTATGAAGATAAATCCAAAATTAAAAATATTCCATTTTGGAAATTTGATCACAGTTATTCTTCAGAAATTATTTTTAAACATAAATAATTTATAGACAAAAAATAATTTGCTAAAGAAAATATAATATTAGCAAGGAAAATTCCAATTTCTAATTCTGGAAAGTTGAAAAACAAAATACACGACCACAACAAAAGAATACATATATTTTAACTAAGTCTACAGATCATCAACATAAAGAAGATCAAACAAAAAAAGATTTTCAAGTTCTTAAAATTTCAAAAAATAAATTTGCAAAAAATAAATCTACAACAACAAAATCTTTTATTAAATACTGTTGTATTGGTACTTGGACTGGACCAATTGAAGATTTATTAAAAGAAATGAGTAGTACAAAAAAAGAAGAAAGTAATGAAGAATTAAAACAAAAACAAAAATATGTACATTTAGAAAAATAAATAAATGATAATGATGTTATAATGATAAATGAAATTAATAGATCTGAGACTTCATTAGTTCTAGAAGAAACTATATAAAAAAACAAACAATGGATTTGTCAGACAATACATATGTACCAGAAAGTGACTCTTTTTCAGTTGTTTCAGAAGATGATTTTAGTGTATCAAAATGTATTAAAAAACAAACATTTTTAGTATTTGACCAGCTTTTTCTAAAAATAAAATATATAATTTTCCAAATTTTTTTTTTCAAAAATCGAAAATATAACAAAAACAATTACTGGAACATGTTTAACAATTTATGGTGAATGCTCAAATGGACACAACAGCAAAATTTGGACTAATCAACCACATATTGGTAGAACTACTGTAGGAAATGTATTACTTTGTGCATCAGTCATTCTAACTGGCAATCATTTTTCTAAAATTCAAGAATATTTTTAATTAATTAATTTTCAGTTTTTATCTGCAACTACTTATTATAAATATAATTTTTTTTAAAAGCTATTGACTTAAATTGTAAAAAAATAAAGAAAAATCTTAATTGAGTCTTTTAAATGGAAACATATAGCAATAATGGGAGATGGATAATGTGATAGTCCGGGTTATAATGTTAAGTATTGTACTTATACCTTAATGGAAGAAGATACAGAAAAAATAATTGACTTTAATATAATTCAAGTATCAGAAGCAACATTGTCAGTTGCAATGGAAGCCAAAGCTTTTCGACGAAGTGTTAATAATCTTATCAATGACCAAATTGATATTATGACCATAGCTACTGATCTTCATGTATCAATTAAAAAAATAATTAAAAAAGAGTACACATCCATAACCCACCAATTTGATTTATGGCACTATGTCAAATCTTAAAAAAAAAAAAATTATTAGCATTGTCCAGAAAAAAAAGAAAATTCAGATTTAATACCATGGATTTCATCTATAATAAACCATCTCTGGTACTCTTCAGCTTATTGTAAAGGTGACATTTTAATTTTTTCAGAATTATGGCATTCAGTATTGTTTCATGTAACTGACACTCATATATGGTCAACTGGTACAAAAATAAATAAATGTCTTCACGAAGATCTTTCTGAAGATGAAAATAGAAAGCATCCATGGATCGTTGTTGGTTTCTGAAAAACAATTATTAAAAGATTTAATTTATTTAAAAAATTTCAGTCATACTGATCAAATAGAGGTATACCATAGCATGGGTCTCAAATTTTTACCAAAACATGTTCATTTTAAAATGGACGCAATGATAACTAGAACACATTTAGCAGCAATTGCATATAATTCAAACTTAAACAGACCGTAAGCAACTATTCAAAAATCAAATAAAATTAGTGGTGCCATTGGTCAGTTACGTTTCAATTTTTTTTTTCTAAAATGAAAAAAAAAAGTGGCAAGTTAAAACAATATATGAAGAAACAACTAATGAATATGTCTTTCCAATTATGGAAGAGATCTTAAAATTGTTTATGGGAGAATTTGACTATTCTTGGGAACCAAGAAATTCCTATCTGTCATCAAATATAGCTACATTAGAAAGACTTAGTTAAAAAACATTGATCTCATTTTAAAATGTTATTAAAAAATTTTTTGTAAATTATTTGCAAAGAAAATTTAAAAGATTACAGTATATAAATAATAAAAAAACCTTTCAAAAAGATCTTGAACACGTCTTAGTCTTGTTTTTTTAAAAGCAGCACTGTAGCGATGCATCTCAATTAAAATTGACGATCATTTAATCTATTAAAATAGTTATGTACACAAATACAATTCATTTAATCATCCATTTGTTGTATGCTTTTTAGTTCTTTACAACATAATGATTCAATCTCTGTATTCATCACAATACATTTTGAACAAGCACACCATTCTAAATTTCCTGCTCAAATTGACATGCTTGAATTTTTTTCCTGTTCATTCATTTCTAAAGATACATTATTTCTTTAATCTATTGGATCCCATAAATGTGTTAACGATGGATCTATTGGTAATGGCCGATTTCTTCTTTTTTCATTAAATTTAATTCTCTATTTAATTTTTTTTTAAAAAAATATTATACACCAACCATGAAAATGTGTGTGTGTATTTATGTATGTATATGTATGACTTGGTTTTAGGAAGGGCAGAGGCCCGAAACGTTGCCTGTATTTCACTGCTTGTAATAAAACTTTAAAATGCTATTTGGAGTGCTGCAGCCATTTCTATTTTTTATATATATATATATATATATATATATATATATATATATATATATATATATATATATATATATATATATATATATAAATATATACATGAAAAAAAATATATATACTGTATATATATATATATATATATATATATATTTATATATATATATACACATAAATAATTATTTACATTATAAAATTTTAATCTTAAAAATAATATAAATACATAATTTAAGATTTTTTTATAAATATATATATATATATATATTTCAAGTGATGGTGTAAGTGCACTCTCACCAACTTATGCAACTTGTCAGGGTGCTGTAAGATAATAGATAAACTGTAGCAAAGAAGCACTCACTGAACGATTCCAACTGTGACAAAAGACTTTAATTCAAACGAGTGACGTTTCGGGACAATAGCAGTCCCTTCCTCTGTCAGAGGAAGGGACTGCTATTGTCCCGAAACGTCACTCGTTTGAATTAAAGTCTTTTGTCACAGTTGGAATCGTTCAGTGAGTGCTTCTTTGCTACAGTTTATATATATATATATATATATATATATATACATAAAATTACAAAAATAAATATGCAAAAAATGCCCACGAGAAAAAAGGGTACATTTATTATACAATTTTGTCAGGTCACCTTAGTGCTCGGAGTACATACATTTTTAATTAGAAATATATTAATAAAAGGATCATCTTGAACCAACCTTGAACCTATCCAGCACTAGCTTATATATCTTGAATGTTTATAAAAATTAAAATAACCATTAATACAAAAATATTTATAAGCATCAAATAAGTTTAAGTAGATAATTATTTTATTATATATTGATTATTTTCTAAAAAAAAATATATATGTATCAATATAGTAAGCAATTCTATTAAAGAAGTATTGATAACAGGCGTTATAAAGATCTGGAAATAAATATCTTCAAATTAACCATAAGCAAATAATTGCTTTGAAGGGTATCTTTAGAACAGTTACACAGTCATTTTGTTTTTATGCACAACACATTTGCAGGAAAAAAAGTTAAAGTAAATCAGTCCTGTTATAGACTTCATGCAGGTAAGCGTTATGCAGCAGAGCACAAACAGATAAAATATTCTTAAACCTTTACCTTCCATCACTCTAGGTGGATTGCTTGCTAACCTTTCATTTGCAGATTAAATCTGTTTGTTTGTGCTATGCTACATAACACTTACCTACATGAAGCTATAACCATGACTGATTTTTTTTTTAAATTTTTTATTGAAAATGCTCTGTTCATAAAAACTAAACGACTGTACTAATGATACCCTGCAAAGCTTATGGTTCACTTGGAGATATTTATTTCCAGATCTTGATAACGTCAGATATCAATACCCTTTTTCAATATGATTGCTCACTTTATTAATACAAATTTAATTTACATTTTTTTTATAGATAATAATCTATGTAAAATAGAATAATTATCCGCTTAAAATTATTGGCATCCTATAAACATTTTTTATTGCTAGTTTTTCTCTATTTAAGCTAGTGCTGGATTAAAAATAGTAGTTAATTTTGTGTATTTTTCATATATATATATATACAATGGAAAGGACCTTGACGTGGTGCCTGAGCTTTCCCATTTGGCCAGATGCGGTAACTAACCTTTCCAGTTGTGATTTTATCTTAGCTGTCAACTAGCTGGTGAGTGCTGGGTGTTTCTATGTGTTGTATTACTTTTTGTTTGTAATCCCCATTGTTTCTTGCACCCATTCCGGGCTGGGGTTAACTGCCTGTGGCTCTGGTGACATCACAGCTTTTTGGAGTGCTATTTAGCAACCAGGGTTGGATGTTGCTGAGTCACAGGATGTGTACCTGGTCCGGTCTTGGAGTGCAGTTCCCTTCCATGTTTTGTATTTTCTCTGGGTGATTACATCCACTTGTGCACCCCTTCTTTGTTCTCAGTCTGTTTGGCTTTGTGAGCTCGCATGATGGTGTGGCTGTGTTAGGGACTCAGGCAATGGAAAGGACCTTGACGTGGTGCCAGAGCTTTCCCATTTGGCCAGATGCGGTAACTAACCTTTCCAGTTGTGATTTTATCTTAGCTGTGAGCTAGCTGGTGAGTGCTGGGTGTTTCTATGTGCTGTATTACTTTTTGTTTGTAATCCCCCTTGTTTCTTGCACCCATTCCGGGCTGGGGTTAACTGCCTGTGGCTCTGGTGACATCACAGCTTTTTTGGACTGCTATTTAGCACCCAGGGCTGGATGTTGCTGAGTCACAGGATGTGTACTTGGTCCTGTCTTGGAGTGCAGTTCCCTTCCATATTTTGTATTTTCTCTGGGTGATTACAGCCACCTGTGCACCCCGTCTTTGTTCTCAGTCTGTTTGGCTTTGTGAGCTCGCATGATGGTGTGGCTGTGATAGGGACTCAGGCAATGGAAAGGACCTTGAGGTTGTGCCTGAGCTTTCCCATTTGGCGAGATGCGGTAACTAACCTTTCCAGTTGTGATTTTATCTTAGCTGTGAGCTAGCTGGTGAGTGCTGGGTGTTTCTATGTGTTGTATTACTTTTTGTTTGTAATCCCCCTTTTTTTCTTGCACCCATTCCGGGCTGGGGTTAACTGCCTGTGGCTCTGGTGACATCACAGCTTTTTTGGAGTGCTATTTAGCACCCAGGGCTGGATGTTGCTGAGTCACGGGATGTGTTCCTGGTCCGGTCTTGGAGTGCAGTTCCCTTCCAAGTTTTGTATTTTCTCTGGGTGATTACATCCATCTGTGCACCCCTTCTTTGTTCTCAGTCTGTTTGGCTTTGTGAGCTTGCATGATGGTGTGGCTGTGTTAGGGACTCAGGCAATGGAAAGGACCTTGACGTGGTGCCTGAGCTTTCCCATTTGGCCAGATGCGGTAACTAACCTTTCCAGTTGTGATTTTATCTTAGCTGTGAGCTAGCTGGTGAGTGCTGGGTGTTTCTATGTGTTGTATTACTTTTTTGTTTGTAATCCCCCTTGTTTCTTGCACCCATTCCGGGGGTTAACTGCCTGTGGCTCTGGTGACATCACAGCTTTTTTGGAGTGCTATTTAGCACCCAGGGCTGGATGTTGCTGAGTCACAGGATGTGTACCTAGTCCGGTCTTGGAGTGCAGTTCCCTTCCATGTTTTGTATTTTCTCTGGGTGATTACATCCACCTGTGCACCCCTTCTTTGTTCTCAGTCTGTTTGGCTTTGTGAGCTCGCATGATGGTGTGGCTGTGTTAGGGACTCAGGCAATGGAAAGGACCTTGACGTGGTGCCTGAGCTTTCCCATTTGGCCAGATGCGGTAACTAACCTTTCCAGTTGTGATTTTATCTTAGCTGTGAGCTAGCTGGTGAGTGCTGGGTGTTTCTATGTGTTGTATTACTTTTTGTTTGTAATCCCCCTTGTTTCTTGCACCCATTCCGGGCTGGAGTTAACTGCCTGTGGCTCTGGTGACATCACAGCTTTTTTGGAGTGCTATTTAGCACCCAGGACTGGATGTTGCTGAGTCACAGGATGTGTACCTAGTCCGGTCTTGGAGTGCAGTTCCCTTCCATGTTTTGTATTTTCTCTGGGTGATTACATCCACCTGTGCACCCCTTCTTTGTTCTCAGTCTGTTTGGCTTTGTGAGCTCGCATGATGGTGTGGCTGTGTTAGGGACTCAGGCAATGGAAAGGACCTTGACGTGGTGCCTGAGCTTTCCCATTTGGCCAGATGTGGTAACTAACCTTTCCAGTTGTGATTTTATCTTAGCTGTGAGCTAGCTGGTGAGTGCTGGGTGTTTCTATGTGTTGTATTACTTTTTGTTTGTAATCCCCCTTGTTTCTTGCAACCATTCCGGGCTGGGGTTAACTGCCTGTGGCTCTGGTGACATCACAGCTTTTTTGGAGTGCTATTTAGCACCCAGGGCTGGATGTTGCTGAGTCACAGGATGTGTACCTAGTCCGGTCTTGGAGTGCAGTTCCCTTCCATGTTTTGTATTTTCTCTGGGTGATTACATCCACCTGTGCACCCCTTCTTTGTTCTCAGTCTGTTTGGCTTTGTGAGCTCGCATGATGGTGTGGCTGTGATAGGGACTCAGGCAACGGAAAGGACCTTGAGGTTGTGCCTGAGCTTTCCCATTTGGCGAGATGCGGTAACTAACCTTTCCAGTTGTGATTTTATCTTAGCTGTGAGCTAGCTGGTGAGTGCTGGGTGTTTCTATGTGTTGTATTACTTTTTGTTTGTAATCCCCCTTTTTTTCTTGCACCCATTCCGGGCTGGGGTTAACTGCCTGTGGCTCTGGTGACATCACAGCTTTTTTGGAGTGCTATTTAGCACCCAGGGCTGGATGTTGCTGAGTCACAGGATGTGTACCTGGTCTGGTCTTGGAGTGCAGTTCCCTTCCATGTTTTGTATTTTCTCTGGGTGATCACATCCACCTGTGTACCCCTTCTTTGTTCTCAGTCTGTTTGGCTTTGTGAGCTCGCATGATGGTGTGGCTGTGTTAGGGACTCAGGCAATGGAAAGGACCTTGACGTGGTGCCTGAGCTTTCCCATTTGGCCAGATGCGGTAATTAAACTTTCCAGTTGTGATTTTATCTTAGCTGTGAGCTAGCTGGTGAGTGCTGGGTGTTTCTATGTGTTGTATTACTTTTTGTTTGTAATCCCCTTTGTTTCTTGCACCCATTCCGGGCTGGGGTTAACTGCCTGTGGCTCTGGTGACATCACAGCTTTTTTGGAGTGCTATTTAGCACCCAGGGCTGGATGTTGCTGAGTCACAGGATGTGTTCCTGGTCCGGTCTTGGAGTGCAGTTCCCTTCCATGTTTTGTATTTTCTCTGGGTGATTACATCCATCTGTGCACCCCTTCTTTGTTCTCAGTCTGTTTGGCTTTGTGAGCTTGCATGATGGTGTGGCTGTGTTAGGGACTCAGGCAATGGAAAGGACCTTGACGTGGTGCCTGAGCTTTCCCATTTGGCCAGATGCGGTAACTAACCTTTCCAGTTGTGATTTTATCTTAGCTGTGAGCTAGCTGGTGAGTGCTGGGTGTTTCTATGTGTTGTATTACTTTTTTGTTTGTAATCCCCCTTGTTTCTTGCACCCATTCCGGGGGTTAACTGCCTGTGGCTCTGGTGACATCACAGCTTTTTTGGAGTGCTATTTAGCACCCAGGGCTGGATGTTGCTGAGTCACAGGATGTGTACCTAGTCCGGTCTTGGAGTGCAGTTCCCTTCCATGTTTTGTATTTTCTCTGGGTGATTACATCCACCTGTGCACCCCTTCTTTGTTCTCAGTCTGTTTGGCTTTGTGAGCTCGCATGATGGTGTGGCTGTGATAGGGAATCAGGCAATGGAAAGGACCTTGAGGTTGTGCCTGAGCTTTCCCATTTGGCGAGATGCGGTAACTAACCTTTCCAGTTGTGATTTTATCTTAGCTGTGAGCTAGCTGGTGAGTGCTGGGTGTTTCTATGTGTTGTATTACTTTTTGTTTGTAATCCCCCTTTTTTTCTTGCACCCATTCCGGGCTGGGGTTAACTGCCTGTGGCTCTGGTGACATCACAGCTTTTTTGGAGTGCTATTTAGCACCCAGCGCTGGATGTTGCTGAGTCACAGGATGTGTACCTGGTCTGGTCTTGGAGTGCAGTTCCCTTCCATGTTTTGTATTTTCTCTGGGTGATCACATCCACCTGTGTACCCCTTCTTTGTTCTCAGTCTGTTTGGCTTTGTGAGCTCGCATGATGGTGTGGCTGTGTTAGGGACTCAGGCAATGGAAAGGACCTTGACGTGGTGCCTGAGCTTTCCCATTTGGCCAGATGCAGTAATTAACCTTTCCAGTTGTGATTTTATCTTAGCTGTGAGCTAGCTGGTGAGTGCTGGGTGTTTCTATGTGTTGTATTACTTTTTGTTTGTAATCCCCCTTGTTTCTTGCACCCATTCCGGGCTGGGGTTAACTGCCTGTGGCTCTGGTGACATCACAGCTTTTTTGGAGTGCTATTTAGCACCCAGGGCTGGATGTTGCTGAGTCACAGGATGTGTTCCTGGTCCGGTCTTGGAGTGCAGTTCCCTTCCATGTTTTGTATTTTCTCTGGGTGATTACATCCATCTGTGCACCCCTTCTTTGTTCTCAGTCTGTTTGGCTTTGTGAGCTTGCATGATGGTGTGGCTGTGTTAGGGACTCAGGCAATGGAAAGGACCTTGACGTGGTGCCTGAGCTTTCCCATTTGGCCAGATGCGGTAACTAACCTTTCCAGTTGTGATTTTATCTTAGCTGTGAGCTAGCTGGTGAGTGCTGGGTGTTTCTATGTGTTGTATTACTTTTTTGTTTGTAATCCCCCTTGTTTCTTGCACCCATTCCGGGGGTTAACTGCCTGTGGCTCTGGTGACATCACAGCTTTTTTGGAGTGCTATTTAGCACCCAGGGCTGGATGTTGCTGAGTCACAGGATGTGTACCTAGTCCGGTCTTGGAGTGCAGTTCCCTTCCATGTTTTGTATTTTCTCTGGGTGATTACATCCACCTGTGCACCCCTTCTTTGTTCTCAGTCTGTTTGGCTTTGTGAGCTCGCATGATGGTGTGGCTGTGTTAGGGACTCAGGCAATGGAAAGGACCTTGACGTGGTGCCTGAGCTTTCCCATTTGGCCAGATGCGGTAACTAACCTTTCCAGTTGTGATTTTATCTTAGCTGTGAGCTAGCTGGTGAGTGCTGGGTGTTTCTATGTGCTGTATTACTTTTTGTTTGTAATCCCCCTTGTTTCTTGCACCCATTCCGGGCTGAGGTTAACTGCCTGTGGCTCTGGTGACATCACAGCTTTTTTGGACTGCTATTTAGCACCCAGGGCTGGATGTTGCTGAGTCACAGGATGTGTACTTGGTCCTGTCTTGGAGTGCAGTTCCCTTCCATATTTTGTATTTTCTCTGGGTGATTACAGCCACCTGTGCACCCCGTCTTTGTTCTCAGTCTGTTTGGCT
Organism: Bombina bombina; assembly: GCF_027579735.1. Lineage (NCBI taxonomy): Eukaryota > Metazoa > Chordata > Amphibia > Anura > Bombinatoridae > Bombina > Bombina bombina. The sequence continues at coordinate 242,393,119 of NC_069506.1, forward strand.
TTGTGAGCTCGCATGATGGTGTGGCTGTGATAGGGACTCAGGCAATGGAAAGGACCTTGAGGTTGTGCCTGAGCTTTCCCATTTGGCGAGATGCGGTAACTAACCTTTCCAGTTGTGATTTTATCTTAGCTGTGAGCTAGCTGGTGAGTGCTGGGTGTTTCTATGTGTTGTATTACTTTTTGTTTGTAATCCCCCTTTTTTTCTTGCACCCATTCCGGGCTGGGGTTAACTGCCTGTGGCTCTGGTGACATCACAGCTTTTTTGGAGTGCTATTTAGCACCCAGGGCTGGATGTTGCTGAGTCACAGGATGTGTACCTGGTCTGGTCTTGGAGTGCAGTTCCCTTCCATGTTTTGTATTTTCTCTGGGTGATCACATCCACCTGTGTACCCCTTCTTTGTTCTCAGTCTGTTTGGCTTTGTGAGCTCGCATGATGGTGTGGCTGTGTTAGGGACTCAGGCAATGGAAAGGACCTTGACGTGGTGCCTGAGCTTTCCCATTTGGCCAGATGCAGTAATTAAACTTTCCAGTTGTGATTTTATCTTAGCTGTGAGCTAGCTGGTGAGTGCTGGGTGTTTCTATGTGTTGTATTACTTTTTGTTTGTAATCCCCTTTGTTTCTTGCACCCATTCCGGGCTGGGGTTAACTGCCTGTGGCTCTGGTGACATCACAGCTTTTTTGGAGTGCTATTTAGCACCCAGTGCTGGATGTTGCTGACTCACGGGATGTGTTCCTGGTCCGGTCTTGGAGTGCAGTTCCCTTCCATGTTTTGTATTTTCTCTGGGTGATTACATCCATCTGTGCACTCCTTCTTTGTTCTCAGTCTGTTTGGCTTTGTGAGCTTGCATGATGGTGTGGCTGTGTTAGGGACTCAGGCAATGGAAAGGACCTTGACGTGGTGCCTGAGCTTTCCCATTTGGCCAGATGCGGTAACTAACCTTTCCAGTTGTGATTTTATCTTAGCTGTGAGCTAGCTGGTGAGTGCTGGGTGTTTCTATGTGTTGTATTACTTTTTTGTTTGTAATCCCCCTTGTTTCTTGCACCCATTCCGGGGGTTAACTGCCTGTGGCTCTGGTGACATCACAGCTTTTTTGGAGTGCTATTTAGCACCCAGGGCTGGATGTTGCTGAGTCACAGGATGTGTACCTAGTCCGGTCTTGGAGTGCAGTTCCCTTCCATGTTTTGTATTTTCTCTGGGTGATTACATCCACCTGTGCACCCCTTCTTTGTTCTCAGTCTGTTTGGCTTTGTGAGCTCGCATGATGGTGTGGCTGTGTTAGGGACTCAGGCAATGGAAAGGACCTTGACGTGGTGCCTGAGCTTTCCCATTTGGCCAGATGCGGTAACTAACCTTTCCAGTTGTGATTTTATCTTAGCTGTGAGCTAGCTGGTGAGTGCTGGGTGTTTCTATGTGTTGTATTACTTTTTGTTTGTAATCCCCCTTGTTTCTTGCACCCATTCCGGGCTGGGGTTAACTGCCTGTGGCTCTGGTGACATCACAGCTTTTTTGGAGTGCTATTTAGCACCCAGGGCTGGATGTTGCTGAGTCACAGGATGTGTTCCTGGTCCGGTCTTGGAGTGCAGTTCCCTTCCATGTTTTGTATTTTCTCTGGGTGATTACATCCATCTGTGCACCCCTTCTTTGTTCTCAGTCTGTTTGGCTTTGTGAGCTTGCATGATGGTGTGGCTGTGTTAGGGACTCAGGCAATGGAAAGGACCTTGACGTGGTGCCTGAGCTTTCCCATTTGGCCAGATGCGGTAACTAACCTTTCCAGTTGTGATTTTATCTTAGCTGTGAGCTAGCTGGTGAGTGCTGGGTGTTTCTATGTGTTGTATTACTTTTTTGTTTGTAATCCCCCTTGTTTCTTGCACCCATTCCGGGGGTTAACTGCCTGTGGCTCTGGTGACATCACAGCTTTTTTGGAGTGCTATTTAGCACCCAGGGCTGGATGTTGCTGAGTCACAGGATGTGTACCTAGTCCGGTCTTGGAGTGCAGTTCCCTTCCATGTTTTGTATTTTCTCTGGGTGATTACAGCCACCTGTGCACCCCTTCTTTGTTCTCAGTCTGTTTGGCTTTGTGAGCTCGCATGATGGTGTGGCTGTGTTAGGGACTCAGGCAATGGAAAGGACCTTGACGTGGTGCCTGAGCTTTCCCATTTGGCCAGATGCGGTAACTAACCTTTCCAGTTGTGATTTTATCTTAGCTGTGAGCTAGCTGGTGAGTGCTGGGTGTTTCTATGTGCTGTATTACTTTTTGTTTGTAATCCCCCTTGTTTCTTGCACCCATTCCGGGCTGAGGTTAACTGCCTGTGGCTCTGGTGACATCACAGCTTTTTTGGACTGCTATTTAGCACCCAGGGCTGGATGTTGCTGAGTCACAGGATGTGTACTTGGTCCTGTCTTGGAGTGCAGTTCCCTTCCATATTTTGTATTTTCTCTGGGTGATTACAGCCACCTGTGCACCCCGTCTTTGTTCTCAGTCTGTTTGGCTTTGTGAGCTCGCATGATGGTGTGGCTGTGATAGGGACTCAGGCAATGGAAAGGACCTTGAGGTTGTGCCTGAGCTTTCCCATTTGGCGAGATGCGGTAACTAACCTTTCCAGTTGTGATTTTATCTTAGCTGTGAGCTAGCTGGTGAGTGCTGGGTGTTTCTATGTGTTGTATTACTTTTTGTTTGTAATCCCCCTTTTTTTCTTGCACCCATTCCGGGCTGGGGTTAACTGCCTGTGGCTCTGGTGACATCACAGCTTTTTTGGAGTGCTATTTAGCACCCAGGGCTGGATGTTGCTGAGTCACAGGATGTGTACCTGGTCTGGTCTTGGAGTGCAGTTCCCTTCCATGTTTTGTATTTTCTCTGGGTGATCACATCCACCTGTGTACCCCTTCTTTGTTCTCAGTCTGTTTGGCTTTGTGAGCTCGCATGATGGTGTGGCTGTGTTAGGGACTCAGGCAATGGAAAGGACCTTGACGTGGTGCCTGAGCTTTCCCATTTGGCCAGATGCGGTAATTAAACTTTCCAGTTGTGATTTTATCTTAGCTGTGAGCTAGCTGGTGAGTGCTGGGTGTTTCTATGTGTTGTATTACTTTTTGTTTGTAATCCCCTTTGTTTCTTGCACCCATTCCGGGCTGGGGTTAACTGCCTGTGGCTCTGGTGACATCACAGCTTTTTTGGAGTGCTATTTAGCACCCAGTGCTGGATGTTGCTGACTCACGGGATGTGTTCCTGGTCCGGTCTTGGAGTGCAGTTCCCTTCCATGTTTTGTATTTTCTCTGGGTGATTACATCCATCTGTGCACCCCTTCTTTGTTCTCAGTCTGTTTGGCTTTGTGAGCTTGCATGATGGTGTGGCTGTGTTAGGGACTCAGGCAATGGAAAGGACCTTGACGTGGTGCCTGAGCTTTCCCATTTGGCCAGATGCGGTAACTAACCTTTCCAGTTGTGATTTTATCTTAGCTGTGAGCTAGCTGGTGAGTGCTGGGTGTTTCTATGTGTTGTATTACTTTTTTGTTTGTAATCCCCCTTGTTTCTTGCACCCATTCCGGGGGTTAACTGCCTGTGGCTCTGGTGACATCACAGCTTTTTTGGAGTGCTATTTAGCACCCAGGGCTGGATGTTGCTGAGTCACAGGATGTGTACCTAGTCCGGTCTTGGAGTGCAGTTCCCTTCCATGTTTTGTATTTTCTCTGGGTGATTACATCCACCTGTGCACCCCTTCTTTGTTCTCAGTCTGTTTGGCTTTGTGAGCTCGCATGATGGTGTGGCTGTGTTAGGGACTCAGGCAATGGAAAGGACCTTGACGTGGTGCCTGAGCTTTCCCATTTGGCCAGATGCGGTAACTAACCTTTCCAGTTGTGATTTTATCTTAGCTGTGAGCTAGCTGGTGAGTGCTGGGTGTTTCTATGTGTTGTATTACTTTTTGTTTGTAATCCCCCTTTTTTTCTTGCACCCATTCCGGGCTGGGGTTAACTGCCTGTGGCTCTGGTGACATCACAGCTTTTTTGGAGTGCTATTTAGCACCCAGGGCTGGATGTTGCTGAGTCACAGGATGTGTACCTAGTCTGGTCTTGGAGTGCAGTTCCCTTCCATGTTTTGTATTTTCTCTGGGTGATCACATCCACCTGTGTACCCCTTCTTTGTTCTCAGTTTGTTTGGCTTTGTGAGCTCGCATGATGGTGTGGCTGTGTTAGGGACTCAGGCAATGGAAAGGACCTTGACGTGGTGCCTGAGCTTTCCCATTTGGCCAGATGCAGTAATTAACCTTTCCAGTTGTGATTTTATCTTAGCTGTGAGCTAGCTGGTGAGTGCTGGGTGTTTCTATGTGTTGTATTACTTTTTGTTTGTAATCCCCCTTGTTTCTTGCACCCATTCCGGGCTGGGGTTAACTGCCTGTGGCTCTGGTGACATCACAGCTTTTTTGGAGTGCTATTTAGCACCCAGGGCTGGATGTTGCTGAGTCACAGGATGTGTTCCTGGTCCGGTCTTGGAGTGCAGTTCCCTTCCATGTTTTGTATTTTCTCTGGGTGATTACATCCATCTGTGCACCCCTTCTTTGTTCTCAGTCTGTTTGGCTTTGTGAGCTTGCATGATGGTGTGGCTGTGTTAGGGACTCAGGCAATGGAAAGGACCTTGACGTGGTGCCTGAGCTTTCCCATTTGGCCAGATGCGGTAACTAACCTTTCCAGTTGTGATTTTATCTTAGCTGTGAGCTAGCTGGTGAGTGCTGGGTGTTTCTATGTGTTGTATTACTTTTTTGTTTGTAATCCCCCTTGTTTCTTGCACCCATTCCGGGGGTTAACTGCCTGTGGCTCTGGTGACATCACAGCTTTTTTGGAGTGCTATTTAGCACCCAGGGCTGGATGTTGCTGAGTCACAGGATGTGTACCTAGTCCGGTCTTGGAGTGCAGTTCCCTTCCATGTTTTGTATTTTCTCTGGGTGATTACATCCACCTGTGCACCCCTTCTTTGTTCTCAGTCTGTTTGGCTTTGTGAGCTCGCATGATGGTGTGGCTGTGTTAGGGACTCAGGCAATGGAAAGGACCTTGACGTGGTGCCTGAGCTTTCCCATTTGGCCAGATGCGGTAACTAACCTTTCCAGTTGTGATTTTATCTTAGCTGTGAGCTAGCTGGTGAGTGCTGGGTGTTTCTATGTGCTGTATTACTTTTTGTTTGTAATCCCCCTTGTTTCTTGCACCCATTCCGGGCTGAGGTTAACTGCCTGTGGCTCTGGTGACATCACAGCTTTTTTGGACTGCTATTTAGCACCCAGGGCTGGATGTTGCTGAGTCACAGGATGTGTACTTGGTCCTGTCTTGGAGTGCAGTTCCCTTCCATATTTTGTATTTTCTCTGGGTGATTACAGCCACCTGTGCACCCCGTCTTTGTTCTCAGTCTGTTTGGCTTTGTGAGCTCGCATGATGGTGTGGCTGTGATAGGGACTCAGGCAATGGAAAGGACTTTGAGGTTGTGCCTGAGCTTTCCCATTTGGCGAGATGCGGTAACTAACCTTTCCAGTTGTGATTTTATCTTAGCTGTGAGCTAGCTGGTGAGTGCTGGGTGTTTCTATGTGTTGTATTACTTTTTGTTTGTAATCCCCCTTTTTTTCTTGCACCCATTCCGGGCTGGGGTTAACTGCCTGTGGCTCTGGTGACATCACAGCTTTTTTGGAGTGCTATTTAGCACCCAGGGCTGGATGTTGCTGAGTCACAGGATGTGTACCTGGTCTGGTCTTGGAGTGCAGTTCCCTTCCATGTTTTGTATTTTCTCTGGGTGATCACATCCACCTGTGTACCCCTTCTTTGTTCTCAGTCTGTTTGGCTTTGTGAGCTCGCATGATGGTGTGGCTGTGTTAGGGACTCAGGCAATGGAAAGGACCTTGACGTGGTGCCTGAGCTTTCCCATTTGGCCAGATGCGGTAATTAAACTTTCCAGTTGTGATTTTATCTTAGCTGTGAGCTAGCTGGTGAGTGCTGGGTGTTTCTATGTGTTGTATTACTTTTTGTTTGTAATCCCCCTTGTTTCTTGCACCCATTCCGGGCTGGGGTTAACTGCCTGTGGCTCTGGTGACATCACAGCTTTTTTGGAGTGCTATTTAGCACCCAGGGCTGGATGTTGCTGAGTCACGGGATGTGTTCCTGGTCCGGTCTTGGAGTGCAGTTCCCTTCCATGTTTTGTATTTTCTCTGGGTGATTACATCCATCTGTGCACCCCTTCTTTGTTCTCAGTCTGTTTGGCTTTGTGAGCTTGCATGATGGTGTGGCTGTGTTAGGGACTCAGGCAATGGAAAGGACCTTGACGTGGTGCCTGAGCTTTCCCATTTGGCCAGATGCAGTAACTAACCTTTCCAGTTGTGATTTTATCTTAGCTGTGAGCTAGCTGGTGAGTGCTGGGTGTTTCTATGTGTTGTATTACTTTTTTGTTTGTAATCCCCCTTGTTTCTTGCACCCATTCCGGGGGTTAACTGCCTGTGGCTCTGGTGACATCACAGCTTTTTTGGAGTGCTATTTAGCACCCAGGGCTGGATGTTGCTGAGTCACAGGATGTGTACCTAGTCCGGTCTTGGAGTGCAGTTCCCTTCCATGTTTTGTATTTTCTCTGGGTGATTACATCCACCTGTGCACCCCTTCTTTGTTCTCAGTCTGTTTGGCTTTGTGAGCTCGCATGATGGTGTGGCTGTGTTAGGGACTCAGGCAATGGAAAGGACCTTGACGTGGTGCCTGAGCTTTCCCATTTGGCCAGATGCGGTAACTAACCTTTCCAGTTGTGATTTTATCTTAGCTGTGAGCTAGCTGGTGAGTGCTGGGTGTTTCTATGTGTTGTATTACTTTTTGTTTGTAATCCCCCTTGTTTCTTGCACCCATTCCGGGCTGGAGTTAACTGCCTGTGGCTCTGGTGACATCACAGCTTTTTTGGAGTGCTATTTAGCACCCAGGGCTGGATGTTGCTGAGTCACAGGATGTGTACCTAGTCCGGTCTTGGAGTGCAGTTCCCTTCCATGTTTTGTATTTTCTCTGGGTGATTACATCCACCTGTGCACCCCTTCTTTGTTCTCAGTCTGTTTGGCTTTGTGAGCTCGCATGATGGTGTGGCTGTGTTAGGGACTCAGGCAATGGAAAGGACCTTGACGTGGGGCCTGAGCTTTCCCATTTGGCCAGATGTGGTAACTAACCTTTCCAGTTGTGATTTTATCTTAGCTGTGAGCTAGCTGGTGAGTGCTGGGTGTTTCTATGTGTTGTATTACTTTTTGTTTGTAATCCCCCTTGTTTCTTGCAACCATTCCGGGCTGGGGTTAACTGCCTGTGGCTCTGGTGACATCACAGCTTTTTTGGAGTGCTATTTAGCACCCAGGGCTGGATGTTGCTGAGTCACAGGATGTGTACCTAGTCCGGTCTTGGAGTGCAGTTCCCTTCCATGTTTTGTATTTTCTCTGGGTGATTACATCCACCTGTGCACCCCTTCTTTGTTCTCAGTCTGTTTGGCTTTGTGAGCTCGCATGATGGTGTGGCTGTGATAGGGACTCAGGCAATGGAAAGGACCTTGAGGTTGTGCCTGAGCTTTCCCATTTGGCGAGATGCGGTAACTAACCTTTCCAGTTGTGATTTTATCTTAGCTGTGAGCTAGCTGTTGAGTGCTGGGTGTTTCTATGTGTTGTATTACTTTTTGTTTGTAATCCCCCTTTTTTTCTTGCACCCATTCCGGGCTGGGGTTAACTGCCTGTGGCTCTGGTGACATCACAGCTTTTTTGGAGTGCTATTTAGCACCCAGGGCTGGATGTTGCTGAGTCACAGGATGTGTACCTGGTCTGGTCTTGGAGTGCAGTTCCCTTCCATGTTTTGTATTTTCTCTGGGTGATCACATCCACCTGTGTACCCCTTCTTTGTTCTCAGTCTGTTTGGCTTTGTGAGCTCGCATGATGGTGTGGCTGTGTTAGGGACTCAGGCAATGGAAAGGACCTTGACGTGGTGCCTGAGCTTTCCCATTTGGCCAGATGCGGTAATTAACCTTTCCAGTTGTGATTTTATCTTAGCTGTGAGCTAGCTGGTGAGTGCTGGGTGTTTCTATGTGTTGTATTACTTTTTGTTTGTAATCCCCCTTGTTTCTTGCACCCATTCCGGGCTGGGGTTAACTGCCTGTGGCTCTGGTGACATCACAGCTTTTTTGGAGTGCTATTTAGCACCCAGGGCTGGATGTTGCTGAGTCACAGGATGTGTTCCTGGTCCGGTCTTGGAGTGCAGTTCCCTTCCATGTTTTGTATTTTCTCTGGGTGATTACATCCATCTGTGCACCCCTTCTTTGTTCTCAGTCTGTTTGGCTTTGTGAGCTTGCATGATGGTGTGGCTGTGTTAGGGACTCAGGCAATGGAAAGGACCTTGACGTGGTGCCTGAGCTTTCCCATTTGGCCAGATGCGGTAACTAACCTTTCCAGTTGTGATTTTATCTTAGCTGTGAGCTAGCTGGTGAGTGCTGGGTGTTTCTATGTGTTGTATTACTTTTTTGTTTGTAATCCCCCTTGTTTCTTGCACCCATTCCGGGGGTTAACTGCCTGTGGCTCTGGTGACATCACAGCTTTTTTGGAGTGCTATTTAGCACCCAGGGCTGGATGTTGCTGAGTCACAGGATGTGTACCTAGTCCGGTCTTGGAGTGCAGTTCCCTTCCATGTTTTGTATTTTCTCTGGGTGATTACATCCACCTGTGCACCCCTTCTTTGTTCTCAGTCTGTTTGGCTTTGTGAGCTCGCATGATGGTGTGGCTGTGTTAGGGACTCAGGCAATGGAAAGGACCTTGACGTGGTGGCTGAGCTTTCCCATTTGGCCAGATGCGGTAACTAACCTTTCCAGTTGTGATTTTATCTTAGCTGTGAGCTAGCTGGTGAGTGCTGGGTGTTTCTATGTGTTGTATTACTTTTTTGTTTGTAATCCCCCTTGTTTCTTGCACCCATTCCGGGCTGGAGTTAACTGCCTGTGGCTCTGGTGACATCACAGCTTTTTTGGAGTGCTATTTAGCACCCAGGGCTGGATGTTGCTGAGTCACAGGATGTGTACCTAGTCCGGTCTTGGAGTGCAGTTCCCTTCCATGTTTTGTATTTTCTCTGGGTGATTACATCCACCTGTGCACCCCTTCTTTGTTCTCAGTCTGTTTGGCTTTGTGAGCTCGAATGATGGTGTGGCTGTGTTAGGGACTCAGGCAATGGAAAGGACCTTGACGTGGTGCCTGAGCTTTCCCATTTGGCCAGTTGCGGTAATTAACCTTTCCAGTTGTGATTTTATCTTAGCTGTGAGCTAGCTGGTGAGTGCTGGGTGTTTCTATGTGTTGTATTACTTTTTGTTTGTAATCCCCCTTGTTTCTTGCACCCATTCCGGGCTGGGGTTAACTGCCTGTGGCTCTGGTGACATCACAGCTTTTTTGGAGTGCTATTTAGCACCCAGGGCTGGATGTTGCTGAGTCACAGGATGTGTTCCTGGTCCGGTCTTGGAGTGCAGTTCCCTTCCATGTTTTGTATTTTCTCTGGGTGATTACATCCATCTGTGCACCCCTTCTTTGTTCTCAGTCTGTTTGGCTTTGTGAGCTTGCATGATGGTGTGGCTGTGTTAGGGACTCAGGCAATGGAAAGGACCTTGACGTGGTGCCTGAGCTTTCCCATTTGGCCAGATGCGGTAACTAACCTTTCCAGTTGTGATTTTATCTTAGCTGTGAGCTAGCTGGTGAGTGCTGGGTGTTTCTATGTGTTGTATTACTTTTTTGTTTGTAATCCCCCTTGTTTCTTGCACCCATTCCGGGGGTTAACTGCCTGTGGCTCTGGTGACATCACAGCTTTTTTGGAGTGCTATTTAGCACCCAGGGCTGGATGTTGCTGAGTCACAGGATGTGTACCTAGTCCGGTCTTGGAGTGCAGTTCCCTTCCATGTTTTGTATTTTCTCTGGGTGATTACATCCACCTGTGCACCCCTTCTTTGTTCTCAGTCTGTTTGGCTTTGTGAGCTCGCATGATGGTGTGGCTGTGTTAGGGACTCAGGCAATGGAAAGGACCTTGACGTGGTGCCTGAGCTTTCCCATTTGGCCAGATGCGGTAACTAACCTTTCCAGTTGTGATTTTATCTTAGCTGTGAGCTAGCTGGTGAGTGCTGGGTGTTTCTATGTGTTGTATTACTTTTTGTTTGTAATCCCCCTTGTTTCTTGCACCCATTCCGGGCTGGAGTTAACTGCCTGTGGCTCTGGTGACATCACAGCTTTTTTGGAGTGCTATTTAGCACCCAGGGCTGGATGTTGCTGAGTCACAGGATGTGTACCTAGTCCGGTCTTGGAGTGCAGTTCCCTTCCATGTTTTGTATTTTCTCTGGGTGATTACATCCACCTGTGCACCCCTTCTTTGTTCTCAGTCTGTTTGGCTTTGTGAGCTCGCATGATGGTGTGGCTGTGTTAGGGACTCAGGCAATGGAAAGGACCTTGACGTGGTGCCTGAGCTTTCCCATTTGGCCAGATGTGGTAACTAACCTTTCCAGTTGTGATTTTATCTTAGCTGTGAGCTAGCTGGTGAGTGCTGGGTGTTTCTATGTGTTGTATTACTTTTTGTTTGTAATCCCCCTTGTTTCTTGCAACCATTCCGGGCTGGGGTTAACTGCCTGTGGCTCTGGTGACATCACAGCTTTTTTGGAGTGCTATTTAGCACCCAGGGCTGGATGTTGCTGAGTCACAGGATGTGTACCTAGTCCGGTCTTGGAGTGCAGTTCCCTTCCATGTTTTGTATTTTCTCTGGGTGATTACATCCACCTGTGCACCCCTTCTTTGTTCTCAGTCTGTTTGGCTTTGTGAGCTTGCATGATGGTGTGGCTGTGTTAGGGACTCAGGCAATGGAAAGGACCTTGACGTGGTGCCTGAGCTTTCCCATTTGGCCAGATGCTGAAACTAACCTTTCCAGTTGTGATTTTATCTTAGCTGTGAGCTAGCTGGTGAGTGCTGGGTGTTTCTATGTGTTGTATTACTTTTTTTTTGTAATCCCCCTTGTTTCTTGCAACCATTCAGGGCTGGGGTTAACTGCCTGTGGCTCTGGTGACATCACAGCTTTTTTGGAGTGCTATTTAGCACCCAGGGCTGGATGTTGCTGAGTCACAGGATGTGTACCTGGTCCGTTCTTGGAGTGCAGTTCCCTTCTATGTTTTGTGTATATATATATATATATATATATATATATATATATATATATATATATATATATATATATATATATATATATATATATATATATATATATATATATATATATATATATATGAAAAGTATTAAAGAAAGTTACCAGCGCTCAGTTGGTCAACAAACCAATAGGTGAATGTAGTGATATACTTAAGAAGACGTTTGTAAGTGTCCTGCCTAAGAGATGTGTAGATCTGGGATGTGTATGTTCCCTGTACAACTCTTAATAGACTAGGTTGGTGTAGGTATTGAGCTGCATGAATGTATACGATTCAGTATACCCCTGACACTGATAGAAAAATTACATACTAGAGAAATGTCAGAAATTATTCAGCGCTACAAATACTGGAAAAATATGATGTTATATCAACTGTACGTGAGAAATGTCTCTCAAGTGGAGTAGATAGGTGACCTTAATCTCACAAAGGTAGTCCAAGTAGTAAATACAGAAAGGTAGGTGGATCTTGAAAATTCAAGATGTTGTTTTGCTTGTGAGCACTAGTAATCAATGATAAGTTATTACAGTATCTGTAACACAAGTACTGGAAGACAAGTGGTATGCCCTTACCAGAGGATACCTCAATCATATGAGGTAATGTCTGCGTGTCTGTTATATCTCTTTCCGGTCTGTCTTGGCGGTCTTTCTTGTGTTAGAAGATGTCCTGATCTTTTATTTCATGCCGGCTTGTGTATGGTACTTTCAACCTTGAAGTTTCCTGGTCTCCGGTATTGCTGGCTTGGTGTCTCTCCGCAGTATGGTAGTGCAGTCTGGATCTTGGCTCTCACCGTGTAGGATGGTATATGACAAAGAAAGAAAAAGAGTACATAGTGTAATACTGTATAAAATAAAAATTTATTAAATACAAGGCAGTTTTAGGAAATGCACTCACATTTATTAACCTCAATCTATATGAGGTAAGTAATGGTGTGTAAGTATATTTTTATACACCTTAGGCAGGTGTTGCTTGAGGCCGCTTCACGTAGTGTCCTGCTGTGTCCCAAATGGGTGCTTGTAAAATTTCCCTGGTGGGTTACACTTTTACTGTATGAGGACCATAAGCAATGGTGAAGATAAGTAATAATGGAGTAATCCTAGGTTGTCTTGGAATGTCTTAGACCTGTAGCTGAGGCAGCATTAAGCAACTGTATTTTCAGTAATGTCTTACAAAGTATATAGTGAAACAAAGTTTCTCTGTACCTGAATATGCAGTGCACACAGGATATATATGTAACAAAGTAGCCAGAGGCTAACAGTGGTGTTGATGGTGGTCTGAAAAATAAAAGCAATTGTGCTGCACTGTACGTGTCAGCGTGAAATGCTTTAAGTTCCGACCTGTTTGAATGGGAATGGTGTATGCCGCTATCCAGGCTAAGTGTTTCGCTTGATGCGTAAGGCAAAAAATGTGTGAAGCTGTGTGAGAGCGAATCTATGTTTAAAAATGAGCAGCGTAGATTACACTATCCCAGTACTGGTAATTGTGTAGATAGAGCACTCCAGGGTGCCGCTGTAGACGGTCAGATAGATACACCTAATAGGTATCGTGGAGACCGCAGTGGATGACTGTTTCAGCTCACAGCCGCTTGGATAAAAACAAAAAAGAGCAAAGCCACACTCTGTAAATATAAATCCTTACGCGTTTCGAAGCGTGGGGTTGCTTCTTCGTCAGAGGAAATTGTATTACACTATGTACTCTTTTTCTTTCTTTGTCATATACCATCCTACACGGTGAGAGCCAAGATCCAGACTGCACTACCATACTGCGGAGAGACACCAAGCCAGCAATACCGGAGACCAGGAAACTTCAAGGTTGAAAGTACCATACACAAGCCGGCATGAAATAAAAGATCAGGACATCTTCTAACACAAGAAAGACCGCCAAGACAGACCGGAGAGAGATATAACAGACACGCAGACATTACCTCATATGATTGAGGTATCCTCTGGTAAGGGCATACCACTTGTCTTCCAGTACTTGTGTTACAGATACTGTAATAACTTATCATTGATTACTAGTGCTCACAAGCAAAACAACATCTTGAATTTTCAAGATCCACCTACCTTTCTGTATTTACTACTTGGACTACCTTTGTGAGATTAAGGTCACCTATCTACTCCACTTGAGAGACATTTCTCACGTACAGTTGATATAACATCATATTTTTCCAGTATTTGTAGCGCTGAATAATTTCCGACATTTCTCTTGTATGTAATATATATATATATATATATATAAATATATATATATATATATATATATATATATTCCAAACAATGGTGTAAGTGCACTCTCACCAACTCTTGCAGCTTGTCAGGGTGCTATAAGGTTAATAATATAATGTAGCAAAGAAGCACTCACTGAACAGTTCCAACTGTGACAAAAAGTTTTAATTCAAAATTGTGACGTTTCAGGACAGCAACAGTCAGAGGAAGGGACTGTTGCTGTCCCGAAACGTCACAATTTTGAATTAAAACTTTTTGTCATAGTTGGAACTGTTCAGTGAGTGCTTCTTTGCTACATTATATATATATATATATATATATATATATATATATATATATATATATATATATATATATATATATATATATATATATATATATATATATAATATCATTTTAAATTATTTTTTAAAAATTCTTACTAGTTTTTTTCTTCTTTATCATCAAATAATACAATGTTTCGGTGGCATTTTTTTCAAATACTTATCCTTTAAATATAAATAAATAAAATTAAAAATAATTGAATATTTTTAAGAATTTTTTCTAAGTAATAATAATTTTAAATTAAAAATTGCAGACAAACATATATATATATATATATATATATATATATATAATTAAAAAAATTAAAGATGTACACTCAAAGTGATAAATAATGTGCTAAATACCATTTACCTAGATTATAAGTTATGCACTACAGAGGGTATAAACAAACGCAAAAAAATTGCGTTATTTCACCCTCCATAGCGCTGCCATTACAAGTTTACAAACATCCAGATTTAACATGCGATATGCTTACGTTGTGCTCCATACCACACAAAATCCAAAGGATGCTTTGACAGGCTCGTGCATGCTTACCCCATAGACCTCATTGGGGAGAGAGGGTTGGAAAAAATATTAACACCTGAAGTGTGGAATGGCGATATCAGTCTCTCATTCTTCACACACACAGTCTCTCATATTACACACACACAGTCTCTCATACTCCACACACAGGCCTCTACTTATTAAGCTCCGTACTTACCTGCATTCGCCGTCCCCAATACGTTTGCCTAAGTTCGCCTAACCTCACTGCCGCGGACCTGAATACGTTCGCCAAATTTATCAATAAATTTGTCAAAAAGCCGCTGCACCAAGTATGGAGCGATGAGCAGCGGACTGTGTTATTTATCAATCATCGATCTCGCTGCTCTTTGGCTTTTTCCCAACTTTATTGATACCCTGTCACTTAGCACCCACACTATACTGTACTGTTATACCCCCTATACCGTCGCCCCCGGAGCCCCCTGCAACTATAATAAAGTTACTAACCCCTAAACCGCCGCTCCCGGACCCCGCCGCAACTATAATAAATATATTAACCCCTAAACTGCTGCTCCCGGACCCCGCCGCCACCTACATTATACCTATTAACCCCTAATCTGCCGCCCCCTATACCGCCGCCATCTACATAAAGTTATTAACCCCTATCCTGTGGATCCCGGACCCTGCCGCAACTAAATAAATTGTTTAACCCCTAAACCGCCACTCCCGGAGCCCCCCGCCACCTATATTAAACTTATTAACCTCTATCCTGCCCCCCCTATACCGCCGCCACCTATATTAAAGTTATTAACCCCTATCCTGCCCCTCCTATACTGCCGCCACCTATATTAAACTTATTAACCCCTAAACATAAGTCTAACACTAACCCTAACATCCCCCTAACTTAAATATTATTTTAAAAAAATCTAAGTACAAATTACTATTATTAACTAAATTATTCCTATTTAAAACTAAATACTTACCTGTAAAATAAACCCTAAGATAGCTACAATATAATTAATAATTACATTGTAGCAATTTTAGGATTTATTTTTATTTTACAGGCAACTTTGTATTTATTTTAACTAGGTACAATAGCTATTAAATAGTTATTAACTATTTAATAACTACCTAGCTAAAATAAATACAAAGTTACCTGTAAAATAAATTCTAACCTAAGTTACAATTACACCTAACACTATACTATCATTAAATTAATTAAATAAATTAACTACAATTACCTAAAATTAAATACAATGAAATAAACTAAACTATAATACAAAAAAAACAAACACTAAATTACAGAAAATAAAAAAAATTACAAGAAGTTTAAACTAATTACACCTAATCTAACCCCCCTAATAAAATAAAAAAGCCCCCAAAAAAATAAAATGCCTTACCCTATCCTAAATTACAAAGTAATCAGCTCTTTTACAAGCCCTTAAAAGGGCTTTTTGCAGGGCATTGCCCCAAAGTAATCAGCTCTTTTACCTGTAAAAAAAAAAACAATCCCCCCAACATTATAACCCACCACCCACATACCCCTTAAAAAAACCTAACACTAACCCCCTGAAGATCACCCTACCTTGAGCCATCTTCACCCAGCCGGGCCGAAGTCTTCATCCAAGTGCGGATGAAGAGGTCCTCCATCCAGCCGAACTCTTCATCCAAGCGGGGCAGAAGAGGTCCTCCATCCGGCCGAAGTCTTCATCCAAGCGGCGACTTCTATCTTCATCCATCCGGAGCGGAGTGGAGCCATCTTCCATCCAGTCGATGCGGAGCCATCCTCTTCAACCGACGGACTAATGACGAATGACAGTTCCTTTAAATTACATCATCCAAGATGGCGTCCCTCAAATTCTGATTGGCTGATAGGATTCTATCAGCCAATCGGAATTAAGGTAGGAAAAATCTGATTGGATGATTCAATCAGCCAATCGGATTGAGCTCGCATTCTATTGGCTGTTCCGATCAGCCAATAGAATGCGAGGTCAATCCGATTGGCTGATTGAAGAGGATGGCTCCGCGTCGGCTGGATGGAAGATGGCTCTGCTCCGCTTCCGATGGATGAAGATAGAAGACGCCGCTTGGATGAAGACTTTGGCCGGATGGAGGACCTCTTCTGCCCCGCTTGGATGAAGACTTCGGCCGGATGGAGGACCTCTTCTGCCCCGCTTGGATGAAGACTTCGGCCGGATGGAGGACCTCTTCTGCCCTGCTTGGATGAAGACTTCGGCCCGGCTGGGTGAAGATGGCTCAAGGTAGGATGATCTTCAGGGGGTTAGTGTTAGGTTTTTTTAAGGGGGTTTGGGTGGGTTTTAGAGTAGGGGTATGTGGGTGGTGGGTTGTAATATTGGGGGGTGTATTTTTTTTTTACAGGTAAAAGAGCTGATTACTTTGGGGCAATGCCCCACAAAAAGCCCTTTTAAGGGCTGGTAAAAGAGCTGATTACTTTGTAATTTAGGATAGGGTAGGACATTTTATTATTTTGGGGGGCTTTATTATTTTATTAGGGGGCTTAGATTAGGTGTAATTAGTTTAAACTTCTTGTAATTTTTTTTATGTTCTGTAATTTAGTGTTGTTTTTTTTGTACTATAGTTTAGTTTATTTAATTGTATTTAATTTTAGGTAATTGTAGTTAATTTATTTAATAAATTTAATGATAGTGTAGTGTTAGGTGTAATTGTAACTTAGGTTAGGATTTATTTTACAGGTAATTTTGTAATTATTTTAGCTAGGTAGTTAATAAATAGTTAATAACTATTTAATAACTAATGTACCTAGTTAAAATAAATACAAAGTTGCCTGTAAAATAAAAATAAATCCTAAAATAGCTACAATGTAACTATTATTTATATTGTAGCTATCTTAGGGTTTATTTTATAGGTAAGTATTCAGTTTTAAATAGGAATAATTTAGTTAATAATATTAATTTTTATTTAGATTTATTTAAATAATATTTAAGTTAGGGGGGTTAGGGTTAGACTTTGGTTTAGGGGTTAATATGTTTAATATAGTGGCGGCGGTGTAGGGGGGGCAGGATAGGGGTTAATAACTTTAATATAGGTGGCGGCGGTATAGGGGCGGCAGATTAGGGGTTAATAAGTATAATGTAGGTGGCGGCGGTATAGGGGGCGGCAGATTAGGGGTTAATAGGTATAATGTAGGTGGCGATAGGCTCTGGGAGCGGCGGTATAGGGTTTAATATATTTATTATAGTTGCAGCGGGGTCCGGGAGCGGGGGTTTAGGGGTTAATAAGTATTATATAGGTGGCGGCGGTGTAGGGGGGACAGGATAGGGGTTAATAACTTTAATATAGGTGGCGGCGGTATAGGGAAACGGCAGATTAGGGGTTAATAGGTATAATGTAGGTTGCGGCGGTATAGGGGGCGGCAGATTAGAGGTTAATAGGTATAATGTAGGTGGCGGTGGGCTCCAGGAGCGGCGGATTGAAAGGGCGGCGGATTGAAAACCATGTACGCTGGGCCAGAAAAGTGCCGAGCGTACCTGGTAGGAATTTGATAACTACCAAAAGTAGTCAGATTGTGCCGAATTTACGTTCGGCACATCTGGAGTGACATAAGCATCGATCTGTGTCGGACTGAGTCCGGCGTATCGTAGCTTACGTCACTAAATTCTACTTTTGCCTGTCTGTAGGGCTTCATAAATATGGCGAATTAGCCTCGCCACAAATACGCTGCGGAATTCCAGCATATTTGCGGTTGACGGCTTGATAAATAGAGGCCACAGTCTCTCATACTCCACACACACACAGTCTCTCATACTCCACACACACACAGTCTCTCATACTCCACACACACAGTCTCTCATACTCCACACAGTCTCTCATTCTCCACACACACAGTCTCTCATACTCCACACACAGTCTCTCATACTCCACACACACAGTCTATCATTCTCTACAATCACACATTCTCTCATACTCCACACACACACAGTCTATCATACTCCACACACATTCTCTCATACTCTACACACACAGTCTCTCATACTCCACATACACAGTCTCTCATACTCCACACACACACAGTATCTCATACTCCACACACAGTCTCTCATTCTCTACAATCACCCAGTCTCTCATACTCCACACACACACAGTCTCTCATACTCCACACACACAGTCTCTCATACTCCACACACACAGTCTCTCATACTCCACACACACACAGTCTCTCATTTTTCAAACACAGTCTCTGCTTCTCCACAAACACAGTCTCTTATTCTCCACACACACAGTTTCTCATTCTCCACACACACAGTCTCTCATACTCCACACACACAGTCTCTCATACTCCACACACACAGTCTCTCATACTCCACACACACAGTCTCTCATACTCCACACAAACACAGTCGCTCATTCTCCACACAGTCTCTTATTCTCCACACACACAGTCTCTCATACTCCAAACAAACACAGTCGCTCATACTCCACAATCACACAGTCTCTTATTCTCTACAATCACATAGTCTCTAATACTCCACACACAGTCTCTCATACTCCACACAAAAACAGTCTCTCATTCTCCACACACAGTCTCTCATTCGCCACAGACAGTCTCTCATACTCCACACACACACAGTCTCTCATACTCCACACACAGTCTCTCATACTCCACAAACACAGGCTCTCCTACTACACACACACAGTATCTCATACTCCACACACACACAGTCTCTCATTCTCCACACACAGTCTCTCATTCTCCACACACACAGTCTCTCATACTCCACACACAAACAGTCTCTCATACTTCACACACAAACAGTCTCTCATACTCCACACACAAACAGTCTCTCATACTCCACACACAAACAGTCTCTCATACTCCACACACAAACAGTCTCTCATACTCCACACACAAACAGTCTATCATACTCCACACACACAGTTGCTCATTCTCTACAATCACACAGTCTCTGATAACTCCAAACACACACACAGTCTCTCATACTCTACACACACAGTCTCTCATACTCCACACACACAGTCTCTCATACTGCAAACAAACACAGTCTCTCATACTCCACACATAACCAGTCTCTCATTCTCCACACACACAGTCTCCATTCTCCACACACACACACAGTCTCTCATACTCCACACATAACCAGTCTCTTATTCTCCACACACACAGTCTCTCATACTCCACACATAAACAGTCTCTCGTTCTCCACACACACACACACAGTCTCTCATACTCCACACACACACACACACACACACACAGTCTCTCATACTCCACACATAACCAGTCTCTCATTCTCCACACACACAGTCTCTCATACTCCACACATAAACAGTCTCTCGTTCTCCACACACACACACAGTCTCTCATTCTCCACACACACAGTCTCTCATACTTCACACACAGTTTATCATTCTCTACAATCACACAGTCTCTCATACTCCACACACACACAGTCTCTCATACTCCCCACACACAGTCTCTCATACTCCACACACACACAGTCTCTCATTTTTCACACACAGTCTCTCATTCTCCACACACACAGTCTCTCATTCTCTACAAACACAGTCTCTCATACTCCACATACACAGTCTCTCATACTCCACACACACACACTCTCATACTCCACACACACAGTCTCTCATACTCCACACACACACAGTCTCTCATTCTCCACACACACAGTCTCTCATTATCCACACACACAGTCTCTCATTCTCCACACACACAGTCTCTCATTCTCCACAAACAGTCTCTCATTTTCCACAAACACAGTCTCTTATTCTCCACACACACAGTTTCTCATTCTCCACACACACAGTCTCTCATACTCCACACACACAGTCTCTCATACTCCACACACACACACAGTCTCTCATACTCCACACAAACACAGTCGCTCATACTCCACACACACAGTCTCTCATACTCCACAAACACAATCTCTCATACTCCACACACACATAGTCTCTCATACTCCACACACACAGTCTCTCATATTCCACACACACACACTCTCTCATACTCCACACACACATTCTCTCATACTCCAGACAAACACAGTCTCTCATACTCCACACACACACACAGTCTCTCATTCTCCACACACAGTCTCTCATTCTCCACACACACAGTCTCTTATACTCCATACACACACACAGTCTCTCATACTCCACACACACAGTCTCTCATTCTCTACAATCACACAGTCTCTCATACTCCACACACACAGTCTCTCATACTCTACACACACAGTCTCTCATACTTCACACACATACAGTCTGTGTGTGTAGAGTATGAGAGACTGTGTGTGTAGTTTATGAGAGACTGTGTGTGTGTGGACTATGATAGACTGTGTGATTGTAGAGAATGAGAGACTGTGTGTGTGGAGAATGAGAGACTTTGTGTGTGTGGAGAATGAGAGACTGTGTGTGTGGAGAATGAGAGACTGTGTGTGTGGAGTATGAGGGGCTGTTCCGATCAGCCAATAGAATGCGAGGTCAAACCGATTGGCTGATTGGATCAGCGAATCGGATTGAACTTCAATCCGATTGGCTGATTCAATCAGCCAATCAGATTTTTCCTACCTTAATTCCGATTGGCTGATAGAATCCTATCAGCCAATCGAAATTCGAGTGACGCCATCTTGGATGACGTCATTTAAAGGAACCGTCATTCGTCGTTCAGTCGTCAGCCAGGATGGATGCTCCACGTCGGATCTCTTCAAAATGGTGCCGATCCGCTCCGGAAGAATGAAGAAAGAATATGCCGCTTGCATGAAGACTTCTGCCGGATGGAGGACCTCTTCTGCCCCAATCGGATGAAGACTTCTGCCGGATGGAGGACCACATTGCCCGGATTGGATGAAGATTTCGGCCCGGCTGGGTGAAGACGGCTCAAGGTAGGGTGATCTTCAGGGGGTTAGTATTAGGTTTTTTTAAGGGGGGTTTGGGTGGGTTTTAGAGTAGGGGTATATGGGTGGTGGGTTGTAATGTTGGGGGGGTTGTATTTATTTTTTTATACAGGTAAAAGAGCTGATTACTTTAGGGCAATGCCCCGCAAAAGGCCCTTTAAAGGGCTATTTGTAATTTAGTATAGGGTAGGGAATTTTTATTATTTTGGGGGGCTTTTTTATTTTATTAGGAGGCTTAGATTAGGTGTAATTAGTTTAAACTTCTTGTAAATTTGTGTGTGTGGAGTCACACTAAATTACAGAAAAATATTACAAATTTACAAGAAGTTTAAACTAATTACACCTAATTTTCGCGCCAAAATGATGTACCTTTGAACCGGAAGTGTTAGTTTCCCATTCAAATTCCTATATCAAAATTATATTTATTCCTAGTTGTGTTTATTTATATTGAAATTTAAAATAACTAATTGCTTACTGTGTCCTTATTCTCCTTGTTTATTATTTTGATGGCCTCAAGTTAATGGGATTTAATAGGCAGAATCGCCGAAACCAGAAGTGTACATAGTATCACTTCCGGTTCGCGATGTAATGCCGATGCCATTACAATTTGATTAAGTGTTTGCATTCTTAGCAGCTTATCAACAAGCCCTTACAATTTGAGATATACTCTCAAGAATATGTTATTTCTTCTGGTCTCAAGTCAATAGGGTTTAATAAGCAAAATCGCCGAAACCGGAAGTGTACATTATAGTTAGTATCACTTCCGGTTCGCGATGTAGAGCCGATGTTTTTCCATTTTAAGTAACTGTTTTCATTATGAGCAACTGTTAGATAGGTCCTCATGATTTGGGATATACTTTATACTCTCAAAAGTGTGGTGTCTATTTTAGTTTTAATAGATTAGCGCTGATACATGGGACCGGAAGTGGCATCACTACCGGAAATGGTATTCTGCGATAAATCATAAATGTTAATCACCGAATAAAAAATGTTTGGGAATTAAAACACATACAAAGAACTGTAACTAAATATAGCAAGAGATAGTAGTCGCACCACCAAGTTCAATGAATAGTTTTCTTTATTGAGCCAAGATCAAAAAATCAGCAGCGTTTCGGACACAAGTCCTTAATCTTGCATAACAAACAGACACTGATTCACTTCTTATATACCCAAAATAAGTCACACCTGCACAGCTAATTGTAACACCTGAAAAGTCAGGTATAACATTAACAGCCAAATGTTGCCACCATGTGGTCAACTACAAACATCACACTTATCTAAATAATTTTAATTTAACTATTACTTATCCAGCAATGAATTAATACATAGTCTAAAATATATCCATGTACAGTGCAGACTCTCAAGCAGTGTATGATTTTAACTTGTTCCTTTATACTACATATTAGCAAAGATAGATGTAAACATTTTATTTAATGAAGATTTTCAAATAGATTTCTACAGAAAAATTGACCAATCTAATTCTTTATTCATGCCCCCTGGAGATAATGTCCCTAATTCATAAATCCAATACGCTTCACGTTTTTGTAATAATTTAATTCTATTTAATTCTATTTTGCAGTTACTTAATATTATTTTAAGGTGTAATTATTTTCTTTTTGAGGACAATTATTATCTTCAGCTCCAAGGGACCGCCATAGGTTCCAATGTCGCTCCCACATACGCAAATATTTTTATGAATATGTTTGAGGAACATTTTGTTTATAACAATCCTTTATTTTTATCATATGGCGCCACCTGGTGGCGCTATATTGATGATGTGTTTGGGGTGTGGGGGGGCGACATTGGAACCCTGGTAAATTTTGTGAATGAATTAAATGCAGCAACTAGTCACATCAGATTCAAGTTAGTCTTTAGTGAGGAGAGTGTTGTATTTCTGGACACAGTTGTGTCAAAGTGTAAATCAGGTCTAACTGTGGACCTTCATAGGAAAGACACAGATTGCAACACTCTCCTGCACTATAAAAGTGCACACCCCCCTTCACTGGTAAGATCTTTACCCAGGAGCCAGTTTTTACGTGTAAGGCGTATTGTGTCTGATGAAACAGTGGTTAAAGACAGGCTTAAAGAAATGGGGGATCGCTTCCTACAAAGGGGATATCCATGTGAATTAATTGAGACTGAATTTAGGAATGCATTAAACACCCCTAGAGAGTTGTTATTGGAAAAGAAAAAACCTATGATGGATGATAATAAAAAAAGCCCTAGACTAGTGTTTGTAAGTCAATTTGCCCCTTGGAATCAACAGGTTATGAAGATTATTCGTAGGCATTGGCACATTTTGAGCACTTGTAATCCTAATATTCAGGAATTTAAGATTCCCCCTATGCCAGCTTTTAAACGAGGAAAAAACATAAAAGATGTTCTGGTACGGGCAGATATTGGTCCATCTAAGAGACCAGTTCAAACTTATTTTGGTAAGAAAAATCTGGGTAGTTTTCCCTGCTTAGGGTGCTCAAATTGCAACAGTATTATTAAAGGGCCAACATTTAGTCATCCAAGTACTGGCAAAAAATATTTCATTAAGGGACATTATACTTGCAATACTGACTTTGTGATATATTTGATTAAATGCCCATGTGGGCTGGGTTATGTGGGCGAGACCTCCCAGTGCGTCAAAGAACGCATAGTTCAACACAAAAGTAGTATTAGAACCAAGAAAAAGGATGCCCCAGTTGCCCATCATTTTTTGTCTGCAGGGCATAATCTAAGCCAATTAAGGTTCCAGATTTTGGAACAAGTGCAACACCCTAGAAGAGGGGGTGATAGAATTAAATTATTACAAAAACGTGAAGCGTATTGGATTTATGAATTAGGGACATTATCTCCAGGGGGCATGAATAAAGAATTAGATTGGTCAATTTTTCTGTAGAAATCTATTTGAAAATCTTCATTAAATAAAATGTTTACATCTATCTTTGCTAATATGTAGTATAAAGGAACAAGTTAAAATCATACACTGCTTGAGAGTCTGCACTGTACATGGATATATTTTAGACTATGTATTAATTCATTGCTGGATAAGTAATAGTTAAATTAAAATTATTTAGATAAGTGTGATGTTTGTAGTTGACCACATGGTGGCAACATTTGGCTGTTAATGTTATACCTGACTTTTCAGGTGTTACAATTAGCTGTGCAGGTGTGACTTATTTTGGGTATATAAGAAGTGAATCAGTGTCTGTTTGTTATGCAAGATTAAGGACTTGTGTCCGAAACGTTGCTGATTTTTTGATCTTGGCTCAATAAAGAAAACTATTCATTGAACTTGGTGGTGCGACTACTATCTCTTGTTACATTTACTGGGGGTATTTTGCAGTGCCCCTGTGATTGCACACCTTGGATCCCAGGTGCTGGACTTTGAGAACTTGTAACTAAATATAGGTAATTAAAATCTACATACTACCACTAATGCTAAAAATAAATAATATGTGTAAAAATATGTGTAAAAAGTGACAGTTGATCCAACTTCTAAAAGACAGACAATTAGTACAGCTTCTAAAAGACAATTCGTTAAAAAGCCATGACTAAAAATTAAAAATTATAATGTACTTGTAATATTGCTGATATTATTTCTTGGCCGGGATTCCTATAAGACTACATGTGTGGTGTATAACCTATATGTATACAAATTAGGAGTCCATGTATTTCACTTGTATTGTCCTTAATAGGTTTAATCGGGCATTATGGGGGTAGGATAATGTTCCAGTCAGAAATAGACTAAAGAGGTCTCAGATATCACAGAAATCACTGTTCTAGTTCGATGCCTTGTAATATCAATATGGATTTGATTAATATTAATCATAAAATGGGGGTTCTATGATAGTGTAGGAATGAATGGTATAGGTGGTGACTAAGATAGTACTACCATGATCAATTACTTCACAAGATAATCTGAGCATTATGGAGCTATCTATCAGTATTCAAAACTTGGGGCTGTTTTTAAAAAAATTATAAATATTAAGATACTAGAATATTATAATATATAAATACAAAAAATATATAAATACAAAAAATACTTATAAGGAGATGATCTAACAGGGGGTACGGGATCTAAGTGGTTCTTGCTTAAGGGAGGGGATTCAGAAATTGCAGATTGTGCTCTTGTTTGGGAAACACTTATCTATTATGCTAGTATGAAGATACATGCTAATAATCGATCTCTGTGTCCTATTATACGTTTCTGAGCAAATTTACTTTAAGTTAAATAAATGTGACAGATCGTCCTTATTGTTTAGACCCCTAGGATAAAGGCAGTCTATATTAAAGATCCATCTGGATTCTTCTATGAGAAGCTTTTTCTCCTGATCTCCCCCTCTCCAACTGGGGTTTACCAGTTGGATACCACAGTATCTAAAGTCTTTCTTGTTACCTGAATGCTGTTTAGTAAAATGTTTATACAATGGAGTCTCCGTACTCTTGTGCTTAATCTGTAACAGATGTTCCCTGATTCGATCCTTTAGGGGTCTTGAGGTCTGACCAATGTATTGGAGACCGCAACTACATTCAATAAGATATATGACCCCCTTACTACTGCATCTTATATGGTCTCTTATGGGATAATCCATTTTGGTGTTGTGTGCAGTGATTTTTTTAGTTTTTACACCGCTTTCACAAGCCTTACAGCTTGGGCATGGGTAAAAGCCCTTAATGTCTCTACCTTGTATGTCTCTTGTTTTCATCTTGGGAGTTCTTGGTATGCTGGGTGAAAGTATGCTCTTTAGGTTATCCAGTTTTCGATAAACGAATTTAGGTGTTGCCGGGAGCCTCTCACCAAGTATATCGTCATCTTTCAAAATCGACCAATGTTTCTTTATGATCTTTTCTATAATGTATCTATTTGAACTATACTTCATTATGAAAGGAATGTTTAATGTTTCATCCTCCCACCCCAATTTGTTTTCTTTTCTTTTATATTGTAAAAGATCTTTTCTGTCTTTAGTCCTAACCTCTGATATATTTTTCTCCAGGCTTTCAT
Organism: Bombina bombina; assembly: GCF_027579735.1. Taxonomy (NCBI): domain Eukaryota; kingdom Metazoa; phylum Chordata; class Amphibia; order Anura; family Bombinatoridae; genus Bombina; species Bombina bombina. The sequence continues at coordinate 242,419,236 of NC_069506.1, forward strand.
TGTCATATCCTCTTTCAAGGAACCTCTCTTTGATCATTATGACTTGCTGTTCCCATTTCTCCGGATTGGAGAAATTCTTCTTTAGTCTAAGCATTTGGCCCTTCGGTATGTTGGATTTCCAATTGGAGTGATGGCAGCTGTCTTGATGGATATAATTGTTGCAGTCTACCTGCTTGAAGTGAGTTGATGTCTCAAGTTTACCATCAATTACTTCAATTTTCAAGTCCAAGAATGTGATTTCTTTCATACTCAATTCGTATGTAAACTTAAGGTTATATTTGTTGTCATTCATGATCTTAATCGTGTATAGGAGGTCTTCCATAGAGCCTTTCCAAATTAGCAGAATATCATCTATGTACCTTTGGTATAGGACCAGGTCCGCGCTAGCTGGGCACGATTCCCAAAACATTTGTTCCCATCGTCCCATATACAAATTCGCATAGCTAGGCGCGAACCTGGTCCCCATTGCTGTCCCGCATATTTGGTTGTAATAAATCCCTTGATTGAAAAAATAATTGTGGGTCAATATGTAGTTAATGCCATCTAAGATGAAATTCTTATGTATTGGTGGCATGTCCGGGTCCCTTGTCAGAAAAAAATCTATGGCTTCTAAGCCTCCCTTGTGTGGGATGCTCGTATAAAGGGATGTCACATCGCAGGTAGCTAAGATGTAGTTGCTTTTCCATTCTATATTCTCGAGTATATTCAGAATTTGAGTTGAGTCCCTCAGGTACGAGGGAAGTTTCATCACATGTTGTTGAAGTTGCTTATCTACATATTCTGATAGGTTGCTCGTTAGGGATCCTATCCCTGATATGATTGGTCTTCCTGGCGGTTTTTCAATGGACTTGTGTATCTTGGGGAGGTAATAGAAAACGGGAGTAATTGGGTGTTTGATACTCAGGTATTGATATTCCTTTTCATTCAATATTCCGTTTTTCCTTGCCTCCCCCCAAATTCTATCTAGCTCCTTCTTGTAGCCTTCAACTGGATTATTCCTGAGTTTTTCATAGGTTTTTCTGTCTTGTAGAATCCTATCACATTCCTGATTGTAGTCCGTCTTGTCTAAGATTACCAAACCTCCTCCTTTGTCTGCTGGTTTGATAACCAGATCATGATTTTTCTCGAAGGACTTTATGTATCTTTGGTTAGGTTGTGTTTAATCGTCTTGAGTTTATTCTGGCTGATATTTATAATGTCATTACAAACCATGGTATCAAAGGTTTCTATTGCATTTCCTTTACTCATCACTGGGTAGAATGATGATTTCGGTCTCAAATCAGTATGTTTATATACATTACTGGTCGTGCTGGAGTTTTCTAGATTGGAAGTGCCTGTTCTTGTGGACTGGTGTTCTAATGGAGATTTGATAAAATGTCTCTTCAGCGTTAGTTTTCTTATATACTCTTTAGCGTTCACAAAGGTTTCAAACTTGTTTAAACTTTTAGCTGGGGCAAATGAAAGCCCATAGTTGAGGACAGAAGATTCCTTATCTGTGAGTATTACTGAACTTAAATTGTAGATACCTTTCGGTATACTGTTTTGCTTTGGGGAGTTCGTTGGATATTTGCCTGATATATCTCTCTTTGTATTCATTTTCCTCCCACCTCTCTTGCCTCTGTGGGTTTTCTTTTTTCTGTTGGAATCATGAGATCTTCCAGACAGGAGTTCTTTCTTTTTGAGGATGTCCTCTCCAGTTCTTTTGTTGACATCTGATGTAATCCTAAAAAAGAGTGTCCTGATGTGGAAGCTGTATTCTGTTTGTTGGGGCGTAGGCTCGATGCCTCATTGCTCCTTTCATTTTGTCTCTGTTTATAGCTTTCATTAGTCATTTGTTTCGGGGTTTATTGAATTCCCCTATTTTCTGTGTAGGTGGAGTATGTTGTTCTATTATAGTTTGTGTTATTATTTTCTCGCCAGCTTCCCCTTCTATTTTGGTAGTGACCCTGGCCTCTTGGTCTTCCATAGTCCCAGGTGTTATCAACATCTTCCCTTTGGGACCTATTATTCCAGCGGTTGTCTTCATATGGGGGTATCCCATATCTTCTCATCGGGAAGTGATGTATGAGGGAATGGGGATCCCTGTAGGAGTAGTTGGGAATAAACTCTCAATTGAATCTCTTAAAATCGCCCCTTCTATTGTATTGGGGTACATAGTGGGTTGTTCTATTATTGGGAGTCCTGAATCCCTGATAACCATCATCGAACCTCCTTTGTCTATGCTGATAGTGCATGTTTCTTGGTGTTCTGTTGCACTCCTGTCTGTAGGCAACTCTATTGCCTCTCGGTCGTTGATCTCTCTCGTTCCTGTTTGCATAATCCAATTGTTGCCCCCTCTCTTGTGATTCTTGGTAGTCTCTCTGATTGGGGTTCATTAGTGGTTTGTAGGATTGTTTCCTTCCTCTGTTGTGTACTTCTATCCACTCGTTGGCTTCACTTTGTTGTCCATTCTCATCTCCATCATTGCGTCTAGTATCGATGTTCGTCATGGGTTGATGTATGGCATTACTCTCCTCTGCCTCTCTGATGGATTCCAGTTCCTTGTTTAATTTCTTTGATTTCTTATTCGTGATATCCTCCCTCATTTTGGTTACCCTTCTGGTGAGGTTTTCTTTCCTTTCTAGGAAATCTTTGGTTTCTACTATTGATCCATCTGAACTAATTAGGTCATCTTCATTCTTTTTGATCTCCACGTCCACTTTAGCTAAAATAGATTCCCTATACTCAATGATTGCCTCCATTAATTTTCTAGAGGTTTCTATCAGTATGTTAGACCATTTTTCTATAAATTCAGGGTCTTCTAGTTGGAATGCACAATCTTTCTTGATTAGCAATCCTTTTGGGATGATGTTATATTCTAGGCACTTCCTAAGAAAAGTGATTTCTGCTTTATATTTTACCTCTTGTATTAGTAGTTTCTACAAATTTCTAAATATGGAGCCATAATCTATTGATCCCATGTCTCTATTATCTTTGTCTGTAATAGAGTAGTTAATTTCTAATGTTATATCTTGTCTCATGGACTTCGTAATGTCCATAGTTAGTTGACCTCTTGTTGGAGCTCAAGTTTTATAATACTCCAATTGGGTAAACAGATCTATGTCTCTATACAAAAGGAGGAAAATGAATACAAAGAGAGATATATTAGGCAAATATCCAACGAACTCCCCAAAACAAAACAGTATACCGAAAGGTATCTGCAATTTAAGTTCAGTAATACTCACAGATAAGGAATCTTCTGTCCTCAACTATGGGCTTTCATTTGCCCCAGATAAAAGTTTAAACAAGTTTGAAACCTTTGTGAACGCTAAAGAGTATATAAGAAAACTAACGCTGAAGAGACATTTCATCAAATCTCCATTAGAACACCAGTCCACAAGAACAGGCACTTCCAATCTAGAAAACTCCAGCACGACCAGTAATGTATATAAACATACTGATTTGAGACCGAAATCATCATTCTACCCAGTGATGAGTAAAGGAAATGCAATAGAAACCTTTGATACCATGGTTTGTAATGACATTAGAAATATCAGCCAGAATAAACTCAAGACGATTAAGCACAACCTCACCAAAGATCAACTGTCAACCATAAAGTCCCTCGAGAAAAATCATGATCTGGTTATCAAACTAGCGGACAAAGGAGGAGGTTTGGTAATCTTAGACAAGACAGACTACAATCAGGAATATGATAGGATTCTACAAGACAGAAAAACCTATGAAAAACTCAGGAACAATCCAGTTGAAGGCTACAAGAAGGAGCTAGATAGAATTTGGGGGGAGGCAAGGAAAAACGGAATATTGAATGAAAAGGAATATCAATACCTGAGTATCAAACACCCAATTACTCCCGTTTTCTATTACCTCCCAAAGATACACAAGTCCATTGAAAAACCGCCAGGAAGACCAATCATATCAGGGATAGGATCCCTAACGAGCAACCTATCAGAATATGTAGATAAGCAACTTCAACAACATGTGATGAAACTTCCCTCGTACCTGAGGGACTCAACTCAAATTCTGAATATACTCAAGAATATAGAATGGAAAAGCAACTACATCTTAGCTACCTGCGATGTGACATCCCTTTATACGAGCATCCCACACAAGGGAGGCTTAGAAGCCATAGATTTTTTTCCGACAAGGGACCCGGACATGCCACCAATACATAAGAATTTCATCTTAGATGGCATTAACTACATATTGACCCACAATTATTTTTTCAATCAAGGGATTTATTACAACCAAATATGCGGGACAGCAATGGGGACCAGGTTCGCGCCTAGCTATGCGAATTTGTATATGGGACGATGGGAACGAATTTTTTGGGAATCGTGCCCAGCTAGCGTGGACCTGGTCCTATACCAAAGGTACATAGATGATATCCTGCTAATTTGGAAAGGCTCTATGGAAGACATCCTATACACGATTAAGATCATGAATGACAACAAATATAACCTTAAGTTTACATACCAATTGAGTATGAAAGAAATCACATTCTTGGACTTGAAAATTGAAGTAATTGATGGTAAACTTGAGACATCAACTCACTTCAAGCAGGTAGACTGCAACAATTATATCCATCAAGACAGCTGCCATCACTCCAATTGGAAATCCAACATACCGAAGGGCCAAATGCTTAGACTAAAGAAGAATTGCTCCAATCCGGAGAAATGGGAACAGCAAGTCATAATGATCAAAGAGAGGTTCTTTGAAAGAGGATATGACAATTAAAGCCTGGAGAAAAATATATCAGATGTCAGGACTAAAGACAGAAAAGATCTTTTACAATATAAAAGAAAAGAAAACAAATTGGGGTGGGATGATGAAACATTAAACATTCCTTTCATAACGAAGTATAGTTCAAATAGATACATTATAGAAAAGATCATAAAGAAACATTGGTCGATTTTGAAAGATGACAATATACTTGGTGAGAGGCTCCTGGCAACACCTAAATTCGTTTATCGAAAACTGGATAACCTAAAGAGCATACTTTCACCCAGCATACCAAGAACTCCCAAGATGAAAACAAGAGACATACAAGGTAGAGACATTAAGGGCCAAAATTAACACCAAAATGGATTATCCCATAAGAGACCATATAAGATGCAGTAGTAAGGGGGTCATATATCTTATTGAATGTAGTTGCGGTCTCCAATACATTGGTCAGACCTCAAGACCCCTAAAGGATCGAATCAGGGAACATCTGTTACAGATTAAGCACAAGAGTACGGAGACTCCATTGTATAAACATTTTACTAAACAGCATTCAGGTAACAAGAAAGACTTTAGATACTGTGGTATCCAACTGGTAAACCCCAGTTGGAGAGGGGGAGATCAGGAGAAAAAGCTTCTCATAGAAGAATCCAGATGGATCTTTAGTTTAAACTGCCTTTATCCTAGGGGTCTAAACAATAAGGAAGATCTGTCACATTTATTTAATTTAAAGTAAATTTGCTCAGAAACGTATAATAGGACACAGAGATCGATTATTAGCATGTATCTTCATACTAGCATAATAGATAAGTGTTTCCCAAACAAGAGCACAATCTGCAATTTCTGAATCCCCTCCCTTAAGCAAGAACCACTTAGATCCCGTACCCCCTGTTAGATCATCTCCTTATAAGTATTTTTTGTATTTATATATTTTTTGTATTTATATATTATAATATTCTAGTATCTTAATATTTATAATTTTTTAACAGCCCCAAGATTTGAATACTGATAGATAGCTCCATAATGCTCAGATTATCTTGTGAAGTAATTGATCATGGTAGTACTATCTTAGTCACCACCTATACCATTCATTCCTACACTATCATAGAACAAAATCTGGGGGAACCCCCATTTTATGATTAATATTAATCAAATCCATATTGATATTGTAAGGCATCGAACTAGAACAGTGATTTCTGTGATATCTGAGACCTCTTTAGTCTATTTCTGACTGGAACATTATCCTACCCCCATAATGCCCGATTTAACCTATTAAGGACAATACAAGTGAAATACATGGACTCCTAATTTGTATACATATAGGTTATTCACCACACATGTAGTCTTATAGGAATCCCGGCCAAGAAATAATATCAGCAATATTACAAGTACATTATAATTTTTAATTTTTAGTCCCTTGTCAATATGTATTTTTTAAGTCATGGCTTTTTAACGAATTGTCTTTTAGAAGCTGTACTAATTGCCTGTCTTTTAGAAGTTGGATCAACTGTCACTTTTTACACATATTTTTATACATATTATGTATTTTTAGCATTAGTGGTAGTATGTAGATTTTATTTCCTATATTTAGTTACAGTTCTTTGTATGTGTTTTAATTCCCAAACATTTTTTATTCAGTGATTAACATTTATGATTTATCGCAGAATACCATTTCCGGTAGTGATGCCACTTCCAGTCCCATGTATCAGCGCTAATCTATTAAAACTAAAATAGACACCACACTTTTGAGAGTATAAAGTATATCCCAAATCATGAGGACCTGTCTAACAGTTGCTCATAATGAAAACAGTTACTTAAAATGGAAAAACATCAGCTCTATATTGCGAACCGGAAGTGATACTAACTATAATGTACACTTCCGGTTTCGGCGATTTTGCTTATTAAACCCTATTGACTTGAGACCACAAGAGATAACATATTCTTGAGAGTATATCTCAAATTGTAAGGGCTTGTTGATAAGCTGCTAAGAATGCAAACACTTAATAAAATTGTAATGGCATCGGCATTACATCGCAAACCGGAAGTGATACTATGTACACTTCCGGTTTCGGCAATTCTGCCTATTAAATCCCATTAACTTGAGGCCATCAAAATAATAAACAAGGAGAATAAGGACACAGTAAGCAATTAGTTATTTTAAATTTCAATATAAATAAACACAACTAGGAATAAATATAATTTTGATATAGGAATTTGAATGGGAAACTAACACTTCCGTTTCAAAGCGACATCATTTTGGCGCGAAAATGGCGCATTTTGATTGGCACATCATAACATAAAAGGAGGCTTAACAGTGCTTACCACAATACAGTCTTGAGAAAGGCCCAAGGAAGGGCTGAAATGCGTTGGCTATTGATGGTAAGCCTCATTTCATTTAGCATAGGAATTTTTTAGCGTTATTGCACTATTTGTTTTTTGTATTCCACAGGTAAACTGGGAATCCTCTGTGTTTTATCATTTTGGATTTAGGATATCTGAACGAACATTTCATTATTATTGGCACTTTTTCCTTTTTTGTGATTTAGGATTGACTTTATTTGAACCACTTTTCAAACATTTTTTCATCACTTACTTTTTACTTTTCATATTTTGTATTTTGCATTTTTCCATCACATTTTTAATTTTGTTACACTTTTAGGACACCAATTTTTGTTGTATTTTTTTACATTTTTAAAGGCACAATCATTTCATCACCTTCTTGGACACCTTCACATTTTACTACCTATAGGATAAACCCACTAAAGGCTGGATCGCCCCTAAGGGACTTGGAATGTTATCTCACATCCTGGAATTAAAGTTTTTTCCACCACACCCGGAGACCCAACAAACTGTTTAATACATTTTTTAACAGCTTAATTAGTCATTTTTTCATCAATACTGTCAGACTGACATTTTATACTACTATTTTGGACTGCTACCCTAAATAGTTTATTTGGAGCAGTTTATCTAGTATTCTCTCACCACTAAGACTTTTTTTACCATATAGGATTGTATTTTTCTGTCATAACGGTCATATGTTTTTATTTAAATTTTTTATTGTACTCATGGATCCATGAATGTTTTTGTGTTTTTGTGTCTTCCACTAGGATGTTTTGGGCTGTTTTGAGGGAGTGAATATATGAGTTAGCGTGTTGTTTTTTTTAATGCCCTAGCTAGGAGTTTTCCGGTTCTATTTCCCTCCCCGTAGTTTTTTTGCTTTATATAGAGCTGATATCTTTGTGTGTCAATTTGCAGGTGTTTGTTTAACTCTTCCCTCTTCTCCTGTAGTGTTTTAATCAAAACTCCATCATTGGGGTGTAGTTTCAGGGCCTAATCGGCATCCGAAACTTCTTGGGCTAGTTTAGTATATTCCGCAAGGCGCTGTTTGTGTTTGAAAGCTTTAAGTTTAATAAATTCCCCTCTAATATAGGCTTTATGGGCCTCCCAGACCATGGTTGGGCTAACCTCTGGAGTGGTATTAAGGTTGAAGTACGAATCTAGGAGATCAGAGAATGATTCCACTACTTTTGAATCTGACAGGAGTGAGTTGTCTAATCTCCAGGAAAAGGGTTTGATGGGGATAGAGGGCCAGGATATTTTACATTCTACTAGTGAGTGGTCAGACCAGGTCGTATGTTTAATGTTGACAGATTTGATTAGCGATAAGGCAATGTGGTCTACCATAATATAATCTAACCTTGAGTAGCTTTTTTGTGGATTAGAAAAGAATGTATAGTCCCTTAATTGTGGGTGTGTGTATCTCCATGTATCATGAAGCTTTAGTTTCTTAATATCTTTCCAGATGGAACACAGCATTTTTTGGTTTTGGCGAGAAGAGGGATTAGAGCTGTCTAAGTCTGGCACCAAGGGGATATTGAAATCTCCTGCTACAATCAAGGGGCCTCGAGTTAAGTCTATAATTTTATTAGTGAAGCAAGAGAAGAAGTGGTCCTGTCCAGTATTGGGGCAGTATAAATTTACAATCGTTACTGGTTTACCAAATAGCAAGCCCATTATACCCAGATATCTACCTTCCTTGTCTTTATCTATTAGCTGAAGCTTGAATGGGATTGATTTGTGTATCAGTATGCTGACACCATTAACCTTTTTATGCATGTTCGTGCTATGGAAGTGTTGTGGGTACTGGGAGGACAAGTAAGCAGGTATTCCCTCTGTCTTAAAGTGAGTCTCCTGTAAAAGGAGAATTTTCCCCCTTCTCCTACACAAATCCCGAATGGCCATACTTCTCTTGTTGTCGCTATTGAATCCTCTCACATTTTGGGTGAGAACTAATATAGGTTGTGGATTAGGGGTCAACGTCCTGTTTGTTGTTAGCTATCTGTCTATTTGTGTGATAACTAAGCTGTGGTGTGGTGTATAAGGAATGGCCATAGTCGTGTACCGCTGTGTCTGCGCTGGGGTGTAGCCGCTGGCAGAGTGCCTGTATGCAAATATAACAAAATACAAACAAAGTAAACATAGCACAACTGATGCAAACATGAAAAGCAAAATATAGTATTCTTTTTTAAAGGGGGAACACAAACCCCTAGTGGGCATCATATTTTCTATCTCAAATTTTATATATGCGATGCAACTAGTACAGTAGGACACATAATTCTGTCGACTCCACCTTGTTATCTAAAAGATAGTTATATGGAGTAGAGCACATAACAAATAATGTTAAAAGAAAAAAAAGAAAAGATCAACAGAACAAACAACATCATTAAGTAAATATATAACTGGCCAAAGGTCTAGAAAATTGATAACAGTTACAGTTTTACCTTATACAATTCTCCCCAGACCTGTACCTTCGTTGTTGACCGCCAAGAGTGTCTAACCCCGGCTCCATCTGAGATGCCCAGCCCGCCCCAGTCCCCCCCCCCTCAGAAAATTCCGGGGGGAGCCAGGGAAGGCAGAGCCCATGTGTCCGGGATATTACCGGTACAAGCAACGTCCAACATGATAAACACATCCATTAAAAGTTATTGAAAAAGGGAAAACCTAGGGATCACTTTCCCTGTGTGATTGGGGGTCCAACACCCTTAGTTTCAATGATAGCAGGCCTTGCTGGGATCTTCTTCCATTCAGTCCTCTGAGGTAGAGGAGGGGCGAGGCCCCGAGCCTCCTTGGGCAAGACGTCTGTCCCATCCTGTGGTGGAGGCGGCACAATATCCAAGTCCTTGCAGACCTTCAAGATATCTTCCGTGGAGTTGCAAATAAGTCGTCTGCCCTTCCAAGGAATTTGTAAATTGAAAGGGTGGCCCCACCTATAGGGGATATTACGCTGTCTCAGTTTTGCAGTGAAGTGTTTAAACTCCCTTCTCTTCTGCAGGGTCCTGGGCATCAGATCTTCATATAGTTGGATAGGGTCAGATCTGAACTTGAGTGGAAATTTCTGCCTTGCTTTTTTCATTATCTCCTCTTTGATCTGGTAGCTAGAGACTTTGACAATAACGTCCCTTGGGGGTTGGTCTCCCAAAGGTTTTGCCCGTAGTGCTCTGTGAAATCTGTCTAGAGCTATAGTGGCTTCTGGTTCCACTCCAATAATATATGTAAAGAGGCCTTGAATATAATCTTCCAGCTCTGCAGGCGATATAGTTTCAGGTATTCCCCTCACCCTAATGTTGCCCCGGCGGCTCCGATTCTCCAAATCGTCTATTTTATTCTCCATTTGGAGTAGGAGATCATCTTGTGTTGCAACTTTTGAACGGAGAAACGTTATATTTGAGCTAGTGAGGTCTGAGTTGTTTTCTAACTTTTCCACCCTCTGGCCCATATCTGAAAGGTCTTTTTTGATCTCAGAAATCTCCTCTCTAATGCATTGCTTCACTTGGCAGATTAAGGTGGAGAAATCTTTTTTGGAAGGGAGGGAGTTCAAGAGTGCCCTAGGCACTGAGATGGCGGACTCCGGGCCTTCCCCCTCTGACCCAGATGAGGCAGAGGATGCATCTGTTCTAGCATCGTGTGAGGCAGACACTTTTTTAGCTGAAGTGTCTAGATGCTTAAAAAAATTGTTCACAGAGGGGTTGGCTGAAGTTTGCTTTTCAACTGCCTTTTCTGGTTTGTTTCCTTTTTTAGGGGACATGTTGATTGGAGTAACAGAGGTATATGGGTACTTGATAATAGCAGTCTAAGCAGCCTTAGGTATTAGGATAAAGCACAGGCTAGTTTGCTTCAAGTTTAAATCTTTCAATAAACGTTATCTCAGGTTTTATAGGGCCCTGGCCAGTCGCCCGTATTAAAGCAGAAGTTCAGGGTGAGGCATTAAATCTCTTCAAATTATAACAGTTCTCCCGTGTCCAGTGTTAGTCATATTAGGCATGTTAGATTTATGCATTTTTCCTGCATCAGTGATATAGTCAGCTAATAACTTGTAAAGTGTTCATGTTGTGCGCCATGCGTTACGGCCCAAGATGGCGGATGAAAATCACTGATTGACCGCTATTACATCTTATATAAGTTAAGCGGACACTAAAATCTCATCTCGGCGCATGTCTCATATTCTGCCGGAGGGTCCAAGGTAGAGCGGTAATGTCCGGCGTTCAGCTGAGGGCCTCAAGCGTGACTTGGAAGCACGTCGCAAGACCGGTCCAGTACAGGCACTACAATGCCGTTTATTCCCCTTCCAGCATATTTACGGGTACATAATGTGAGAACGGGTACACTCAGAAAGTGTTATTTGTACCCAAAGTCCAGCTGCACTCGCATTTAACAGCTTTTTGCCCTTCAGGGAGACCGGAGCTCACAGAAGTGCAGCTTTCTCCATTGAGCGCTGGCTCCGCCCCTCATGTTTTTGTGTTTTTATCTATATAAATCTATGAAACTAGATGTATCACTGTGTTGAGTAATTTTAACACAGTGTAATTTTAAATATTTTCTATTGTATCTGTTATATTAAATTTGTATATTATCACCTCAATTAGTATAGTGTCATTTCATATATCCCTGCCCACTGTGAGGCGCTACCTAGATCTTAACTATACCGTTTTTTGATTCTGAATACAAACTAGGTGTCTTTCTCTTTCTGGGGAGCAAGTAGGATATAGAGGAGGAGCTGTGAGAAACCCAACGTAAAATAAATACAAAGTTGCCTTTTTAAATAAAAATAAATCCTAAAATAGCTACAATATAATTATTAGTTATATTGTAGCTATCTTAAGGTTTATTTTACAGGTAAGTATTTAGTTTTAAATAGGAATAATTTAGTTAATAATAGGAATTTGTATTTAGTTTTATTAAAATAAAATTTAAGTTAGGGGGGTGTTAGTGTTAGACTTAGGTTTAGGGGTTAATAAGTTTAATATAGTGTCAGTATATTTATAAAAATCTTAGTAGTACTATCCAAATAATATGTGAGTATATAGCAGGGTTATAACTGATATATTTAACAATCTTTCTTTAAACTAAACCCACAATCAAACATACATTTGCTAAGACCATAAAATTAATCTAAATATCTGAATTCTTTATTATTAGTAAATAACTATGAACACGTTGATATATATATTTGTAATTGTAAGGATCAAAATAGGAGTCAATATGATATGCGTTAAAACAAAAACTATTTAAAATATGCTATGCAAAGCTCATGCAAATGTATCTTTAAAACCAGCCTTACTCACAATTGAATTTCATTCAGTTAACACAATGAGGCTAAATATAAACCACTAAACATTCAGACTGTCACTATTCTAAACAGTAGGACAGTCAATATACTCTAATTTAAACACTAGAAGTTATATATATTATTTATGTAAGAACCTAATTCTGAGTTATAACTATATATTTGCACAGATAAACAACTTAAAATTTAGGATTAGTTTAACCATATACAGGCTGAAAATAAGCTAAAATATAAACTGCTTTTAACTCTATTAAATACAAATTGACTGTGTTCTCGCCAGTAACCCTTGTTTCAAATTTAAAAGAAATTTAGAACAATTATACATCACCAAATTGAACCAATTCGTAGCGGTCTCTAGGTCATCTCATTCGAAGAAAAGTTATTGCATGTATCAAGGTAAAGTTTTCAGCTCCTTGCTTAGTGAAATGTTCCCAAGGATGGCAGCCAAAATCAGATCACTAGCCTCAGCAAGTTTCAGACAACTGTCCCTTGTGCATTCACTACTCCTATTATATATAATCATTGATGACCTGTTTCGTTCATGCCCTTTTTCCTTGTCCCTTCTGATTGGTTCACCCTGTTAATGCAGGTTGCCAAGGAGATGCATTCTTTAACAGCCAATCATCTCCTGGCTGTAATACCTGTGTCGCAACACCGTACCTTGTCCATCGGGTGGCAGCATTACAAACAGACACAGCAATACATGTAGCATGACAAACAAACACAGCAATACATGTAGCATGACAAACAAACACAGCAATACATTTACTACCCCACATTGAAAGAAAATATTTCTTTAAAATGTGTAATAAATGCCATAATTTCCTTACATTAATAAGTTATATGTATTGTATGCATTGGGCTAGGTCACAATATTTATTCTGATTATTTTGCCATGAAACACAGTATGCCCTTAACATCATTATATTATATTAAAACAATTTATACCACCAATTATTCTGAATTAATAATATTTAATTCCTAACATTGCATTCATGTAAGTACAGCATGCTTCACATTTTACAATTTCTGCATATATGAATTGATGCCTGCAATAGAAAGGGAAATAATTGTTAGAAATTATTTAAGCATTCATATGTCTATTTGCAACATTATTAATGTAGTTATTATTCAATACAGCAATTATTTATTTAATACATTTTGTCTGAATATATGTACATGTGTATATATATATATATATACACATGTTTTAATTTCTCTGCTGTCTTTTAACAATGGGTTTATTGCAATTGCCTTTTAATTTATTACAAGATTTTAATTCATCTCCCACATATATATATTCATTTGTTCAAAACCATACAAAATCCAGCAGATCATACAGGGAATTTCAAATGCCACTTTGTCTGTTTTTTGTACATGGAAACTTCATAAACAGTATAGATCATTTTACAAGTAGTTGTAAAAGTCACAATACAACATATTTTCTGTTTAGCTAGCAATACAGAAGTGTATTTGATGTCTAGGGGCAATTAACAAGCTTGTGCTAATTACCATTGCCCTCTGATTTTGACCAGCGTTTCCATGGCTGATAACAGACCCAGCGTCTCTCTCACCACAGCATGGGGCAAAGAGTGCTTTGAATTTTTGCACTTCCAACTAAAGGGCAAATGCTTTAGTGCTAAAGCCTTCGGAGACATCCTGTCTGTATTTAGTATTGAGATGTGTATTCAAATTGTGGGGTTTTGTGAATCAAATCCTGATATCAGAATTTCAACCCTATTTCAGTAATATCTGATAAAAATATGGTTTCATACATAAACACATTTCCCTGTCCTATTGACATACACACACACACACACACACATATATATATATATATATATATATATATATATATATATATATATATATATATATATGTCATTTACCTGTACCCTGACATAATTCCCCCTTTCAAATCCAAATATGTAGGACACATGTATTTAAATTTGGATCAATGTCAGTGGTACTCCTTGAGGATGTTGGCCGTATACATCATAGACAGTCCTTTAAGTAGAATGTCCGTCATTTTTTAGCCTTCATGTTTATCAGCTAGGCATCTTTAAGCTACATTATGTCTTTATTTCACTTGGGGATATGACACTTCATTCTTCCTCTATGACTTGTAGTTGGGACCTAGGATGGCATGGTCGCAACTGATTGATATGGACCCTTTTATCTATGAAATTTTCATTTTTGGGGATCCGTATTTTATAGGCTACTGGAGATATTTTGTCAGTAATGACAAAAGGACCTTTCCATGATGGAAGAAATTTCTTAACCCTAACCTAATCTCTTCCAAAGTTATAAAGATAAACTTTATCATTTATTTCATATTCCTTTTTGGACGTTTTGAGATCATAATAGGTTTTAGTGGCAGTTGCGGCTCTTTCGAAATTCCTTTGAGCAAATGCAAAGGCATATTGCAGATGCTTTCTTAGGTTCTCCACATATTGATGTGTATTGGCAGCGTTTATCAAGTTTTGGTCTGATGTACGGTACAGCAGATGCTGAGGTAGAACCATTCTTCTACCAGTCATCAGTTCAAAAGGTGACATCTTGGTAGCACTACTTGGAGTTGCTCTTAATGCCATTAGGACTAGAGGTAGTTTTACATCCCAGTCTTTACCCGTTTCACTCACAAACTTTTTGAGGATTTTAACAATGGACTGGTTGTAACGCTCTACACCACCACTTGAGGCAGCTCTATATGCAATATGGAGTTTTCTTTTTACCCCTAGAAAATACGTGGTTGATGAGCAATGCTGCGCATGTTTCAGCACTATTGTTAGGTGCACTGATGCACTCTACCCATTTAGTGAACAGACATGTCACGGTTAACATGTATTTGTTACCTCTTGATGACCTAGTTACAGGACCAATAAAATCAATTTGTATATCTGACCATGGGATTACCATCCCCCTTTTCTGCAATGGCGCTCTATGCGTTGGTGCAGTGGGTTGGAACTGTGGGCAGATTAAACACCCTTGACAGTAGGTTTGAACATGTTTCAACATATGTGGCCAAAAAGCGTAATCACACAATATTTCATACGTGAGTTTGGCACCACGATGACCAGATGTGGGAGCATCATAGGCATGTTGAAGCATTAGACCTCTGAACTTGGTGGGTACTACCCATTGCTAAATGCCAGTTGTGGAGGTTCTAATTAACAAACCATCCTGTAATTTGAATTGTGTTCTGGATTTCATTAAGATTCTAAGATCTTCTTTGCCAATACAATCATCTTTTAAGATGGGGTTGCTTTCAGGATCTTCTATGTGTTTATAGAAGATGCCTACAATGGGGTCTTCTTTTTGACTAGTGATCAGGTCCTCACTAGAATACCCTGACTCCACTGTACCAAGTTAGGCTCACTCTGTTGTTTTGCCTGGTTTCTGGTAATGGCTTCTACCTGAATTGCACCCATTAAGTGTTCAATATTAAGAAGTTCTCCAGTTATGGCTCCTTGTTTGGCTAATTAATCCGCAAGGTCATTGCCTTCCTTATCTGGACCTAGAACTCTGGAATTACCCTTGGTCTTTTTCCAGTGTATGGTTAAATCATTGGATAGCACCAGATTATCAATCTCACAGAACAACTTGCCATGCTTGACTGGTTTGTTATTGCTTTTCTGCATGCCATTTCTTTTCCAAGTTGGCAGGTATTCAACAAAACTGTCACGCACATAATTTGAGTCAGTTATGATCACAAATTCATGAATACCATGTTCAATAGCCATTTCAATGGTTTTAAGATCAGCAGTGAGTTCTGCAACTTGACTGGATCTTGGTCCAATGTTGAAACCTATAGATATATTTGAGAATCCATTTGCCCAAGTTATACCAATGCCAGCGACTAATCTGTGCTCATTATCAATAGTGGCATGGTAAGAACAACGATCAACATATACCCAAGGTAATGTTTGACAATTTATATGGGGAAATCAATTGTTCCTCCAGGAAATCATCTTCTGATAATTCTTCCCCAGGATCTCTAGCAGTACAGTCGTGGAGCTCAGCAAGCCCCTGTGTGACTGGATTCTTTTTATTTTGCTTGTAGCGAATTTCTAAAGGCCAGCCTTGTAAGGAAAGAGTCCACGCTGTTATGCGGCTATTTGACAAATTCCCATCTCTTATTCTCTCACTTTGTAAATATAGCAAAGGCTGCTGGGCCGTTTCTACAATAATTTTCTCGCCCTGTATATAGCTGCGGAAATTTTGTAGAGCCCATACAGTAGATAAGAGGGCTTTTTTGCAATCACTAAATTTTATTTCTACTGGGGATAGAGTTTTGCTCGCATAAGCAATGGCTTTGCTTAAATTATCATGCTTTTGGTATAACACAGCACTCATGCTTACATCTGTGTAACCTGTCTCTAAGAAGAAAGGTTTACCACCTTCAGGGTATGCTAAGCAAGGTGCTTGTGTGAGTTTTCTCTTCAGCTCTCTGATGGCTGTCTCTTGAGACTCACTCCAGTGCCATTTCACATCTTTCTTTAGAAGGAGTAGTAGTGGCTTAGCTAACTCTGCATAATTATCAATGAATTTGCGAGAATAATTCGTCATACCCAGGAATGACCTCAATTCCTTTAAGTTAGTTGGGTTTTTAGAATTTACTACAGCTTCCACCTTTTTCTTCTGAGAATTTAGTCCTTCAGAATTAACTTCATGTCCCAAGAAGTTTACATGAGTGCGGCACCATTGAGCTTTTTGTATGGATAATTTGACACCTGCCCTTTTAAGTTGGCTGAGGACGTGTTTAAGCTCTGCAATGTGTTTTTCAAAGTCTGTGCTTTTGATTTAAACATCATCAACATAAGATAAGGTCCCCCTTTCCAGTGCATCAGGCATAGCCTTATGCATGAATACAGCAAATTCATGTCCAGAATTTATGTATCCAAAAGGAAGTCTCTGAAATGCATACTGGACCTTTTGGAATGAGAATGCCAATTTATACTGGTCCTCCTCATGTACCTTTATGGTCCAATATCCCTGTGCACAATCAATGGCAGTGAATATTTTGGATCCCTGCATCTGCGCTAGGCATTGGTCAATGTATGGTACAGGCCAGCCAGACATGTACACTCATTTGTTTAGCTGTCTTAAGTCAGCACACAAATGCCATTGTCCATTGGGCTTAAGAACACCTAGAATAGGATTGTTGTAAGAGCTGTGCACCTGTCTGATAATACCTCTTTCTTCCAGGTTTCTTATGATTTCTGCAAGAGAATCATATGAGGCTAAAGGGAGTCTGTATTGTTTAATAAAGACAGGTGGTGCATTGGGATCTGTTTGTATTCTTGCAATGTGCAAGCCTGTAGTACCACAGTCGTAAGAATCCCTAGCGAAAATATCCTTGTACTCCAACAGGAGTTCTCACAGCAGTTGGCGTTCATCATCGCTGGAACAGCCATTAGCCATCAGGCTGTCCTATTTCATAGGCTTCTTCCAACCTAGAGGTGAGATCCCCTTGATTATAATTTACATTGCCCCCATGGCTCTGGGTATTGGGGTAATCTTGCTGTTTGATTGCTATAAGATAGTGGGCGCCCTAATAAAATACAAGTGTATCAAACCTAGTATGGTGTTAAAATAAATATCAGATCTGTTAAACAGAAATTATAAATCATAAATTAAAAAATATATCACAAACAGTGCATAGACAGTTAGTGGTACTCCAATAATTACAATCATACAAATAAAGAGTCTCTGAGGAGTGAATTGAGGGTAATCTAAGGCAGCAATCTGTAGAGAACCCGGCCAGGATCCCATAGAGATGATCTACAAAACAGAAAAGAGACAGATGCGCCACATGGCCCAATATTGTTTGTTCAACACAGTGAATATGGTCTAGTTGTGTCAGTGCAAACTCACAATTTAGGGAGCACTCCAGTTAGTGCAATAGAAGCAGTCTGGGATCAATCACAGTCACCCAGCAGACCGACCTCTTGGATAGGAAGGATTAATCTGTGGTGGAGATACAAAGAGACACAAAGGTGCCTATATGGCCTAGTACAGTTTGGGCCCAAGAAGTAGTACTGTGTATAGTTGGCAATATACTCACAATTGGTAAAGCATCTTCAGTGATGCTAATCAGGCAGGATGGGATCAATACAGTCACCCAACAGACTATGACAGGGTTCCCACAGGAGGCAATCAGCAGAAGTCCAAAAAAAGGCCAAAATTGGTCCAAATAATGCACAAGAGCAAGTGTTTTATAAAAAAGTAATAAAGTTTACTATTTAAAACAAGTAAAAATAAGCGACGCGTTTCTCAGCACACAAGCTGTTTCATCAGGCTTACAACATGTTGTAAGCCGAGAAACGCGTCGCTTGTTTTTACTTGTTTTAAATAGTAAACTTTATTACTTTTTATAAAACACTTGCTATTGTGCATTATTTGGACCAATTTTGGCCTTTTTGTGGACTTCTGCTGATTGCCTCCTGTGGGAACCCTGTCATAGTCTGTTGGGTGACTGTATTGATCCCATCCTGCCTGATTAGCATCACTGAAGATGCTTTACCAATTGTGAGTATATTGCCAACTATACACAGTACTACTTCTTGGGCCCAAACTGTACTAGGCCATATAGGCACCTTTGTGTCTCTTTGTATCTCCACCACAGATTAATCCTTCCTATCCAAGAGGTCGGTCTGCTGGGTGACTGTGATTGATCCCAGACTGCTTCTATTGCACTAACTGGAGTGCTCCCTAAATTGTGAGTTTGCACTGACACAACTAGACCATATTCACTGTGTTGAACAAACAATATTGGGCCACGTGGCGCATCTGTCTCTTTTCTGTTTTGCTGTTTGATTGGCTGATCAAACACTAGAGAGGCTTCTTCAATTTTACAGATGCCTTCCTCTGAGCTGAAGGGATAAATAGACTGAATATTAAATAGACCCTCTGGCATAGATGTAAAGGATTGTTCTATTAGTTGTTCCTCAGTTAAGTATCCTTCAGGTATTAGCCCAATTACATTATTCTGGAATCCGAAAGTGTAATAACTTGATTCCAGCGCGTATCCTATGGTAGTCCCCTTGGATAAGTTTATATCCTGTGGGGTCATGTTATGTACAATAACATGTATTGGAATAGTTCCAATATTCACCATAGGAGTGTAGGTCACTGTGACACCCAGATTTTGTATTCTGTGGGAGAGGCAAATTAGTGTTTCAGAAGTTTTTAATTTCTGGCCTCTCTTTACCTGTAATGGTAAAGAAATTTATTAGCCCCGGCAGGAATTACAACATCGCTAGACACCTGCATATTCACAGCATATGGCAATTGCTGGTTTGATTTCAGGGCTGCATTTTCATCCTGAAATACTTCAGGGTCCCCCTTTAACCTGCTCCAGAGGCAAGAGTTAATCAAATCTATTTGTATGGTATATCTATGTAAGATATCATTGCCAATGTATATTTGATTGTGGGGAGTATTTAAAACTAAAAACAGGTGCTTCACTGACTTATTACCTATAGATACAGATAATAAGCACTTAGCTGTGATGTTGTAGCTTTCAAACCTGTTATCCAGGTTGTGGACACAGTGGTCTTGGGGAGAAAGATATTTAATCACTTTAGGATCAGCTATCTGTGCTAACAAGCCTTCGCTTATATAGCTAGCTTCCTCTTTTAAGTTCAATTTGGCATATTTTGTTCTGCCAAGGTCATGCACTTGTATAGGGATAAATATATCCTATTTAACTCTCTCAATCCCTGCGAGGTATTGAGCGTGCCCCCCCCCCTTAGGGATTTTATGATCCCCCTTGTGGAGAGATATGGTTAATATATCACAATTAAAAGGAAATATTTGCTATCTTTCCAGGCAAAATTTTAAAAGTATTACCATCAGAGCCACTTAAAGGAGTCTGATCATCTATCTGTAAAATAGTGATTTCCGGTACAGAGTTATTTCTGAAATGAATCTCCACAGCATCTGGTTTCTCTTCCACCACGTGACAGTTAGGTCGGGGGTGAGATATACCAGATTTCTCATAATTGATAGGCCTTTTAACTTGTGACCAAATTACATTATTTATGCAATCAATTATGGTATTTAACCGCTTTAGGAGATCACTACCAATAATTAAACGATCAGTAGGAAGATACACTATAATGACAGGGTGTCTTATGACCCTGTTCCCCAATTTAAATTTTAACCAGGCAGTACCGTAAACTTTTAGGGAGTCACCCCCAACTCCTATTAGAGAACCATCAAATTATTTTATTTTAGGTTTGTGGGGTGTTAGCTCATTTAGCTGTGTGTAGTACCTGTGGGATAAAATAGTTGCCTGAGACCCAGTATCAATTAATTCCATGATAGGGTTAGAGACTGAATCTTGCAGCTCAGCTAATACATAATACCTTCCTGCAGTTTCTATCATTTCACACATAATATTTGCATTCCTGTACATCTGTGGGCTTCGCCACTTGTTACCTGAATCTGCCGTGTCATTCGATGCAGAGGAAACTTCATACCTACCTGTTTCCCCCCATGACAAGGTCAGCTGGGTTCTTGTGTACTGCATCTGTGGAAATAAGATTAAGAGAACACTGCAAAGGGAAAGCTTGGTTAATGCTATTATGCCAAGGTTGCCGGTCATCACAGCTAAATCGTCCGTTTTCGGTCTGTGGGGAGAGAACATGATTAGTATCATTGATATTTATTTTTATATTTTGTATATCTCTCCCCTCCCTCTCAGGTGATACTGCAGTGTTTATGACTGTGCCTGTGGTCCACTGCTGACCACTGGCTGTACCCCTAAAAAGGTATTGTTTGGTTGCTGAGCCATAAGATTTTTACTCATATTAGCGACTTGTTCGCTCAACCGAATTAGCTGGGTACTAAGCTGATCTACTTGATTGTACAAGTTACCCCTACTCCTGGGCCTATCCCTTGATGCCCCATAATAATGATTCTTGGACCATTGGTTCCCCTCAGAATCAGAGCCGCTATTTCTATCCTGGCGTGGATGCCCCTGGGGTGCAATTTGTTCAGCATTATTATTTTGGGGAGTATTATTTACTTGGGGTGTCTGGTTATCCTGAGAATACATTTGCCATCTATTGTATCTACCCTTGCGTGGGTACCCATTATTCTGTGGGTATTCTCTTTGGGCATAATTATTCACCTGAGTGTGTCCCCCACTTTGGCTATAGTCTCTCTGCGCCTCATCCCATCTGGGGGAGGGGTAGAGTTAAACCTCTGTGGAGATGGCCCGTTTTCTCTGGTCACTTCCGCATAGGTTTTCTTCTTAGACTCCAAGTTTAGGGGGCTAGGTGACACCCTAGTTTCGGCCACTATCTTAGGACTGGGCTTTTTCTCTCTTTTATCCCCCTGTTCACTGGACTGCTGAATAGAGTATAACTTTGTACTCTCTTTGATCAGCCATTCCAATGAACAGTTCTCACCAAAATCTCTAGCTAAGTTAATTTTGATGGGTGTGGGCAGTGCTTCAAAAAATAGATTCACAAACTCTGAGCCTTCAAATATGGGATCATCTTCAGCCATGCTGTACGCATTCTTCAATACAGAAAGGAACTCGATTGGACTTTGATTCGCACTACATTTTAAACCGTATACAGCTATTCTCACTGCCGTTTTAGTGCGATGTTGCCCAAATTCCTTTTTGCACTGTCGTTTTGTTTCACCCCAGGAATGAATATTCATATCCTTTAGTGAAGCAAAGAATTTGTGATGTTTACTTTCAAATACCCTGGGTAGAAATTCAATTTTTAACTGCTCACTCGTAACACTCATTATAGATAAAGCATTTTCAAAACCCTCTAAATGGTCAATTATGGAAGTGGCCCCCCCTTTAGAAAATGGGCGTACTGTATTCTTTAGGAATTTAATGATTGTGGGGGTGTCATATACTTTATTTGGTACATTACTTACTGGGGACTTATTGTTTGAGTTAGGGTGCCTTTCATCTGAGGTGTAATAATTTTCTGGTTCCCCAGAGTTAGGTGATTGCTTAGGGGAAAAAGTTACCTCTGGACCTGAATTAGGGCTATAGTTTGGGTATCTTTGTCTATCCTCCCGCCTGGTATCTTGAAACTCATTTCTGTCCCAGTCCTTATAACTGCTAATTTGTTTCTTTAATTTATCTATTGCCTGTTCATATGCTTTTTCAGCCTCACGATATCTAATTTTTAGAGTTTTATTTTCATCTTGGCATTTTTCATATTCTTCTTCGAAAGCTTTAAAATCAGCCACTAATTCCTGATTATATTTATTTAAGTCAGAAGCCTTTTGGCTAGCGTGGAAAACCTCTACCTTTGCCTGAATAAAGGCATCTTGAAATTCTCGTAATGAATCATTTTCATCCCTTAGCCTGCCCTAATTGTCTGTTCTGTCCTGCCATTTGGTTAGACATCTCACAGCTCAAATACATTAGGATCGGCCAAGTTTAGAAAATTAATTCATCACGCCTCCTAAGTTCCGTGCATTTATTAAGTTGCAGTAACATTTGGTATAATTCCCCATCTTCAGACAACATATCTTTAACTAAATCTTTGGCCTTATCTGTACACCCATTAATATACATGGAGACATCGTCCCCAATGTCAAGTCTATTCATGATGTGGTTCATGGCTTCTAATTTGAGCGTTTTTTTTTAACCACTTCATGCACTTCATGGACGGAGTATTTTGGGGAGGGCACAATTTCATCTTGTACAGAAATGCTAGCATTACTTTTTGCTGAAGACATCGTTATTTGAGTGTTGTACTTAATAAGATAAAAACACAAATACAATTTTTACTAATAAGAGAGAGGAAAAACTTTTTTTTTTATATATTTTCAAAATATCAATATTAATTTTGAAATATGACAAAATTAATATTTTTATTAATTTTGAAATATGAAAAATTAATATTTTTATGAATTTTGAAATAAGAAAAATTAATATTTTTATGAATTTTGAAATATGAAAAATCAATATTTTTGATTAATTTTTTAAATATGAAAAATTAATATTTTTATCAATTTTTCAAAAATTAATTTTTAATAATATTTCAAAATATTAATATTAATCTTGAACACGAAAATCAATATTTCAATTTTCAAAAAAAAAACTTCTATATTTTCAAAATATCAACTTCAAATATGAAAAATTTTCTCTCTTCTATAATAATTTCTATTTACCACAAATATACTATATCAATATGATAATTATTTATAATATCTCACGCAGTGCCTCCATATAATATGTCAGTATATTTATAAAAATCTTAGTAGTACTCTCCAAATAATAAGTGAGTATATAGCAGGGTTATAACTGGTATATTTAACAATCTTTCTTTAAACTAAACCCACAATCAAACATACATTTGCTAAGACCATAAAATTAATCTAAATATCTGAATTCTTTATTATTAGTAAATAACTATGAACACGTTGATATATATATTTGTAATTGTAAGGATCAAAATAGGAGTCAATATGATATGCGTTAAAACAAAAACTATTTAAAATATGCTATGCAAAGCTCATGCAAATTTATCTTTAAAACCAGCCTTACTCACAATTGAATTTCATTCAGTTAAAACAATGAGGCTAAATATAAACCACTAAACATTCAGACTGGCACTATTCTAAACAGTAGGACAGTCAATATACTCTAATTTAAACACTAGAAGTTATATATATTATTTATGTAAGAACCCAATTCTGAGTTATAACTATATATTTGCACAGATAAACAACTTAAAATTTAGGATTAGTTTAACCATATACAGGCTGAAAATAAGCTAAAATATAAACTGCTTTTTAACTCTATTAAATACAAATTGACTGTGTTCTCGCCAGTAACCCTTGTTTCAAATTTAAAAGAAATTTAGAACAATTATACATCACCAAATTGAACCAATTCGTAGCGGTCTCTAGGTCATCTCATTCGAAGAAAAGTTATTGCATGTATCAAGGTAAAGTTTTCAGCTCCTTGCTTAGTGAAATGTTCCCAAGGATGGCAGCCAAAATCAGATCACTAGCCTCAGCAAGTTTCAGACAACTGTCCCTTGTGCATTCACTACTCCTATTATATGTAATCATTGATGACCTGTTTTGTTCACGCCCTTTTTCCTTGTCCCTTCTGATTGGTTCACCCTGTGAATGCAGGTTGCCAAGGAGATGCATTCTTTAACAGCCAATCATCTCCTGGCTGTAATACCTGTCTCGCAACACCATACCTTGTCCATCGGGTGGCAGCATTACAAACAGACACAGCAATACATGTAGCATGACAAACACAGCAATACATGTAGCATGACAAACAAACACAGCAATACATTTACTACCCCACATTGAAAGAAAATATTTCTTTAAAATGTGTAATAAATGCCATAATTTCCTTACATTAATAAGTTATATGTATTGTATGCATTGGGCTAGGTCACAATATTTATTCTGATTATTTTGCCATGAAACACAGTATGCCCTTAACATCATTATATTATATTAAAACAATTTATACTGCCAATTATTCTGAATTAATAATATTTAAATCCTAACATTGCATTCATGTAAGTACAGCATGCTTGACATTTAACAATTTCTGCATATATGAATTGATGCCTGCAATAGAAAAGGAAATAATTGTTAGAAATGATTTAAGCATTCATATGTCTATTTGCAACATTATTAATGTAGTTATTATTCAATACAGCAATTATTTATTTAATATAATATGTTGTCTAAATATATGTACATATATATATACACATATGTATTAATTTCTCTGCTGTCTTTTAACAATGGGTTTATTGCAATTGCCTTTTAATTTATTACAAGATTTTAATACATCTCCCACATATATATATATTCATGTGTTCAAAACCATACAAAATCCAGCAGATCATACAGGGAATTTCAAATGCCACTTTGTCTGTTTCTTGTACATGGAAACTTCATAAACAGTATAGATCATTTTACAAGTAGTTGTAAAAGTCACAATACAACATATTTTCTGTTTAGCTAGCAATACAGACGTGTATTTGATGTTTAGGGGCAATTAACAAGCTTGTGCTAATTACCATTTCCCTCTGATTTTGACCAGCGTTTCTATGGCTGATTACATACTCAGCGTCTCTTTCATCACAGCATGGGGCAAAGAGTGCTTTGAATTTTTGCACTTCCAACTAAAGGGCAAATGCTTTAGTGGCAAAGCCTTTGGAGACATCCTGTCTGTATTTAGTATTGAGATGTGTATTCAAATTGTGGCATTTTGTGAATCAAATCCTGACATCAGAATTTAAACCCTATTTCAGTAATATCTGATAAAAATATGGTTTCATACATAAACACATTTCCCTGTCCTATTGACATACATATATATATATATATATATATATATATATATATATATATATGTCATTTACCTGTACCCTGACAATAAGTGGCGGCGGTATAGGGGGGGCAGGATAGGGGTTAATAAGTTAGGTGGTGGTGGGCTCCAAGAGTGGCGGTTTAGGGGTTAATACATTTAATTTAGTTGTGGTGGGCTCCGGGAGCGGCGGTTTAGGGGTTAATAAGTATAATGTAAGTGGTGGCAGTGCAGGGGGGGCAGATTAGGGGTGTTTAGACTCGGGTACATTTTAGGGTGTTAGGTGCAGACATCTCACCATAGGAATCAATGGGATATCGGGCAGCAGCGAACATAAGCTTTCGCTGCTGTCAGACTCCCATTGATTCCTATGGGATCCACCACCTCCAGGGCTGCGGATTGAAAACCAGGTATGCTGGGCCAGAAAAGTGCCGAGCGTACCTGCTAGGAATTTGATAAATTCCAAAAGTAGTCAGATTGTGCCGAACTTGCGATTGGCACATCTGGAGTGACGTAAGAATCAATCTGTGTCGGACTGAGTCCGGCGGATCGTAGCTTACGTCACTATATTCTACTTTTGCCAGTCTGTAGGGCTTGATAAATATGGCGAATCAGCCTCGCCACAAATACGCTGCAGAATTCCAGCGCATTTGTGGTTGACGGCTTGATAAGTAGAGGCCAAAGTCTCTCATACTCCACACAGACACAGTCTCTCATTCTCTACAATCATACAGTCTCTCATACTCCACAATTACACAGTCTCTCTGTTATGGTATCAACAGATATCAAGGGTTAATACCAGATGAAATATGTCCTGAATATGAGATCAGCAACTCACAACCCATCTAATTCCCCCACAAACATGAGACCAGGCTCCATTTTGAGGGTAAAAACAGAATGTATTTGAGGGCTATATGCCAAGTATTTATGCAGGTCTGAGACCAGATAGGGGTTGGAAGGGTATTGTACATTAAATAGAGGGAAGACGCCCTTTACATGATACAATAGAATTACATTACTTAACCAAATAAACAATTTAAACACAAGAAAACAATGGAGTCCTTCTTATCACCTGGCAGTCTGACTCTGGAGGTGATTAAACAATGTGAACGCTTATCACATAAACCTAATTACAGTAAATAATAGCTGATGCTAGGAAACCTGTCTTTAGAAAATAGCTTCTCAAAGCTGAACAAAGTTAACCCTTCCAGTACTGACAGAGGGGCCTGTCACATGGCTCCCTCCTGGTGGGACACTCCGGCAGACCCGGCTTGACCCTTTGGCGGGTCAACTTGGGGATGACCGGACTAGGAGGTGGTAGGAATGTCAGTTTGCCGGGACAATCCATCTGCATTCCCGTTATGAGAGAGAATTCCTGTCCGTATAAATAAGGGTTCAACTTCTTCAGTGCCCAGACCAGAGCTAAACAGTCCTTCAAGTTTTTGTTTTCAAAGCCACCTCTTTCCAGTTGGAGACAAATCTCATCGGCTTCTTTACGAGTTTTTTGTACCTGCTCTTTATAGGTATCCCTAAGCCCTTCATACTGACATAGGGTGCCCTTGAGTTGCTGCACCTCACTATGAGCCAGTGTCCGCTTCTCCTCCAGTGTCTCTAAGTTTGTCTTTAATGTTTCATGTTCCACTCTCAAGCTGGTGTTTTCTGAAGTCTGTCGGTGCAGCTTGTCTAGCAGAGATTCCCGTGCTAACCACGCTTTTTCTTCTGCGCTCCTCTTCTCTCCTGCAAGCACTGTTACGTGATTGTTTAACGTGACCATTTCATCCTCTACTTGACTCTTCTCCTTCATCATCGCATTGTAATGGGACTTCCATGTATCAATGGCGGATAGAGATTTACTGAGCTCAGCGTCCTGGGGCTCAGCAGCAGGTGGGTCAGTCTCTGCGGTACGGATCTGGGCACGGGTATTCACAGGGTTAATATCAGCGGGACCCATTGGAGCGTAGGCAGAAACAAGGGGGGCCAAGTCATTTCCAAGGAGAACATCAGCTGGTAAATCCTTCATGACCCCCACATTCACATGTCTAGAGCCCACTCCCCAATCCAAATGTACCCGGGCAACAGGTAGGTGGAACACAGCGCCCCCTGATACCCTCACAGCCACAGTGTTTCCGGTGTGCTGGTTCTCAGACACCAAGTTCTTTTGGAGCAAGGTCATGGTAGCACCAGTATCCCATAGACCACTGACCTCCTTCCCATTCATTTTAACCAGTTGCCGGTGCTGTTGCCGGTTATCCCTGTGGGCAGCTTGCACAGGGTCTGCTTCATGTAGGATGCCCCAGCATTCTTCCTCCGCTACGCAGTGGGCAGCAGGCTGAGGGTTACGTGGGTTTCTGCCGGCGGGGTCTTCTCCAGGACTGTGCTTGGTTCGCTGTGTTTAGGGGACACTCTGTTCTTTTGTGCCCTAGTTGCTTACATCCAAAACACCAAATAGGCTGTGAGTAGTCACATGAGTTGAACCGGGCTGTCTGAGGATAGTTCGTGGCTGAAGGCGGTGTGGTAGAGCGGTGCGCTGGGGGTTGGTAACTGGTAGCTGCTGGGGTGACTGGGGGTCTGTACTCCACTCTGGCAGGGGGCTTAGTGGTAGCAGTGTCCAGCTTGCGGGCATCCGTATACTCATCTGCCAGGCGAGCAGCTTCATGCAGGGTGGAGGGATTACGGTCCCCAACCCACTCTCTAACTCCTGCTGATAATTTGTCGAAGCAATATTCCAACAGGAATAGCTGCAGCACCTCTTCCCCAGATACGGCTTGGCACCCCGCTATCCAGTGAGCTGCTGTGCAGTGCACCTTACATGCCCACTCGACGTAGGAATCTCCAGCTAGTTTAATCATGTCTCTGAACTGTCTCCTGTATGCCTCCGTTGTAACCGCATACCTGGAGAGCAGGGCTTCTTTTACAACATTATAATCCCCGACTTCCTCATCTGGAATGGCCCGAAAGCCTCGCTGGCCCGGCCGGATAATTTTCCGGATAATATCATGACCCAAGTCCTCTGCGGGTACCCTGTGTAGGGCACATTGCCTCTCAAAATCCGCAAGGTACCCATCAATCTCTCCTTCTGTTTCCAGGAAGTTTTTTAAAAGCTGCACAAATGTACTTTTCTCTTTTCCACTGGGGTTGTTGTGACTTGGGCTGCTGCAGCGCCGCTTTGGCAAAGTAGGTTGGGCCTCCACAGCTGCTATGACCCGGGTCGATAATTTCGGCAGACGGGGTTGGGGCCATAATGTGCCAGTCTTATTTTAACGCCCGGTCAAAGCTTGCTTTCTTCGGGGGTTCTGTCTTATATGCCTGGGCTCATTGGTTCCTTCGGGCCCTGGTACTCCGTCCCATCTCGGTCAGTATTGTAATAATCTCCCTCTTCCTGAGGTTATGGCTTGTCGGCCCCCTTTGTTCTAGCAGGTCTTTAAGGGTAACTCTTTTCAGCCTTTCATACGGTACTCCCATTCGGTCTGGATGTGTAGTTGCTCTTCTGGGCGATAAGGATGGCCTGCCACCAATTGTTATGGAATCAACAGATATCAAGGGTTAATACCAGATGAAAGATGTCCTGAATATGAGATCAGCAGCTCACAACCCAGCTAATTCCCCCACAAACATGAGACCAGGCTCCATTTTGAGGGTAAAAAACAGAATGTACTTTATTGAGGGCTAAATGCCCAGTATTTATGCAGGTCTGAGACCAGATGGGGGGGTTGGAAGAGTATTGTACATTAGATAGAGGGAAGACGCCCTTTACATGATACAATAGAAATTACATTACTTAACCAAATAAACAATTTAAACACAAGAAAACAATGGAGTCCTCTTATCACCTGGCAGTCTGACTCTGGAGGTGATTAAACAATGTGAACGCTTATCACATAAACCTAATTACAGTAAATAATAGCTGATGCTAGGAAACCTGTCTTTTAGAAAATAGCTTCTCAAAGCTGAACAAAAGTTAACCCTTCCAGTACTGACAGAGGGGTCTGTCGCACTCTCATACTCCACACACACACAGTCTCTCATACTACACACACAGTCTCTCATAACAACAGAAAACAGTTTCATTCTCTACACACACAGTATATCACTCTCTGCACACAAAGTATTTCATATACCTCACACACAGTCTTTCATACAATACACAAAGTCTCTCATACACCACACACAGTCTCTCATACACTTCTCACAGCCTATCTCTCAATCACTCCACACACACAGTCTATAATTCTCTACACACACTCTATCATAATCCACAAAAAAGACTATCATAGTCTACACAAACACAATCTATCATTCTCTGCACACAAAGTATTTCATACTCCACACACACAGTCTCTAATACTCCACACACACAGTCTATCAAAGACCGTGCACACAGTCTCTCATACACAGTCTCATTATCCACACACCCACAGTATATCATTCTCTACACACAAATTATTTCATACACCACACACAGTCTATCTTAATACAAATATATATATATATATATATATATATATACATTTTATATATATATATAATATATATATATATATATATATATATATATACTATATATATATATATACAGTATATATAAAGGTAATAGAAGACAGCACTCGCTGGATTTAAGGATTAGCAATAGAAGCTTTTATTTACGTGACGTTTTGGGGACAGCTCCCCTTCATCAGACCAACAATAAAATGTGACAAGCAAACATTTATACCCTCTAAGACCCTCCCCCAGTGAACAGAAATTGTGCTAAAAATGGTTGTCAAGGCAACCATTCAATGTTTACACCAAAATGCATACACACGCAGATACAAGTTAATTAGTAACAGATATCCTGTACCCAATCTAACCCAGAATATCCACATCAATCTAAGTGAACATATAACATTAAAAAGTACAAATTACAAGACAAAGTCAGGGACATAACTTGCTGCAAGTACAGAGAAAGAAAGAAAACTGACATAGCAATGATATAGGCATAACAGTAATATAAGTAATGATATAAGTATACATAATGATATAAATATACATGCCCACTTGCAACATGACCAGAGGAATATAAGTGCAACAAATAGGAAATACATCATAATGTGCACTTAATCAATTGAATGTGCAACATACTGTTTAAAGTTGAGTCAAGCTAAACATGTAGGCTCAAACAAACATGCAGGATCCGGTAAACATGCATATGATACTCGTGGCCCTGAGGACAATGAAACAATGTTACACTATATCCCGCACTATGCATGATAAAGCAACATCAGTGTTAATTGCAGATAAGTCCATCTCCCCCTAATCCATCTATAACCCCGGTTCACATAAGCACATGCTGCCCTACCAGGGGTACATCATGGACAGTACACACTTACTGGACACAGATAAGTGATATAACTTGGAAAGAATCTTATGTATGGGCCACCATGATGTCACGGCCCTCTATTCCAACATCCCCTCATCAAAAGGACTGGAGGCTATAGATTTCTATGTTACGAAGATATTCAGACTATAGCAACGAATTTATATCATTTATTGTCCCAAATAACAGAATTTCTTCTACAGCATAATTTTTTTCATCTTTCAAGGCACTTATTATTTACAAAGACGAGGTACAGCGATGGGGGCAAAAATTTGCCCCCCGCGGCTAGCCAACATATATATGGGGTGGCTGGAATTAAATATGATCTTTTCAGACCAGTTTCCATATAAGAACAATGTTATAATATATGGCCGTTTTATAGACGATATTATAGTCATATGGGACACCGGGGATGACTGTACAGCTGACAAATTTGTAGACTTTATGAATAATAATGAATATAATTTGACCTTTACAGCACAGATACATAAACAGTCTATTGATTTCCTAGATTTAAGTCTGAGAGCCAAAGATAACACAATCTCCACATGCACCTACCGCAAACCATTGGGCTAGGAACACGATACTGAGAGCTGATTCTTGCCATCTCAATCATTTAAAAAGAGGCATTCCTAAAGCACAATACCTTTGTTTAAGAAGGAATTGTACAGAACCTGGTAGACTATTTCCCCCAAGCAAGAGAGTTAACAAATAGATTGACAGATAGAGGATATCATAGGAATCTGCTACTTAAATTGGAGAAACAAGTGGCAGATTTAAATAGACAAGAATTACTTCAAGGAGGCCCTAAGAAATTGGGGAAAAATTGATAAATTAATATTACCTAACCAAAACCTTTTGTTTATTACACAATTCAGTAGACAATATAACCAAATTTGTAAGATAGTCAGACAGAACCTATCAATTCTAAAAGGTGATGAAGCACTTAACAACATCTTAACATCAGGAATAAAATGTATAGCACGAAGAGCACCAACCATAAGAGAAATAACTAGTAAACAGTTTACAGACAAAGAAACAACAGGTGCACACTGGCTTAGTCCAAAACCAGGATGTTTTAAATGTGGTCATGTACCTTGCAAAGGATGCACATGTATCACTGTAACAGATACTTTTTCTTCCAATATTACAAAACAAGTGTTCCACATCCGAGATAGAATTGACTGTAATTCACAATATGTGATCTACCTCATCAATTGCCTATTTTGCTCCTGTCAATTATATTGGTATAACTACCCCGCCCATTAAAAGAAAGAATTTGTGAACATTTACGCTCCTTAGATGAGAAAGAACCTAAAACGCCGGTAGCTAAGCATTTTAGATTGCATGGTATAGGACAAAAATATTTCTCTTTCATAGGTATTGATATTATTAAAAACATCCTAGGGGTGGCAATAGGGAAAAATGCTTAAGAAGAAAGAGATCTTTTGGATCATAAAATTACATACTAGAGTACCAGAAGGAATTAATAAAAGGCTGGATGTTGATCTATTTGTTGAATAGTACAATTTACAACATAATCTAAAATAAAACAACATAAGAGAAAACCTTTTTTTTTTTCCATATTTTACCCTCTATAAAATGTCGTCCTTTTTTCCCCCTAAAGTTTACTAACACAGCTCTGGTCCCACAATGAAATAAATGAAAAAATCTTATAAATTCTTTGGATGCACTAACTTAAATAGTGAACAATAAACTTAGCACATCCGAAATTAACTGTGTGTGTTTTATTATAATTTTTTATCATAATATTTATGTTTTCTTATTATTATATTTATGTTTCTTTTAATAGAATTTCTGTTCCCCTTATGAATTTCATTTGTATTTCAACATATTGTTTTGTTTATGTTAATGTGATGGTTTGTCCATTCTTAATTTAGATAGTCGATTTTTCTCACATATGCATCGATGGTGACAGACTTATAGTAATTGACACCACTATCGATATGCCTGCATCTCTGGAAAAATCTCCATATCTACTTTCTAAGCTATTCTTGCATATTATTGCTTAATTGAATACCTATGTGATTGTTAATAATTTTTTATGTAATACTTTTTATTTTTATTTTATTTATATATTTTTTATTAAATTGTCTATTAGAATTTAGTTCACATAGGCTTAGAATGAATAGTTTGTATATGTATATATATTAACAATTGTACTAGTACTAGAAGATTTGTATAACTATTTACTGTGTTATTTGATCTTAGTAATTAAAGGAACAAATTTTATGACCCAATCTGCAGCAAAGGTTTTAGCTACCTTACCCAAGGTGTAGACAATAGTTCTTAATTGAACCGATAACACGATTGGTCCCTTTGCTGCATATAGGTCAATGCACACCTTGAACATATCACCTCTGATGAAGCGCATGTACGCATGCGCGAAACGCGTCAGGTGTTAAGGCTTTGCTCTCACCTTATGTACTAGCACCTTGCTTTATAAACACCTTTTTTTGAACCAGCCGTGGATGATTTTTCCGCCCCGTCTTTTGTCCTCTCTTCTGGGATCACCTATTACTATATATATATATATATATACATTTTATATATATATATATATATATAGATATATATATACAGTATAAATATAAGGTAATAGAAGAACAGCACTCGCTGGATTTAAGGATTAGCAATAGAAGCTTTTATTTACGTGACGTTTGGGGACAGCTCCCCTTTCATCAGACCAACAATAAAATGTGACAAGCAAACATTTATACCCTCTAAGACCCTCCCCCAGTGAACAGAAATTGTGCTAAAAATGGTTGTCAAGGCCACCATTCAATGTTTACACCAAAATGCATACACTACGCAGATACAAGTTAATTAGCTAACAGATATCCTGTACCAATCTAACCCAGAATATCCACATCAATCTAAGTGAACATATAACATTAAAAGTACAAATTACAAGACAAAGTCAGGGACATAACTTGCTGCAAGTACAGAGAAAGAAAGAAAACTGACATAGCAATGATATAGGCATAACAGTAATATAAGTTATGATATAAGTATACATAATGATATAAATATACATGCCCACTTGCAAACATGACCAGAGGAATATAAGTGCAACAAATAGGAAATACATCATAATGTGCACTTAATCAATTGGAATGTGCAACATACTGTTTAAAGTTGAGTCAACTAAACATGTAGGCTCAAACAAACATGCAGGATCCGGTAAACATGCATATGATACTCGTGGCCCCTGAGGACAATGAAACAATGTTACACCTATATCCAGCACTATGCATGATAAAGCAACATCAGTGTTAATTGCAGATAAGTCCATCTCCCCCCTAACACATCTATACACCCGGTTCACATAGCAGAGCACAACTCCGAAAATGTACCGTTGATTGTAACAGTCCAAAACAGTAGCCCCGTGTGTCTAGAGGTGTGGATACAATGCACTAACCAGAGCGCCAGTGTAGGAGGGCTGTAAGTAGTCCTGTCACGCCAGCTGCTGTCAGTCAGTCACCCTGTTCTTAATTGCTTGTAGGGTTACTGTATAAGAATATTAGCAATAAGAATATAAATCCAATGAAACAAGACTATAAGCAAAATGTTTGGTTGAACCCAACTAATTGTTATTAAAGCTTTTCTTTGCAACTTTTGAAACCTAACTTTTGACACCTAATATTACAATAACATGCTTTATAAAACAACAACAACTCACCGTTATAAAAGATTTTGCTGGATTTGATGACAGGGATAATTGTTGGGATATATCCCCGCCCCCCCCCCCCATGTATTCAGGTATTGTTTGCCAGTCAGTTGGTATCATTCTAACTTTCCCCAGTCAGGAGTTAAGTTAATATACAAAAAAAATTATTCCACAAGAAATTGTAGGTAGCATATACTTTACTGTTATTTGTCGTGATAATAATGTATGCAGAAAAAAATGATTTATTACTGCTTTGGCAGACTATCAGTGATCTCAGTATCTTTAAAGAGATCTGCCCTAAGAAGCTGGCACTTTATTGTCTTCAACTATAAAAAGAGCAGAACATCTAAAACTTTCACAAGAGAAATCACTTTTAACATCCTTTACAATTAGTTATTTGATGCAAAATATGTTCATACAAAGCTCAGACATATTTTTAGACATGTAATGGCAAAACATATGTTTTGTCCAAGAGGTTTGGATTTTTTCAGCAGGTTTGATTAGACTGAAATTTCGTCATGCAGTGTCAGCTCATCAGAATATTCTGAAAAAGAATGTTGTTCATAACAAAACTAATACATTTACACTATTACCAATAGGATTTTAACAACAAAATTACTTTATGGAATAACAATAAATAAAAGAGCCTATCTTTAAATGCTGAGACAGGAGAATGTACAAGAACTACAACAATTGTAAAAAAGACAACTCAAATAATACTTTGAAATTAAAAGCATGTGATAGTTAAATGAATATCAATTGATCACATTCACTACCATTTTTCATCACCCTATTGTCTCATAACCTTTTACTCCCCACTTGTACAGCCGTTCCATAATATATTTTTTTCTACACTCCCTCATTCTTCCTACCGCTAAAAGTAGAGCCCATGGCACATAAAAGTAAGGTACACATGTGGAGTTAAAGTAGTATTCATCATCTTTCACCACACCAGCTCTATAACAAGTATTTAATTTTTCTTTAAAACTAAATTCAGGGAACTTTTTACAAAGAACTTGTGAAATTCCTTAAACATGAACTAGAGCTGTGTTTCTCAGAAGCCCAACTTAAACAGAAGGGAGAAACCTCCTTTGAAAAAGATGCTTTGTTTGAGGAATGGAACTTTAGAGTGATGCATAATGGACTGAGGATTGCCCTGGATAGGAGCAGGAATAGCAGCACCAACGAGCATTCTGAAGTAGCAACTGAGATACTGAAATAGGTTTCTGACTATAGTATACAAACCCCAAAATACACCTCCAAGGAAGGTGAGCAAACACATGCCTATAGTCCCTTAGACACACTGACAAGCAATTCCCTAAGGATCTGTCATTGATTAATCAACACCAGAAAGCTGGAAAGGAAGGATCAGGAGAGGCATCAGCAGACAGCAGAGATACTGATGTAGACCTCTGATATAGTACACATACCCCATCAATTAAATACACCTTCAAGGAAGTTGAGCAAATATATGCCTAGAGTCCCTTGGACACATCAGCTAGCAGTTCCCTAAGTATATGGCATTGACTAATGATGACCAGCACAGATCAGTATTGGCAGGACTATGAGTGGCAACAGGAGGCAAAAGAGTTACTGTGGTAGGCTTTTTGTTATAGTACACAAACCCCATAAATTTATTACCCCTCCCAGGAAGGCAGACAAAAATGGTATCCCTTGTAAACAGCAGCTAGCCTTTCCATAAGGATTTGACATTGACTGATGACCATGACAGAGCAGGAAGTGCAGGTGCAGGAGCGACAGTAGCAGGCAGCAGAAATACTAAAGTAACCTTTAATTTATAGTGCACCAACCCCAAAAATACACCTTTAAAGTTTGCTTGTGAGTAGGTTGTTTTTTTTCCCACTTTTCCCACTCCATTGAAGTCTATAGGAGAACATGTTAATGCGGTCATGATATTGTAACTTCAGCTTTTGCATGCGTTCGGTTAGCACGCAAGCAAAAACTTTTTACTTTCCACTCGTAATATGTGCAGTATTTGACATGTGCATAAAACCGAAGTCGAGCGCATTTAGGCCCATATTTATCAAGCTCCATACGGAGCTTGAAGGGCCGTGCTTCTGGCGAGTCTTCAGACTCACCAGAAACACAAGTTATGAAGCAGCGGTCTAAAGACCGCTGCTCCATAACCCTGTCCGCCTGCTCTGATGAGGCAGACAGGAATCGCCGGAAATCAACCCGATCGAACACGATCGGGTTGATTGACACCTCCCTGCTGGCGGCCGATTGACCGTGAGTCAGCAGGGGGCGGCGTTGCACCAGCAGCTCTTGTGAGCTTCTGGTGCAATGTTAAATGCGGAGAGCGTATTGCTCTCCGCATTTAGCGAGGTCTTGCGGACCTGATCCGCAGTGTCGGATCAGGTCCGCAAGACCTCTGATAAATTGGGGCCATAGTGTGCAAGCAAGAGCGATAAATAATGCTCCATTTTTAATTTAGCCCATATAATATTGAAGACGCGGTCTATACTATCTCTCACATACTACAACTAGCACTTGAACAACTACCAATATACAATAATTGTCAAATTGTCTTTGAGGTAATGAAAATCATCAGACAGAAGCACACAACTGCACTTTCCAAAAGCTCAAGTCAAAGTAATGCTGAGCTGTCCCTAGTATCTCACCTCCTTATTGGATTGGATAAGCCTGTATGGCATTGAATGCCTGACTTGCT
The DNA here is from genome assembly GCF_027579735.1 of Bombina bombina. Taxonomy (NCBI): domain Eukaryota; kingdom Metazoa; phylum Chordata; class Amphibia; order Anura; family Bombinatoridae; genus Bombina; species Bombina bombina. The sequence goes on from NC_069506.1 coordinate 242,456,648, forward strand.
TGTCCTAACTTCAATCATTAGTAATATTTTGTCTGGGAATGTTGGACACATTAATGGTAAGACCCCCTGTACATTGATTCAAACAAATGAGCTGATTAGCCAAACAATCTAAGCTCCTTAAAACTTTCTTCAGTTTCCTAAACTTTGTTTTGATGCTAAACAAATGAACAAAAGGAGTGACACTTACCATCTACGCATTAGTTCATTCCCTGATTCATTCCCTATATTCGGAATTGTGATGAATACATTGGTCGAAACTGTATTTATCCAAGGCCAAATGCACATTTCTAGACTTATAAGGATCAGTTATAAAGTGTTTTAAATTACAGCAGAATTTAACTTAATAAATATTAACATTATTAAAATACTTCTGTATTTTAAATATCTGTGTCATTTAAATACATGTTTTTTTTATTTAGATAGGAAAATACTACAGATAATGTATTCCTTTAGACACGTTTTATGCTACTAATTTGGTTGCAGGACCAGACAAATTTATGTATTCAATTTTGAAGCTAAATACTACAGAATACATTTACTTTATTTTGAAAGACAACATAAGTTTTAACTCAATTGAGCCTAATTAATTTCATTATTTTTTATAAGCAGTTATATTAGGTAATGTCTTAGTGCATCAGTATACCATATAGAGATAGATTCAATATACTGACATATTCTTTAAAAATATATTGGTGTATTAACATAAAGTATATTGGTAAAGTTCCTCTAACATCTTGATGTACTTCATCTGATCCGTCTGTAGATAAACCGATCATTTCTTCAGTCAAGATGCTGATTTCTGGTAAAGAAGCTACACTGACATGCACAGCCCCTTTGAGCTGTTCTAAGACTCTAACCATTGAGTGGGAAGGAAATGTAGCAAAAAAAAAGCACAATTAATAAAGTTGAACAACGTTTTGAGAACACTGTTTTATCAAACATCACATTTTACTCCATCTGAGAGAGACCACAACTCAACTCTGTCATGTAAAGTAACCTACGGTATCTATAAAGTCCTTATTACAAGTGACACAATTACTCTTAGTGTTTCATGTAAGTATAGCTATCTATCTCTTATCTTACATTGTATATACACTCCGTTACAGAGTAATACAGTAAGTGTATGGTTAAATGTGCTTCAAAGCAAATTGGTTCTATTAAAAATTGGATTTCTATAAATGTATTGCTACATAAAATAGACTGTAGAGATATTACACATTTGCAATTCAAACTTTTAGAAAGAAAAGAAAACATCTCTTAGAAAAAAAATATTCTGTGTATTTTTATATAATAAAATATGGAAACAAAAGTGTCAGCTCAGTTGGTTGAAAATGTACTGAATGTTTTTTTGGGGTTTTTTTTTTGGGGGGGGGATATCACAATTGCTGTGTTTACATTTTTTTTTATTTATCTTCATAAACTGATTGAAGTTATGCAAATAGTTTCAGAAAATATCTATAGTATTAAAGGTCTAGCATATTCTTTTATTTATTTTTCATTTGTGGGGGATGAGCAGATTAGTCACAATACAGCTAAATACTTTTTTGTTAACTTATCTGATCAATTAATTATCGAGTGTAATAAAAGGCATGTTGCAAATTTTCACCATTACATAATGGGAAATAAAAGTAAAAACTGAACATTCATGATTCATAAAGTTCATGTAATTTATAAAATAAAATTGAGTTTTTGTTCTTTTCATATACTTTGTTGAAGAGCACACCTTGGTAAACTCAGGAGCATGCACATGTCTTGAGCAATAAATTATAGTGGTGTTTGCAACAATGTTTATAACAATGGTGTACTTAGCACACTCTTGAGAATATCTAGATATGTATGTCCTTCAACAAAGGACACCCATAATACAAAGTAAATTTGTTAATAGAATTAAATTTGAAAGGTGTTGTTTTGTTTGTTTTTTTTTTAAGTAGTAAATAACTTGCAATTACAAACAAAAAATTACAATAATAAATGTGATGAAAAGGATATCGTGTGTCAACGACGTGGAAGTTTCAAAATCACAATATCACAAAACATAAAAAGAAACAAATTATGGAGCAATATTATAACACTAATCTAATGTGAAAAAATGGTGTCAATTTTCTACTCACATAACCTTGAGCTATCCTAAGCTCAAGTACTGTGCGATCCTTAATTCACAAAGCTGTCAGGCTCAGCTCTCCCAGTGTTGATAGAATCACTGATACCGGAATCTGTGACCGTGTCTCAAAAATATAAAGGACAAGTATGTAGTGTGATACTGCGTATAAGGGATGTAAAGTAATTTATTAGATATGTACTCACACTTTTCAGGAGCTATACATCAGCTCCTGATATGTTTACAGACCTGATATAGGCTATCAGGGAAGCCAATAGTAGAACAAGGATCCGGAACCGCTATATAAAAAGTAGATTTATTTAAAAGTAGAGAAACATACTATAAACTTAAAATGAATATCAGGACTTCAAGTCCACTATGGGCTACAGAGAAAACGTGTAACAACCAAAATTGTATCCAAAGAGCATGGTAACGGATTGTTACCCAAAGTAACGTGAATTTAGTGACGTCACAGTGAAGGTCTTTCTCCGTGTATGAAGTGGTAACTTAACAGATACATTGTTTGATTCAAAAACAATCCATTACTATCCTCTTTGGAGACTGCCCCTGTTTCCGCCCAAGGTTTCAGGATTGCCGGAAACAGCAGTTATGAAGCAGCGGTCTTAAGACCGCTGCTCCATAACTGGTCCACCTGCTCTGAGGCTGCGGACATCAATCCCCCCGATCCTATACGATTGGGCTGATTGACACCCCCTGCTAGCGGCCGATTAGTCGCGAATCTGCAGGGGCGGAATTGCACAAGCAGTTCACAAGAATTACTTGTACAATGATAAATGCCGACAGTGTATGCTGTCGGCATTCATTGATGTCTGTTGGACATGATCTGCTGATCGGATCATGTCGGACAGAACGATGATACATTGGCCCCTTTGGATACAATTTTGGTTGTTACACATTTCCTCTGTAGCCCATAGTGACTTGAAGTCCTTATATTCCTTTTTAAGTTTATAGTATGTTTTTATACTTTGAAATAAATCTACTTTTTATATAGCGGTTTCCGGATCCTTGTTCTACTCTTGGCTTCCCTGATAGCCTATATCAGGTCTGTAAACCTATCAGGAGCTGATGTATAGCTCCTGAAAAAGTGTGATTACATATCTAATAAATTACTTTACATCCCTTATACGCAGTATCACACTATATACTTGTCCTTTATATTTTTGAGACACGGTCACAGATTCCGGTAGCAGTGATTCTATCAACACTGGGAGAGCTGAGCCTGGCAGCGTTTTGAATCAGGATCGTACAGTACTTGAGCTTAAAGTGAATGTAAAGTTAACGCTACTGGCTCACGGCATAGTTTAATTAATCAAATTTTTTATATTTATTTTTTACACCAATTTTTACCTTTTTAAAGCTCCAACAATAAGCGCAGCTCTCCCGCCCGACATATTGTGTAATTGATTGACAGGTGCCGATTCTTAAAACAACGCATCCTTGTTTGTCCCCGGGCCATGATGTTTGTGCAAGGGGGAAGCAAGATGTGTGTGTGTGGTACGCCGTGTGTATATGTATGTGTGGTGAAGGGCCGGTGCTACAATAGAGGCAGACTAGCAAACCGCCTAAGGGCACCCCTTTTGAAGGGATGCAAATTCTGTGCATGACTTTTTCAAATTTGTTTAACCCTTTGAGTGCTAATGACGGCTCTGACCTGTCACAGAGTTTCCCACTCTGGTGCTAATGAAGGCTCAGAGCCGTCACTAGCACTCCCCCACCTTGAGGGAGATCTGGGGGCTCCTACCCCGGTGATCGCGCCTATAGAGTGACAGGCATCGCCGGGGCTTCCCGTTTTGCATGGTGACGTCACGCGCAATAACGTGATGACTTCACCGCACAACTTTATTTATATTTAACAATGTTAAGTATAGGAGTAGGGGGCATGCTGCTTAGAAGCCTGTATTTCAGGCATCTAAGCAGCTACAGACCCCCAAGACCCACCATTGGAAAGGTAATCGCCAAACCTTTCCAACAGTGTAAGTCTTGTGGGGCCTTAGAGTAACAAAAAAAAAATTTAAAAACAATTGTTCCAAAAAAAAAAAAAAAAAAAAAAAAACATTAAAAAATCTTAGCACCCAGGTGGGAAAGTGCTTAGCACTCAAAGGGTTAATGTGTATATTTTCGGTTTAGCCTGCCTAATTTGAGCTTCATATTAGGAGACATTTGTGGTGGCATAATGGCTAGAAGGGAACTCCACTGATATATAGGAGGCCACTGTCCTGCTTTTAGTGTGTAAACCCTCAACATCATCATACAGTACAGCTTAAATGTTATCAGTGTATAGGTTATACAGTTCAAACATGTGTATAGATGGACTTGCATTACCATATAGTGCAGAGTTTGTTTTTTATTAGTGTGTAAATGTTTATTATCATCACTATACTGTGGCAATTGAAAAATGTGAGTTGTACTGGTCCTCTGGCCAAATCCTCTGCAAGTTAATGTGATATATTATAGTTAAAAAAGTTCCTAAAGTGTTACCACCAAGGAACCGTATGGGGTGCACAGACTGTCCAAATGAAACAAATACTGTTCATTCCAAATGGGGGTCCCAACCTAAAGTGAAAACAAAAATATTCTGGACACAGCAGCTGCTCTTGTCCAAACGACCAATGAATATCTGAAGATAAATTAAAATAAAGAAGGCACCTCCTAGTGCAATATGTTTCCACAGCATGAATGCAGCTGATTAAGTGATACAATTATACTCACAAACAGAGCAACACCAAATGTGCTTATTGGAGCCTGCTGGGATCTCTCAGTGTCCCAACTCACTGGTCACAAGTGCAGTGTCTGCTCCCTGTTGATCTACTGGTCCTCAATCAGGATTATTAATGTGAGAATGAAAGTGTTTAAAATTAAAAACACAATTTATTAAAATCCATTAAAACAAAAGAGCTTTGATATTGAGCGTAACTCTTTACAAACAGATTTGCAACATATTTCTCAGCCCCTCTGGCTGTTTCCTCAGACATAACTTATTTATCTTCTAATGTGATTTATTGAAGGGCTTGAACAATTTATCAAGATGCATTCACAGTGTCTGAGAACTTTCAGCTCAGGTTTGCAAGAGGGGAGTCTGTAACCTCAAACTTAAGAGCTGTCTTTGCTTCTTATCCTAGGTGGCAGAGCTAAATCCCCTCAAACTCACTTGTTCAAGGTGATTGACAGGCCCTGCTCTCACACAATTGATTGCCGAAGAGCAGGGGGCTGGAATGGACAGCAGAATTCTTAAGCAGTCTTAAAGGGACAGTAATCTTAAAAAATAATGTTAGATAATTCTGCACATAGTGCAGAATTATATGTCATTATCTTAGTGACAGCTTTCAAAATCAAAGGATTTTAAAGATTTTAGTTGTCAAAGTTGCACTTACCTGTTCTAAAAACTTCTAATAGGTCTTCATTTTCAAAAGCGCTTTTCGGGTGCGCTGTCTAATCACAGCGCGCCCGATCTCGCTATTGAACTGAATGTAGCGTGCTCCCAACACCAGACCAGAAGATCATAGAGAGGAGAACCGGTAAGTGTAGGGTGACCATATTGCCGCTTTAAGAAGGGACAAATATGAAAAATGCATATGTTTGGGCTGTTTTCAAGGCTGTTTAAAGAAATGGTTTTTATAAGAACCCTGACATATGCATTTTTCATATGTGTCCCTTTTTAAAGCGGCAATATGGTCATCCTAGGTAAGTACAACTTTGACAGCTAAAATCTCTAAAACTCTTTGATTTTGAAAGACTATATGCAGAATTAAATAACATTATTTTTTAAGTTTACTGTCCCTTTAAAGTTTGCCAAAAGGAGATTTAAGGTTCTCTGCCAGAGAACTTGTCCATCTGCGGCTTGGTAAATTTTCCTGTTAGGCATGCTAGTATGAGTCTAGGTAAAAATGCTGAAAAAGGAAAAGAGGTCATCCTGTCTCTGGGTCTGTGTGTTTTATATATTATCATCACTGTTTGATTCATTATGCAGAACCACCACGGATTTGCTATGTTGTGCAGAGCCACCACTCTGGTATGTTATGTCATGCAAAAATTAAGCATTATAGCTATTAAAGTTATAATAAATCAGACTAAAAGTCAATACTTTAATGTGACAATGGAAATCTATATTCCCTATCATTACAAATAAAATAGTAATCTATAGTGTCTTAACACATCACTAGAACATTTTGCTAAGAAACAGTAACAATATATAATTATTTGGGGGGGTTGCAAAATGTGTCTTTGCCTGTGTAGCCAATAATCCTAGTACTAGCCCTGGTGTAGTGCGTGTGTATGTGTGTGGTGCCTGTGTGTGTGTGTGTGTGTGTGTGTGTGATTGTGTGTGTGTATATGGGTGTGTGGTGCATGTGTGTGTGTGTGTGTGATTGTGTGTGTGTGTGTATATGGGTGTGTGGTGCATGTGTGTGGTGTTATGTTTATATTTTATCAGTCTGAAATGTATGTTTTGAAACGTTAATTATACTTATTTTTTGCAGATCCTCCCTCTATGGAAATCATCATCTCAGGTAATTTTTTATTTGTCTGCAGTGCAGTATCTTTTTGGTTGTGTTTATTTTATTCTGTACTGTTAATGTAGTGAATGTGTAGTAAATGTGTAGCTAAACTGTGTCTGCTATTCCATGTTGAAAAGCTTATAGTTTCTGAAGTAAAAACCAAATAAAATATTTGGTTCCAGGCAAAGTTTGTAGTAAATGAAAATGGAAAGAAAATCACTTTAGATATTTTAAAGGGACATTCAAACACTTAGTGTAAGATGTTTTGATATTGTAAATAAAAAAACGGAGGTCCGCCTACACTATACCCCTCCTCCCTTGCCGCCTTGCTTCTGTCCTAATCAGCCGCGCTAACTACTCTAATACCCGGTCAATATGGATGCCGAACTCCCCCCCACTATACGTAGCTGCCTTCTTCTTCAACTGATAAGCAAATCAGAATCCAGTCCTCGGACAGAAATTGCACATTAAATTTGATTGCACTCAAGCAAACACATTTACTTTCACTCATAATATCGCGCTATTTCTGTGTGCGCAAAGAGCTACAAAATACCCAATATAGCTTGCTCGCTAGATATCGTGCCACTCGTAATCTAGCCCACTTAATAGGCTATGAAAAAAAAAATCCTGTAAGTCTGAATTAGCTCATCTTGAAAAAATATATTTTCTCCAACATTGGTGTGTCCCGGTCCACGGCGTCATCCATTACTTGTGGGAAATGTTCTCCCCACAGGGAAAGGCAAGGAGAGCACACAGCAAAAGCTGTCCATATAGCTCCCCCTCTGGCTCCGCCCCCCCAGTCATTCTCCTTGCCGCTCTGAACAAAGTAGCATCTACCACGGGGATGGCGAGGAGTTTGTGGTGTTAGTTGTAGTTTTTTATTCCTTCTATCAAGAGTTTGTTATTTTAAAATAGTGCTGGCTTGTACTATTTACTCTATAACAGAAAAGTGATGAAGATTTCTGTTTAAGAGGGCTATGATTTTAGCACAAGTAACTAAAATCCATTACTGTTACCACGTAGGACTGTTGAAACAAGAGAACTTCAGTTGGGGGTAACAGTTTGCAGACTCATCTGCTTCAGGTATGACTAGTCTCCTTCTAACAACACAGGCTAATGCTAGATGACAGTCATTTTTCCCCTCAGGGGAAACGGTAAGCCATTTTTCTTTCACCTCAGCAAAAAAGAATTACAGGCTTCCCCTTTTTGTTTTTTATGCTGGTAGACACTGTTAGGGGCTAAATCGATTGGTTTTTATTACAATATTATACCATTTGAAATATTTTATAAGCTCACATACACTTGGGAACGTTTTTATTGATCTGGCTTGTTTTAGACACCTAAATCTAGTCAGGAAGGCCCCTTCACTCTAGTGTGCTGAGGGAGAAAGCCTCATTTTGGGCACTTCAGCTGTGCAGTTGAATTTCAAGGCAGTGCATGCAGATTCATGTGAGAGGGTCCTGTGGTTCAGAAAGTGACTCCAGAAGGCTTTTTTCTGTGAATGGTGACCCCCTAAGGAAGGTAAAAAGCTGCAGCAAGGCTGTAGCTGGGATTGTGGTGTGTAAAAACGGTTAAATCCAACAATTAGCTCCGGTTTGCTTGTTTTAAGAGCTAGAGTCTCCATATTTGCTGTGCAATACTTTCTAAGCATTAAGACACTGAGGTCCAAATTTCAGAAAAATCGGATATTGCCTTCATAGTTTTTTGAACATTCAGAAATAAATGTGTCATTTTATTATTTAAAGAGACAGTAACGTTTTTGTTTAAAATCGTTTTTATTGCATTGTTTGCCTGTCTAAATCTGTTTAACATGTCTGTTCCATCAGATAACCTATGTTCTGTGTGTATAGTGACAAATGTGGTTCCCCCTTCGAGTGTTTGTGATAATTGCGCCATAGCGTCCCAAACAAAATCAGGACAGCTCTGTTATTTTTCATAATGTTGCCCAAGATGATTTATCTAATGAAGGTAGTGGGGATAGCTCTACATCCTCTCCTTCTGTGTCTACACCAGCTTTGCCCGCACAGGCGACACCTAGCGCGCCAGTGCTTATTTCTATGCAACAATTATCAGCAATAGTGGATAATTCTATAGCAAATCTTTTATCCAAACTGCCAGTTTTTCAGAGAAAGCGTGATTGTTCAGTTTTAAATACAGATAAAAAGGATGAACAATCAGACACTGACGATGCCTTATCTATTTTACCCTCACATCAATCGGAATTGGCTGTGAGGGAAGGGCTGTCTGAGGGTGAAATTTCAGACTCAGGAAAAATTTCTCAACAGGCAGAACCTGATCTAGTGGCATTTAAGTTTAAGCTAGAACATCTCCGCGCTTTGCTTAAGGAGGTATTAGCTACTCTGGATGACTGTGATTCCATGGTAGTACCAGAGAAGTTGTGCAAATTGGACAAATTTTTAGAGGTCCCAGTGCACGACGACGCTTTTCCAATACCTAAGAGGGTAGCGAACATAGTGGAAAAGGAGTGGGAGAAGCCAGGTGTACCCTTTGCCCCACCTCCTATATTTAAGAAAATGTTTCCCATAGTAGACCCTAGAAGGGACGCATGGCAAACGGTCCCGAAGGTTGAAGGAGCTGTTTCAACACTAGCGAAGCGCACAACCATTCCTATAGAGGACAGCTGCGCTTTCAAAGATCCTATGGATAAAAAATTGGAAGGATTGCTTAAAAAGATTTTTGTTCAGCAAGGGTTCATCCTTAAACCAGCTACGTGTGTTATTACTGTCACTTCAGCTGCGTCCTTTTGGTTCGAAGAACTAGAAAGGTCGCTCCAGAAAGAGACTTCCTATGAAGAAGTCATGACAGAATTCACGCATTAAAGTTAGCTAATTCCTTTATATTGGATGCCGCCTTTCAAATAACAAAATTGGCGGCGAAAAACTCAGGTTTTGCTATAGTAGCGCGGAGGGCGCTTTGGCTAAAATCCTGGTCGGCAGACGTGTCGTCCAAGACTAAGTTACTGAATATTCCTTTCAAGGGTAAGACCCTTTTTGGGCCGGAATTGAAGGAAATTATTTCAGACATCACTGGGGGTAAGGGCCATGCCCTCCCACAGGATAGGCCTTTTAAGGCTAAGAACAAGTCTAATTTTCGTTCCTTTCGCAATTTCAGGAACGGATCGGCTAATAACTCCACTGCCGCTAGACAAGAAGGTAAGGCTGGAACAAGGGTAAACAAACCAAGAAACCTGCTGCTGCTACCAAGACAGCATGAAGGGGTAGCCCCCGATCCGGGACCGGATCTGGTAGGGGGCAGACTATCTCTCTTCGCTCAGGCTTTGGGCAAGAGATGTTCTGGATCCCTGGGCACTAGAGATAGTTTCCAAGGGATACCTGTTAGAATTCAAGGACTTCCTCCAAAGGGAAGGTTCCACCTGTCTCGCTTATCTTCAGACCAGATAAAGAAACAGGCATTCTTACATTGTGTAAGAGACCTATCAAAGATGGGAGTGATAAACCCAGTCCCCTCCGGGGAACAAGGTCTAGGGTTTACTCAAACCTGTTTGTGGTTCCCAAAAAAGAGGGAACTTTCAGGCCAATTCTGGATTTAAAGATATTAAACAAGTTCCTCAGAGTTCCATCCTTCAAGATGGAAACCATTCGGACAATCTTACCAACAATCCAGCAGGGTCAATTTTTGACTACCGTGGATCTGAAGGATGCGTATCTGCATATCCCAATCCACAAATCTCATCATCAGTTCCTGAGGTTCGCCTTTCTGGACAAACATTACCAGTTTGTGGCTCTTCCATTCGGTTTAGCCACCGCTCCCAGAATTTTCACAAAGGTGCTAGGGTCCCTTCTAGCGGTCCTAAGACCGAGGGGCATCGCTGTAGCACCTTATCTATACGACATCCTAATCCAAGTGTCGTCTCTTTCCAAAGTGAGGGCTCATACAGACATTGTGTTGGCTTTTCTCAGATCTCACGGGTGGAAAGTGAACATAGAAAAAAGTTCACTGTCACCGTCCACAAGGGTTCCTTTTCTGGGAACAATAATAGATTTCGTGGAAATGAAGATCTTTCTCACAGACGTCAGAAAGACAAAGCTTCTAAAAGCTTGTCGAGTTCTTCACTCTATTCCTCAACCCTCCATAGCTCAATGCATGGAAGTAATAGGACTAATGGTCACAGCAATGGATGTGGTTCCTTTTGCTCGAATTCATCTAAGACCATTACAGCTGTGCATGCTCAATCAGTGGAATGGGGACTATACAGACTTGTCTCCCCAAATTCAAGTAGACCAGTTAACCAGGGACTCACTTCTCTGGTGGTTGACCCAGGATCACCTGTCTCAGGGAATGAGTTTCCGCAGACCGGAGTGGGTCATCGTCACGACCGACGCCAGCCTCTTGGGGTGGGGCGTGGTCTGGGACTCTCTGAAAGCTCAGGGCCTATGGTCGCGGGAAGAGTCGCTTCTCCCCGATAAACATTTTGGAACTAAGAGCTATATTCAATGCGCTCCTGGCTTGGCCTCAGCTAGCGGAGCCAGGTTCATAAGATTTCAGTCGGACAACATAACGACTGTTGCGTACATCAATCATCAGGGGGGAACAAAGAGTTCCCTAGCGATGAAGGAAGTAACCAAGATAATCCAATGGGCAGAGAATCACTCCTGCCATCTATCTGCTATTCACATCCCAGGAGTAGACAACTGGAGGCGGACTATTTGAGTCGTCAGACTTTCCATCCGGGGGGAGTGGGAACTCCATCCGGAGGTCTTTGTTCAGTTAACCCAATTATGGGGCATTCCAGACATGGATCTAATGGCGTCCCGTCAGAACTTCAAGATTCCTTGCTACGGGTCCAGATCCAGGGATCCTAAGGCGACTCTAGTGGATGCATTAGTGGCGCCTTGGTCGTTCAACCTAGCATATGTGTTTCCACCGTTTCCTCTCCTCCCCAGGCTCATAGCCAGGATCAAACAGGAGAAGGCCTTGGTGATTCTGATAGCTCCTGCGTGGCCACGCAGGACTTGGTATGCAGACCTGGTGAATATGTCATCGGCTCCACCATGGAAGCTACCTTTGAGACAGGACCTTCTAGTACAAGGTCTATTCGAACATCCCAATCTAGTTTCTCTGCAGCTGACTGCTTGGAAATTGAACGCTTGATTTTATCCAAGCGTGGGTTTTCAAATTCTGTGATTGATACTCTGGTCCAAGCCAGAAAACCTGTGACTAGAAGGATTTACCATAAAATATGGAAAAAATATATCTGTTGGTGTGAAACCAAAGGATTCTCCTGGAGTAAGATTAAAATTCCAAAGATTCTCTCCTTTTTTCCAAGAAGGTTTGGATAAAGGATTGTCAGCTAGTTCTCTAAAAGGACAGATTTCTGCATTATCCGTCTTGTTGCACAAACGACTGGCAGCTTTGCCAGATGTACAAGCTTTTGATCAGGCTTTGGTTAGAATCAAGCCTGTTTACAGACCCATGACTCCTCCTTGGAGTCTAAATTTAGTTCTTTCAGTTCTTCAAAGGGTTCCTTTTGAACCTTTACATTCCATAGATATTAAGTTACTATCTTGGAAAGTTCTGTTTTTGGTTGCTATTTCTTCTGCTAGAAGAGTTTCTGAATTATCTGCTTTGCAGTGTGATCCACCCAATCTGGTGTTCCATTCAGATAAGGTTGTTTTGCGTACTAAGCCTGGTTTTCTTCCAAAAGTTGTTTCCAACGAGAACATCAACCAGGAAATAGTTGTTCCTTCTTTGTGTCCGAATCCAGTTTCAAAGAAGGAACGTTTATTACACAATTTAGATGTTGTTCGTGCTTTAAAGTTCTATTTAGAAGCAACAAAAGATTTAGACAAACCTCATCCTTGTTTGTCGTTTACTCTGGTAAGAGGAGAGGTCAAAAAGCTACTGCTACCTCTCTCTCTTTCTGGCTGAAAAGCATTATCCGCTTGGCTTATGAGACTGCCCGGACGGCAGCCTCCTGACCGTATCACAGCTCACTCTACTAGGGCTGTGGCTTCCACATGGGCCTATAAGAACGAGGCTTCTGTTGACCAGATATGTAAGGCAGCGACTTGGTCTTCTCTGCACACTTTTGCAAATTCTACAAATTTGATATTTTTGCTTCTTCGGAGGCTGTTTTTGGGAGAAAGGTTTTGCAAGCCGTGGTGCCTTCTGTTTAGGTAACCGGATTTGCTCCCTCCCTTCATCCGTGTCCTAAAGCTTTGGTATTGGTTCCCACAAGTAATGGATGACGCCGTGGACCGGACACACCAATGTTGGAGAAAACAGAATTTATGCATACCTGATAAATTAATTTCTCTAACGGGTGTGTCCGGTCCACGACCCGCCCTGGTTTTTTTAATCAGGTTGAAATTTTTTTTTCTTTATACACTACAGTCACCACGGCACCCTATAGTTTCTCCTTTTTCTCCTAACCGTCGGTCGAATGACTGGGGGGCGTAGCCAGAGGGGGAGCTATATGGACAGCTCTTGCTGTGTGCTCTCCTTGCCTTTCCCTGTGGGGGGAGAACATTTCCCACAAGTAATGGATGACGCCGTGGACCGGACACACCGTTGGAGAAAGTAATTTATCAGGTAAGCATAAATTCTGTTATTATTTTAATTAATGTACATGCCACATTTTTCTGCTATTTACTTAAAGGAACACTGTACCCAAAAAATTTATTTCATGATTCAGATAGAGCATGCAATTTTAAGCAACTTTCTATTTTACTCCTATTATCAAATGTTCTTTATTCTCTTGGTATCTTTATTTGAAATGCAAGAATGTAAGTTTAGATGCCGGCCCATTTTTGGTGAACAACCTAGGTTGTCCTTGCTGATTGGTGGATAAATTCATCCACCAATCAAAAACTGCTGTCCAGAGTTCTGAACCAAGAAAAAAAGCGTAGATGCTTTCTTTTTCATATAAAGATAGCAAGAGAACGAAGAACATTTGATAATAGGAGTAAATTAGAAAGTTGCTTAAAATTGCATGCTCTATCTGAATCACAAAATAAATTTACAGTGTCCCTTTAAGTAAATAGCAGATAAATGTGGCATGTACATTAATTAAAATAATAATATATTTTTTTTTCAAGATGAGCTAATTCAGACATACAGGATTTTTTTTTCATAGCCTATTAAGTGGGCTAGATTACGAGTGGCACGATATCTAGCGAGCAAGCTATATTGGGTATTTTGTAGCTCTTTGAGCACACAGAAATAGCGCGGATATTATGAGTTGAAAGTAAATGTGTTTGCTTGAGTGCAATCAAATTTAATGTGTGTCAGGTTATCGTGACTTAAGAGCTCTGGTTAACTGTTTATAAAGTGCACAAAAAACATCAAAAATATGTGTAAAAGTAATGTTTTTAGACCACTGTCTAAAAAATTATTAAATATATATTGGAATAAAACATGATAAGGGCTCAAAGATACGAGGTCTCAGGTGTTACAAAAAAAGGCATGCAAAGTACTTTAACCCTTTTGCTGCTAAGCCTTTTTTTCACCTCAGTGCTGAGCCAATTTTAAACTTTTTTTGCTGCCTACGTTTATACCCTATAGTAAATCAAATTTCAGTGAATGTCCCAAACTAATTATATATTATTTTTTTCAGCAAACCCAGCAGATTCAAAATATACCATTATTGCATTTATAATTCTTGGCATATGATATAGTGGTGGCAAAAACTGTAAAAAAAGTAGAATTTCTCCAACATTGGTGTGTCCGGTCCACGGCGTCATCCATTACTTGTGGGAAATATTCTCCCCCACAGGGAAAGGCAAGGAGAGCACACAGCAAGAGCTGTCCATATAGCTCCCCCTCTGGCTCCCCCCCCCAGTCATTCTCCTTGCCGCTCTGAACAAGTAGCATCTACCACGGGGATGGCGAGGAGTTTGTGGTGTTAGTTGTAGTTTTTTATTCTTCTATCAAGAGTTTGTTATTTTAAAATAGTGCTGGCTTGTACTATTTACTCTATAACAGAAAAGTGATGAAGATTTCTGTTTAAGAGGGCTATGATTTTAGCAGACAGTAACTAAAATCCATTACTGTTATCACGCAGGACTGTTGAAACAAGAGAACTTCAGTTGGGGGTAACAGTTTGCAGACTCATCTGCTTCAGGTATGACTGGTCTCCTTCTAACAACACAGGCTAATGCTAGATGACAGTCATTTTTCCCCTCAGGGGAAAAGGTAAGCCATTTTTCTTTCACCTCAGCAAAAAAGATAACAGGCTTCCCCTTTTTGTTTTTTATGCTGGTAGACACTGTTAGGGGCAAAATCGATTGGTTTTTATTACAATATGATACCATTTGAAATATTTTATAAGCTCACATACACTGGGGAACGTTTTTTATTGATCTGGCTTGTTTTAGACACCTAAATCTAGTCAGGAAGGCCCCTTCACTCTAGTGTGCTGAGGGAGGAAGCCTCATTTTGGTGCTTCAGCTGCACAGTTGATTTACAAGGCAATGCATGCAGATTCATGTGAGAGGGTCCTGTGGTTCAGAAAGTGACTCCAAAAGGCTTTTTTCTGTGGATGGTGACCCTTAAGGAAGGTAAAAACCTGCAGCAAGGCTGTAGCAGGGATTGTGGTGTATAAAAAACGGTTTAAATCCAACAATTAGCTCCGGTTTGCTTGTTTTAAGAGCTAAAGTCTCCATATTTGCTGTGCAATACTTTCTAAGCATTAAGACACTGGGGTCCAAATTTCAGAAAAATCGGATATTGCCTTCATAATTTTTTGAACATTCAGAAATAAAGGTGTCTTTTTATTATTTAAAGAGACAGTAACGTTTTTGTTTAAAATCGTTTTTATTGCATTGTTTGCCTGTCTAAATCTGTTTAACATGTCTGTTCCATCAGATAACCTATGTTCTGTGTGTATAGAGACAAATGTGGTTCCCCCTTCGAGTGTTTGTGATAATTGCGCCATAGCGTCCAAACAAAATCAGGACAGCTCTGTTATTTTTTCATAATGTTGCCCAAGATGATTTATCTAATGAAGGTAGTGGGGATAGCTCTACATCCTCTCCTTCTGTGTCTATACCAGCTTTGCCCGCGCAGGCGACACCTAGCGCGCCAGTGCTTATTTCTATACAACAATTATCAGCAGTAGTGGATAATTCTATAGCAAATCTTTTATCCAAACTGCCAGCTTTTCAGAGAAAGCGTGATTGTTCAGTTTTAAATACAGATAAAAAGGATGAACAATCAGACGCTGACGATGCCTTATCTATTTTACCCTCGCATCAATCGGAATTGGCTGTAAGGGAAGGGCTGTCTGAGGGTGAAATTTCAGATTCAGGAAAAATTTCTCAACAGGCAGAACCTGATCTAGTGGCATTTAAGTTTAAACTACAACATCTCCGCGCTTTGCTTAAGGAGGTATTAGCTACTCTGGATGACTGTGATTCCATGGTAGTACCAGAGAAGTTGTGCAAATTGGACAAATTTTTAGAGGTCCCAGTGCACGATGACGCTTTTCCAATACCTAAGAGGGTAGCGAACATAGTGGAAAAGGAGTGGGAGAAGCCAGGTGTACCCTTTGCCCCACCTCCTATATTTAAAAAAATGTTTCCCATAGTAGACCCTAGAAGGGACGCATGGCAAACGGTCCCGAAGGTTGAGGGAGCTGTTTCAACACTAGCGAAGCGCACAACTATTCCTATAGAGGACAGCTGTGCTTTCAAAGATCCTATGGATAAAAAATTGGAAGGATTGCTTAAAAAGATTTTTGTTCAGCAAGGGTTCATCCTTCAACCAGCTACGTGTGTTATTACTGTCACTTCAGCGGCGTCCTTTTGGTTCGAAGAACTAGAAAGGTCGCTCCAGAAAGAGACTTCCTATGAAGAAGTCATGGACAGAATTCACGCATTAAAGTTAGCTAATTCCTTTATATTGGATGCCGCCTTTCAAATAACGAAATTGGCGGCGAAAAACTCAGGTTTTGCTATAGTAGCGCGGAGGGCGCTTTGGCTAAAATCCTGGTCGGCAGATGTTTCGTCCAAGACTAAGTTACTGAATATTCCTTTCAAGGGTAAGACCCTTTTTGGGCCGGAATTGAAGGAAATTATTTCAGACATCACTGGGGGTAAGGGCCATGCCCTCCCACAGGATAGGCCTTTTAAGGCTAAGAACAAGTCTAATTTTCGTTCCTTTCGCAATTTCAGGAACGGACCGGCTAATAACTCCACTGCCGCTAGACAAGAAGGTAACGCGGCCCAGCCCAAACCCGCTTGGAAGCCCATGCAAGGCTGGAACAAGGGTAAACAAACCAAGAAACCTGCTGCTGCTACCAAGACAGCATGAAGGGGTAGCCCCCGATCCGGGACCGGATCTGGTAGGGGGCAGACTATCTCTCTTCACTCAGGCTTGGGCAAGAGATGTTCTGGATCTCTGGGCACTAGAGATAGTTTCCAAGGGATACCTGTTAGAATTCAAGGGACTTCCTCCAAAGGGAAGGTTCCACCTGTCTCGCTTATCTTCAGACCAGATAAAGAAACAGGCATTCTTACATTGTGTAAGAGACCTTTCAAAGATGGGAGTGATAAACCCAGTCCCCTCCGGGGAACAAGGTCTAGGTTTTTACTCAAACCTGTTTGTGGTTCCCAAAAAAGAGGGAACTTTCAGGCCAATTCTGGATTTAAAGATATTAAACAAGTTCCTCAGAGTTCCATCCTTCAAGATGGAAACCATTCGGACAATCATACCGACAGTCCAGCAGGGTCAATTTTTGACTACCGTGGATCTAAAGGATGCGTATCTGCATATCCCAATCCACAAATCTCATCATCAGTTCCTGAGGTTCGCCTTTCTGGACAAACATTACCAGTTTGTGGCTCTTCCATTCGGTTTAGCCACCGCTCCCAGAATTTTCACAAAGGTGCTAGGGTCCCTTCTAGCGGTCCTAAGGCCGAGGGGCATCGCTGTAGCACCTTATCTAGACGACATCCTAATCCAAGCGTCGTCCCTTTCCAAAGCGAGGGCTCATACAGACATTGTGTTGGCCTTTCTCAGATCTCACGGGTGGAAGGTGAACATAGAAAAAAGTTCACTGTCACCGTCCACAAGGGTTCCTTTTCTGGGAACAATAATAGATTCTGTGGAAATGAAGATCTTTCTCACAGAAGTCAGAAAGGCAATGCTTCTAAAAGCTTGTCGAGTTCTTCATTCTATTCCTCAACCCTCCATAGCTCAATGCATGGAAGTAATAGGACTAATGGTCGCAGCAATGGATGTGGTTCCTTTTGCTCGAATTCATCTAAGACCATTACAGCTATGCATGCTCAATCAGTGGAATGGGGACTATACAGACTTGTCTCCCCAAATTCAAGTAGACCAGGTAACCAGGGACTCACTTCTCTGGTGGTTGACCCAGGATCACCTGTCTCAGGGAATGAGTTTCCGCAGACCGGAGTGGGTCATCGTCACGACCGACGCCAGCCTCTTGGGGTGGGGCGAGGTCTGGGACTCCCTGAAAGCTCAGGGCCTATGGTCGCGGGAAGAGTCGCTTCTCCCGATAAACATTTTGGAACTAAGAGCTATATTCAATGTGCTCCTGGCTTGGCCTCAGCTAGCGGAAGCCAGGTTCATAAGATTTCAGTCGGACAACATAACGACTGTTGCGTACATCAATCATCAGGGGGGAACAAAGAGTTCCCTAGCGATGAAGGAAGTAACCAAGATCATCCAATGGGCAGAGAATCACTCCTGCCATCTATCTGCTATTCACATCCCAGGAGTAGACAACTGGGAGGCGGACTATTTGAGTCGTCAGACTTTCCATCCGGGGGAGTGGGAACTCAATCCGGAGGTCTTTGCTCAGTTAACCCAATTATGGGGCATTCCAGACATGGATCTAATGGCGTCCCGTCAGAACTTCAAGATTCCTTGCTACGGGTCCAGATCCAGGGATCCCAAGGCGACTCTAGTGGATGCATTAGTGGCGCCTTGGTCGTTCAACCTAGCATATGTGTTTCCACCGTTTCCTCTCCTTCCCAGGCTCATAGCCAGGATCAAACAGGAGAAGGCCTCTGTGATTCTGATAGCTCCTGCGTGGCCACACAGGACTTGGTATGCACACCTGGTGAATATGTCATCGGCTCCACCATGGAAGCTACCTTTGAGACAGGATCTTCTAGTACAAGGTCCATTCGAACATCTAAATCTAGTTTCTCTGCAGCTGACTGCTTGGAAATTGAACGCTTGATTTTATCCAAGCGTGGGTTTTCAAATTCTGTGATAGATACTCTGGTCCAAGCCAGAAAACCTGTGACTAGAAAGATTTACCATAAAATATGGAAAAGATATATCTGTTGGTGTGAATCCAAAGGATTCTCCTGGAGTAAGATTAAAATTCCAAAGATTCTCTCCTTTCTCCAAGAAGGTTTGGATAAAGGGTTGTCAGCTAGTTCTCTAAAAGGACAGATTTCTGCATTATCCGTCTTGTTGCACAAACGACTGGCAGCTTTGCCAGATGTACAAGCTTTTGTTCAGGCTTTGGTTAGAATCAAGCCTGTTTACAGACCCATGACTCCTCCTTGGAGTCTAAATTTAGTTCTTTCAGTTCTTCAAGGGGTTCCGTTTGAACCTTTACATTCCATAGATATTAAGTTATTATCTTGGAAAGTTCTATTTTTGGTTGCTATTTCTTCTGCTAGAAGAGTTTCTGAATTATCTGCTTTGCAGTGTAATCCACCATATCTGGTTTTTCATTCAGATAAGGTTGTTTTGCGTACTAAGCCTGGTTTTCTTCCAAAAGTTGTTTCCAACAAGAACATCAACCAGGAAATAGTTGTTCCTTCTTTGTGTCCGAATCCAGTTTCAAAGAAGGAACGTTTATTACACAATTTAGATGTTGTTCGTGCTTTAAAGTTCTATTTAGAAGCAACAAAAGATTTTAGACAAACCTCATCTTTGTTTGTCGTTTACTCTGGTAAGAGGAGAGGTCAAAAAGCTACTACTACCTCTCTCTCTTTCTGGCTGAAAAGCATTATCCGCTTGGCTTATGAGACTGCCGGACGGCAGCCTCCTGACCGTATCACAGCTCACTCTACTAGGGCTGTGGCTTCCACATGGGCCTACAAGAACGAGGCTTCTGTTGACCAGATATGTAAGGCAGCGACTTGGTCTTCTCTGCACACTTTTGCCAAATTCTACAAATTTGATATTTTTGCTTCTTCGGAGGCTATTTTTGGGAGAAAGGTTTTGCAAGCCGTGGTGCCTTTCGTTTAGGTAACCTGATTTGCTCCCTCCCTTCATCCGTGTCCTAAAGCTTTGGTATTGGTTCCCACAAGTAATGGATGACGCCGTGGACCGGACACACCAATGTTGGAGAAAACAGAATTTATGCTTACCTGATAAATTACTTTCTCCAACGGTGTGTCCGGTCCACGGCCCGCCCTGGTTTTTTAATCAGGTTGAAAAAATTTTCTTTATACACTACAGTCACCACGGCACCCTATAGTTTCTCCTTTTTCTCCTAACCGTCGGTCGAATGACTGGGGGGGGGAGCCAGAGGGGGAGCTATATGGACAGCTCTTGCTGTGTGCTCTCCTTGCCTTTCCCTGTGGGGGAGAATATTTCCCACAAGTAATGGATGACGCCGTGGACCGGACACACCGTTGGAGAAAGTAATTTATCAGGTAAGCATAAATTCTGTTTTTTACAAAAAAATATGTATAACTGTTTCTTAGATTTTAATAACGAATACTGATAAGGGTTTAGTGACCACTGCTGTTAATTTGATCACTTTACTAAATTATCTTCATGGGAAGGCACATGTGAAATAATCAGCCATACAAGCTGTTGGGGTTATAATATAGATTAGAAAAGCCCAATTGTTCAGTACAGAAATAAAAACACTTTTTTTTCCTGCAAGGTGTTTACTGTTACCACAGTGATAACCTCACTATACAGACAAAATTCAGATACTTTTATGATAGAGGGACTTGTCTACTAGAAAATAAACTTTATTAGGGGTCTCTACACATACCAGATTTTTTTTAATGAACTTATAATGACCCATTTCCAAGCAAATTCCTGTGTGTTTTTTCTACTTTATTTTAAATGATCTGTTGTGTGGTACTGCTTCAAGACCACCATCATATGAAAGAGCAGGTGATTCTTAGAGGTTTGTAGATACTATGTAAGCTGAGATCGAAGGGATTGAAAAACCTCCCCTCATCCAGCTCCCACACAGCTTCACTGAGCTTCCCGGTTCTGCCCCCTTTGTTACTTCGCCACGTGCATATGTGGTGACTTCACTGGCACTCCCATGAAGCCTGAGAGTACCGACCTACTAGGCCACCAACAATCCTTGGCTTGTAGTGATGGGGCTGTGCATGATGAAAATGCCTTGTCATATATATATATATATATATATATATATATATATATATATATATATATATATATATATATATATATATATATATATATATATATATATATATATATATATATATATATGTGTTTATATATGTACATATGTATTTGTATATACTGTAAATATATTTATGTGTATATATGTATTTACAAATATATGTACACATATGAGCACATAAATACATAATGTATACATATGTAGATAAATATATAAAAGTGCATTGCAGCCCTTTGCAGTCAAGTAGATGAAAACATGAAAAATAATATTTATGCAATATTCATATTTAACCCCTTAATGACCACAGCACTTTTCCATTTTCTGACCGTTTGGGACCAAGGCTATTTTTACATTTTTGCGGTCTTTGTGTTTAGCTGTAATTTTCCTCTTACTCATTTACTGTACCCACACATATTATATACTGTTTTTCTCGCCATTAATGGACTTTCTAGAGATACCATTATTTTCATCATATCTTATAATTTACTATAAAATAAATTATAAAATATGAGGAAAAAATAGAAAAAAAACACACTTTACTCTATCTTTGACCCCAAAATCTGTTACACATCTACAACAACAAAAACACCCATGCTAAATAGTTTCTTAATTTTGTCCAGAGTTTAAAAATACCAATGTTTACATGTCTCTTGCTTTTTTGCAAGTTATAGGGCCATAAATATAAGTAGCACTTTGCTATTTCCAAACCACTTTTTTTCAAAATTAGCGCTAGTTACATTGGAACACTGATATCTTTCAGGAATCCCTGAATATCCCTTGACTGTATATATTTTTTTTAGAAGACATCCCAAAGTATTGATCTAGGCCCATTTTGGTATATTTCATGCACCATTTCACCACCAAATGCGATCAAATAAAAAAAATTGTTCACTTTTTCACAAATTTTTCACAAACTTTAGGTTTCTCACTGAAATTATTTACAAACAGCTTGTGCAATTATGGCTTAATTGGTTGTAATTTTTTCTCTGGGATCCCACTTTGTTCAGAAATAGCAGACACTATATGGCTTTGACATTGCTTTTTGGTGATTAGAAGGCCGCTAAATGCCACTGGCACCACACTGTATATGCCCAGCAGTGTAGGGGTTTAATTAGGGAGCCTGTAGGGAGCTTTTTGGGGTAATTTTAGCTTTAGTGATAGTGTAGTAGACAACCCAAAGTATTGATCTAGGCCAATTTTGGTATATTTCATGCCCCCATTTCACCGCCAAATGCGATCAATAAAAAAAAAAAACGTTAAATTTTTCCAATTTTAGGTTACTCACCTGAAATCATTTACAAACATTTTGTGCAATTATGGCACAAATGGTTGTAAATGCTTCTCTGGGATCCCCTTTGTCAGAAATAGCAGCCATATATCGCTTTGGCGTTGCTTTTTAAGTAATTAGAAGTCTGCTAAATGCCGATGCGCACCACACGTGCTATTATGCTCAGCAGTGCAGGGGTTAATTAGGGAACTTGTAGGGAGCTTGTAGGGTTAATTTTTGCTTTAGTGTAGTGTAGTAGACAACCCAAAGTATTGATCTAGGCCCATTTTGGTATATTTCATGCCACCATTTCACCGCCAAATGCATTAAATTAAAAAAAATAGTCAACTTTTTCACAAACTTTAGGTTTCTCACTGAAATTATTTACAAACAGCTTGTGCAATTATGGCACAAATGGTTGTAAATGCTTCTCTGGGATCCCCTTTGTTCAGAATAGCAGCCATATATTGCTTTGGCGTGCTTTTATGTAATTAGAAGTCTGCTAATGCCACTGCGCACAACACGTGAATTATGCCCAGCAGTGAAGGGGTTAATTAGCTTGTAGGGAGCTTGCAGGGTTAATTTTAGCTTTAGTGTAGAGATCAGCTTCCCACCTGACACATCAGACCCCCTGATCCCTCCAAAGAGCTCTCTTCCCTCCCCCACCCCACAATTGTCCCCGCCATCTTAAGTACTGGCAGAAAGTCTGCCAGTAATAAATAAAAGGTATCTTTTTTTTTTTTTCTTTCTTTTTTTTTTTTTAAAGCATATTTACATATGCTGCTGTGTAGGATCCCCCCTGCCTTATTGGGGGCCATCTTGGGTACTGCAGCTGTCTGCCAGTACCCAGTTTGCATATACAAATGTTTTTTTACAATTTATTTTAGTTTTTTCTGTAGTGCTAGCTTCCCTCCCCCCAAGTTCAATCCCCCACCCCTCCCAGATCCCTTAGATGATTTCCATTAGGTTTATTTAGTATTTTTTTTTACAATAATAGAAAAATAGCTTTCTGTAGTGTAAGCGGATCCCACCCACTCCCTCCCAGTGCACTGCGCCTGCCTGCCGCCCCCCGCGCCTGCCATGCCGGCAGCCTGCCCTACCGCGCCTGCCTGCCGGCCCACGTGCGCACCCCCGGCGATCTCGCCCCCCTCTCTGACTAAGAAGCCATCGATGGCCGCCACCCGCCTCCCACTTCCGCTCCCACCCACCAACAAATGCGGCCATCCGATGTCGCGTGCAGAGAGGGCCACAGAGTGGCTCTCTCTGCACCGGAGGGGCAAAAATTGTTATGGCAGGATGCTCGATATCGAGGCATCCTGCAATAACGGAAAGCAGCTGGAAGTGATCTGGATCGCTTCCAGCTGCTTTCCAAACCGAGGACGTGCAGGTGTCCGTCCTTGGTCGTAAGTGATTTTTTTAAGAGGACGTACTCTTCACGTCCTCAGTCGTTAAGGGGTTAAAGGGCCATAATACTCAAATGTTTAAACACTTGAAAGTAGCTGATATAGCTGTAAAAAGTGACTAGAAAATATCACTGAACATCTCTATGTAAAAAAGAAAGATATTTTACCTCAACAGTTTCTCAGTAGCCACATCCCATTGTAAAGGACTTCTAAGCAGCATATCAGTATGTCTGTCCCGGGACAACCGAAGGGTTGAGCCTCGTGCACTCTCATGTTATTTCCCTATTCAGTGTAAAGAAGTTTACAATTAAATCTCATGATAGTTAAGTCGAATCTCATGAGATTACAGTAAAAGAGTTCATGACCTCAGCACTGCTGATGCTGATTGGCTGCTGTTCATTTCTTCATTTTTTTAAAAAAATTTTTTTACCTGCAGCTGGGCATAACTTTTTAAACAGAACTTACTCTGCTGAGCTGAGGAAATTGTGAGGTAAAATATCTTCCTTTTTTACATAGAGATGCTCAGCTTTTTACAGTTATACTGCATCAGTTTCAAGTGATTTAGCATATGAGATTATGTCCCTTTAATAAGGTATTTACCTGTGTATGTACTGTAATATTTCACATACAGTGTCCTTCACATAGATGATATGTTCTAAGTAATTTTTAAATATATATTCCTATATATATCTGTATATATATTTACCTATATATAATCACATGTATGTCATATATTAGTTAATTAGTGTGCACAATGTAGCTGTATAATTAGGGTCCCCGGTTCCTCCTTCTGTAATCCTTGTGCAGTCTCACAAGAATTGCCATGTGCTTTCCCTCCCCAGCACGTTCTCAGACACTCTGTTTTATATCCAGTTCTCAAAATCCTATTTGATGAATAGGATGCAGCCAAATAAAAGTACAGAATTAATAAAGTAATAAATATACTTTTAATATGCTAAATTATACCCAGTTCTCAAAATCCTAAATCCCAGAGAAGTGGATATGCAGGCGGGCGTGCAGAGCAGGGAATCGCACAAGCAGGAAGGCACATGCTGTGTTGAAAGCAAGAACAAAATGCGTGAGAACATTACAGATAAAGCGGGTCACGTGGCAGGAAGAGAAAGGCTTAGCACGCATCAGAGAAGGCGGATAACATGCCAACTTTGACACGCCTACAGAAGGAGGAACTGGCACCCCCAATTATACCGTTACATTGTGCACACTAATTAACTATTTTGTGCGCATGATATAATTTCATCACATGGAACACTTATTTTGTGCAAAAGTTACAATCAATAAAGCGTTTGCAGGAAATAGATAAATTGTGGTAACTATTTAATATGCCGTGCTCACATTGTATTACATCGGGAGCACAGTGTTTTACAGCTTTGGAATGTGTTTGTTTTTTCCCAACATGAAACCGGAGGAGCTCTGTAGCTAAATCCAATTAGGGATAGTTATGTGGCAGGGTTAATCTTGTGAAGTCTTCGTGTGAATTGTACTGGAAGTACAATATAATTTTTTAATATTAGAAAAATCTTACTTTCACCTATATATTTATTGCCGGATTGACAGTGTTTCTTGTTACATACATTCACGCTAAAAATTAAAATAATAAAATTAAATTTATAAAGTAATCCTATTAATGAATTTCATTAAAATTTCTATAAACTGCTTAATTTACAAAATTTGGGGCAAATACACATTTTTATTTTTTATAAGTATTAGAAGTTTGATCACAATCATGGCCTTGTTTTTGGCAGATAACCATTACTGGCGGGTATTGTCATTGGGCCAGATTACAAGTAGAGCAATATTTAACGCTCTCACTCGAGAGTTAAAGGGACAGTCAAGTCCAAAAAAAAAATGTCATGATTCAAATAGAGCATGTAATTTTAAACAACTTTCCAATTTACTTTTATCACCAATTTTGCTTTGTTCTCTTGGTATTCTTAGTTGAAAGCTAATCCTAGGAGGTTCATATGCTAATTTCTCAGACCTTGAAGGCCGCCTCCAATCTAAATGCATTTTGATAGTTTTTCACCACTTGAGGGCATTAGTTCATGTGTTTCATATAGATAACATTGAGCTCATGCACGTGAATTTACCATGGAGTCAGCTCTGATTGGCTAAAATGCAAGTATGTCAAAAGAACTGAAATAAGGGGGCAGTCTTCTAAGGCTTAAATACAAGGTAATTACAGAGGTAAAACGTGTATAATTATAACTGTGTTGGTTATTAAAAATAGGGGAATGGGTAATTAAGAGATTATCTATCTTTTAAAACAACAAAAATTCTGGTGTTGACTGTCCCTTTAACTAAGCTAGAACTAAGCTTTTGCGTGCGTTGGGTAGCGCTTGTAATACAAATTGAAAGTAAATTGTTTTCATTGCTAACCCGACACGCGTAAAAAGCTGAACTTAGAATATTGCTTGTGAAAACATATAAATATTTTACATTCCAATCTTCTTCACATAACATAATATGTTCTATTTATTCAGAAATACATATTTCTATATATATTTAGTTTTTTTGTACAAATATATATATATATATATATATATATATATATATATATATATATATATATATGAATATATATTAAAATACATAGAGCATATTCTGCTATGTGCAGAGCATTGGAATGTGAAATATTTACAGTAAATACAGAGTATAACACTTTATTAAAAACTGAATATGTTTTCATGTTTTCATCTACTTGACTGCAAAGAGCTCCAGTGCAATATATATATATATGTATGTACATATGTATTTATGTGTTGATATGTGTATATATGTCTGTAAATACATATATACACATATAAATACTTATGTACACACATATACATTTATATGTCTGTATCTCTATGTTAAGGACCTTTGCCTGCCTTTTTTTTTTCTAACACCTGAGACCTCATATTTTTTATTAGATGGTGTTATTATGAGTGTAAGTATTGTTTATGTGTTTTGTGACACTTTTTTGTTTCGTGAAGCAGTTAACCAGCGTTCTAAGGACACAATGTCCCAACTTGTAATACAAGCGAAAAACACAACGCTCAAAAATACCTACGCTAAACCCCTTTTCGCTTGTTCATAACTATTAGCGCTCCATCATTATCTGGCTCATTGTGTTTATTTCTGTGATAACAATACAAAAATACTTTTGCAGTTAATACCAATAATAACACAAAATCCCCTTTACTTTTAAACTCCCAATTCTGTAACCCAGAAATCAAGCATGTACTATATATAAATGTAAAAGGCGCAGAGATGCACCCTGTTTCATACAAAATATGTGCTAGCAGTCACAACACATAAAAATACTCAATGAAAGAAGAAGGGAACATCGAATTACATTACTATATATCTAAAGTGTTGACTTGGGCTGCACAATAATTAAACGGACATGTGCTGCCTCAATGGGCATAGAAATATTACATAGCCTCTGTTAATATTCATGTTGTTATAGTTAAGAAATTATATATGTTTATGCCATTTTTCTAAAAAGCTTCTCTATGTTTATTCTGCACTGCCATCTAGTGACCCTTTTTGGTAACGCTCCTGTTTTCTATATTATCTTACCTCTGACCTATTATGCATTTCCTTTTTGTGTATTACTCCGCCTTGTAGTTTGATGATGTTTTCCTGTGTAATGGCTGCAGCTACAGGCCTCATGTAACAAGCACTCATGTTAATACATTGCAAGCTGACGATCAGTATCCTCTTTTGACCGCTTAAATACTGTAACCATTCATCTGCTGTATTCATTATCTGCTGTAACCTGTTATTCAGAATAAAGCAACTTTGTGGATGGGCAAGGTATTGGTGAGTTCAGCTATCTGATAAGGATTGTCTGCAGTGATTGTATCTTCTTATACAGGCCAGGCATAGGCTTACAATAATTTTTAGAGGTGAAACTGGGACCACCTGGTGGCAGTGCCAGTGGGGGGGTGGTCAGGAGTGTGGTCAAGGGGCGTGGCAATTACCGGTCCTTTTAAAGTAGTAGCTTCATGTGTGTAATGTTTTGTGGATACTCTACCCTTCCTCAGTCAAACAAGTGAATCACACAGTTTAAATAGACCATAACACCACTCCTAGTGAAAAGGCACCATTACGTTGTCATGGCAAATAAATCATTAATCTAAATCTCAGATTCTAAATAATGCCAAACATCAAGCATAATTATCACTTTCATAATTATCAATTTCACAATTTAATATCTGCAGTGTAATATGTGTTTTATGTGTCTAATTAAAGGGACATGACACCCACATTTTTTCTTTTATGATTTAGAAAGAGAATGAAATTTTAAACATCTGTCTAATTTACTTATATTATCTAATTTGTTTTATTCTCTTGATATTCTTTGCTGAAAAGCATATCTAGATATGCTCAGTAGCTGCTGATTGGTTGCTGCAGACAGAGGCCTCGTGTGATTGGCTCACCATGTGCATTGCTTTTTCTTCAACTAAGGATATCTAAAAAATTAAGCAAAATAAATAATGGAAGTAAATTGTAATGTTGTTTAAATTTCTATTCTCTATCTGAATCATGAAAGAAAGATTTTGGGTTTAGTGGCCCTTTAAGGAACAGAGCCAAATACTGATAAGGCATAAATACAACATTGAATGAAAGTAAAAAGAAAACACGTACCTGCTAAAGCTGTTTAAGAGGCTACTTTATAGCATAATGCAGGAAGATTATAGCCAAAATTCTATCCTGCATGAAGTAAAGCAAGATCCAGGCCAAAAATCCTGCCTGTCTGTACTTCCTAGTCATACCCATATGATTCCCTAAAGGTGTATCACCGGCAATGTCACCAAGGGTCGGGGGGTGTTAAATTCTTAGAAAAATAAACCAAGTAGTACTACAAAATTAAAAAAAAACTTACGCTGCCCACTCAGCCTGTATTACTAAATGTAAACTTTGAAGGACACGAACGTTAAGCTAAGCAGGGCTGTATGTAACAAGAGTACCAGCATCCAGCTATGCTGGAGAGCCACAGTCCAGTCATTTTGAATAATGTGTCCGGGTTTCAGGTGGTCGGAAACCCGGACACATGATTTGAAACCTGGAGGTGGCAACCCTACTGGGACAGATGAACAACTGGGTGGGACACTGGGACAGCGCCTCCAAACCGGGACAATCCCAGTAAAAGTGGGACTTCTGGTAAGCCTAGATAGAGGTCTCAGCAAGGGATAGATCATTATTACAACTATCTGAGTCAGAATAGGACATGAAATCCAAAAATGTCCTTTCATGATTCAGATAGAGAATACAATTTCAAACAACTTTCCAATTTACTTCTATTATTTAATTTGCTTCCTTCTCTGGTTATCCTTTGCTGAAAGTTTTATCTAGGCAAGCCCAAGAGCAGCAGAGAAGCTAGGTTCTAGCTCTTGATTGGTGGCTGCATATATATATTGATTGTGATTGGCTCACCCATGTGTTTAGTTAGAATCCATTAGTGCATTGCTGCTCCTTCAACAAATGATACCAAGAGAATGAAACAGATTAGATAATAGAAGCAAATTAGAAAGTTGTTTAAAATGGTATTCTCTATCTTAATCACGAAAGAAACATTTTGGATTTCATGTCCCTAATATAAAATACATATACAAACATGGATAACCATGTAGGATATTAATCAATATGCTTAGGGAACTTAGTGTATAGAACATGGACCAGGTTGCTCTCCTTTTGGGATAACTGCTGCTATATCACAGCTCTACATAGACTCTCTACCTTAGCTGGACAAGCTACACAGGCTACATGGAGCTTGGATATAGCAGTAGTTTTTTGGGATTTGGAAGCAGCGTTGTAAACACGGTTTTAAAAGTTTAAAAGGTTTACTGCTGGTACTGTTAATGGAACTGTGGAGTGTGCTGAGCAGCCCCTTGTTTTAATTAATTTATCAAAAACTCAGGAGCTTCTTTTTGAGTCAGTGAGATGTTTATTTGCCTATATGCGTATTCTGTACACTAAGTGCCCTAAGTTTATTGGCTATATCCTAGGTGGGTCATCCATGTTTGTAAATGTATTTTATTTTATGTACTTTTTAATAAAGTTGTGAGCATTTGGGACTTTGAAGTAATTGGTTTTCTTTATTTAGTGGTACATCCATAGTCACACTTTAGACAAGTAGAATGTATGCATGTCTATTCTTCTTTATATCACTGAATCTGGCGCATGCACAAAACCAGTGATATATTTTAATTCTTTTTGTGATTTGTGAAAAATTTTGTCCTGGGTTCATCAAACCTTTTAGCTATGTGATTTAATAAATAAAAAATGTCCCATGAAACAGTGTTGATAATATATAAACTGTATTGATATATCTTAAAGGGACAATCTAGTCAAAATTAAACTTTCAATATTCAGATAGGGCATGCAATTTTAAAAAACTTTCCAATTTACTTTTATCATCAAATTTGTTTTGTTCTCTTTGTATTCTTTGCTGAAAGTTAAACCTAGGTATGCTCAAACTGATTTCTAAACTGTTAAAAACCGCCTCTTATCTCAGCGCATTTTTGACAGTTTTCCACAGTTATACAGTGCTAGTTCATGTGTGCGATCTGGATACATTGTGCTCACTCCCGTGTAGTTAATTACTAGTCAGCACTGAGTGGCTAAAATGCAAGTCTATCAAAAGAACTGAGATAAGGGACCAGTCTACAGAGGCTTAGATACAAGATAATCACACAGGTAAAAAGTGTATTAATATAACTGTGTTGGTTATAAAAACTGGGCAATGGGTAATTAAGTCATTACCTATCTTTGTAAACAATAAAAATTCTGGAGTAGACTGTCTCTTTAAGTAAATATCTATTTTTTATAAGATGGATAATGAAAAAAGAAGTGTTGATAAACAATGTAAATAGCTGATTGTGATTGAGTCAACACAGAAAACAGCTTATTGACAACCTGCAACATGCAGACAATTATCAAATGATCGATTATGATCAACCCTTAAATCTCCCACATACAATATTTTCCTAGCCAGATATAGCCCTCAGGCCATAGTTTGGGCTGGATCTACTCTTAACAATAGATCATGAAAATAAGGGATCAATTTAAATGTGTTTGTCACAATTACATTTCATGGTTTTACTTTTTCAGTATTCATAGAAACATAACCTATTTTCTGACATTAAAGGGATATGAAACCCATCATTTTTTATTTCATGATTCAGATAGAGCATGCAAATTGAAACAACTTTCTAATTGACTTCTATTATCAATTTTCTTTGTTCTTTTGGTATCTTTTGTTGAAAAGCAGGGAGATATTCTTAGGAGATGGCCCATTCCTGAAGCACTATAAAGCAGCAGTTTTGCAAGAATGTTATCCATTTGCAAGATTACTAGCACTATTTCCTGCAATGTAGTGCCCCATATGCATATCTAGGTATCTCTTCAAACACAGAATATTATGGGAACTAAGCAGAAATAAGTTGTGTGCTCTGTCTGAATCACAAAAGAACATTTTTGAGTAGGGATACAAAGATGTTTTGTTACATTTGTTCATTTGCCCAACAGGTCAAATAGTTTTTTAAAGGTCAGCATTTGAAAAGACTAACAATTCTGCAAAAAGATTAGAGGAAAAGTGTTTTATAATGAATTTACAATTACACAGTACAAAGTCTTAAACAAAATGATAATTATGTATATTTCTAATTTCTAATAAAGTTAATTGACTTAGAATATAAAAACATTTTCAAAATATACTGTATGTGATACAACTGTTTTTCTTAATGACTGGCCTATACCCCTATATCATTCATTTTTGTCTCATTAATATATGATAAGTAATTTTACTTTATTTGCTTTGTTTACAGGTGAATATATTCTTCTCTGTGCATCGCCTCAACAAGAATAAAATAGCTTATATACACTGTTGAGGAAAAATAAGGACACAGGGAGCACAAATATCTTTCAAATGAGAGGGAAGATCAAAGAATATCAACACAGCTGAAAGCAAAACAGAGGTTTAGTAGTGGCTTTTAAACCAAGATCCCCTTCAACAAAAATGAAGGAAGAAATGGTGGTGCAGCAAAACATAAATGTCTTTGTTCATGCCAAACTCTAAAGTCAGAAAGGGCTTTCAAAAGTTCGGAACTACACTATTCAGGCAGGAAATGTTTCAGAAGTTCAAATTTAGACTATTCAATAACAATATCTAGCAATTTCATTGTCAGTTAAATGATTCCTGAGTCAGTCATCAGGGGCGCAATCCGATAAAGATCGTAGTTTGCGGCGCAAGTGAGGGGAACCCCCGCCGCTTGCAATTTCAGCTCACAACTCGAGCTTATCCTACCGGTATATACGGCGCCGTCAGAGGCTAAAGTGCCGTAAGTCTGACAAACCAGCGATGTCCAGAAATCTGCGTAAGTAATTTTCTGGAGTAAATTTCTGGAGTCGCCAGTGACTTACGGTACTTTAGAAACTGGGGCTCACTTTAGGGGGTAGGTAAGATAGATGGCGGCGGGGGGTAGGGGCTTACTTTAGGGGGTAGGTAAGGTAGATGGCAGCGGTGTAAGGGGCTCACTTTAGGGGGTAGGTAAGATAGATGGCGGCGGTGTAAGGGGCTCACTTTAGGGGGTAGGTAAGATAGATTGCGGCGGGGTAGGGGCTCACTTTAGGGGGTAGGTAAGGTAGATGGCGGCGGTGTAAGGGGGCTCACTTTAGGGGGTAGGTAAGGTAGATGGCGGCGGGGGTAGAGCTCACTTTAGGGGGTAGGTAGGGTAGATGGCGGGTGGGGTAGGGACTCACTTTAGGGGTAGGTAAGGTAGATGGCGGCGGGGTAGGAGCTCACTTTAGGGGGTAGGTAAGGTAGATGGCGGCGGGGTAGGGGCTCACTTTAGGGGGTAGGGTAAGGTAGCTGGCGACAGTGTAGGGGGATCACATTAGGGGGTTATACATTTATTGTAGGTGGCGCGGGGTCCAGGTATAGCGGCGGTTTAGGGTTAAAACACTTTATTAGGGATTGCGGCGGGGGATCGCGGTTGACAGGTAGATAGACATTGCGCATGCGTAGGTGTTAGGTTTTATTTAGCAGGTAGTTTAGGGAGTTACGGGGCTCCAATAGACAGCGTAAGGCTTACTAGGGCTGCATTTGTGGCGAGGTGAAAATGGAGTAAGATTTCTCCATTTTCGCCACGTAAGTCCTTACGCTGTATATTGGATACCAAACTCCGCTGGTTTGGTATACCTGCCAATGGCCCAAAAAACTACGGGCAAAGGCAGAAATATATACGAGCGTAACTTCTAGGTTACGCCGTATATGTGATACCAAACCAGCGCAAATTTCGGCGTCGCCGGCTTTTGGGGGCGACGCTGCATATCAGATCGGGCCCCAGGATGTAAGTTTTAATTTTGTTCTAAGCCAATCCTGACCACATAAAAAATGTGATGTTGCTGGCTTGTAGGAGTAGCACTAGCTACTACTTTAAATTTATTTAAGTTTATGCTGCTGTTAAAGGGATACTGAACTCTTTTTCTTTCATGATTCAGATAGAGCATACAATTTTAAGCACTTTCTAATTTACTCATATTATCAATGTTTCTCTGTTCTCTTGATATCTTAATTTGAGATAGCAGGAATGGAATTTTGGTACAGCACCCTGGATAGCGCCTGATGATTGGTGGATGCATTTAGCCACCAATCAGCAAGTGCTACCAGGTGCTGAACTAAAGGTGGGCCGGCTAGTTGCACGTCTATTAATAACTACATAATTTTGAGTCATTTTATAACATTTTAAACAATTCATTGATATAATTGTAGCCTTATTTTTTCCTTCCATATTCAAACCTGTTTGTTTTTATTTAGATTTGTTTGTTTTGTTTGTTTAATGCTTTTAAACATTACAAGCATTTAAAAAAAAAAACACATTATTTTAATATAGCACAACCAAAACCTGCATTAACTGCTAATTTTGTTTCACAATCTTAGCAAAAGTTTTCAAAACCAAGGCTTTTCCAATCAATCAGAAAAACTAATTTTAATGCAATCTAATGATCTCTAACATTCCAGTACATTTAGACCTCTTTTGATCTTGGATGTTTACACAGATTTAATTTTAGCATGCACGTTTTAATTTGTTGGCAAGCACAGTTTTAGATTGGTCTAGAAAAGACACCTATTGCTTAAAGGGATATTAAACCCCAGAATTATGTTTTATGATTTGGATAGAACATACAATTTTAAATAACTTTCCAATTTACATCTATTATCAAATTTGCTTCATTCTCTTGTTATCCATTACTGAAGGAACAGTATTACACTACTGGCAGCTAGCTGAACACATCTAGTTAGCCAATCACAAGAGACAAATGTGTGCAGGCACCAATTAGCAGCAGCTCCCACTAGACTAGTGTATGATATGGAGTGTGCATATTATTTTTAACCAAGGGATACTTAAAATGACATGCTCTGTCTGAATCATGCAAGTTTAATTTTGATTTTCATATCCCTTTAAACTGAAAAAAGAAAATGAATTAATTGTTGATACTTAATTATTTTGGTACCATATTTTTCACTTTTACTTATTGGTAAATATTTTCTTCTATAGAATCATTTTGAAAGGCCATTTGAAAACCCTGGGATTCATCTGTTTCCTATTTTCCTATAGTTTTTGTGTTTAACCTAAATATATAATTATACTGGTTACTAATTTGAATACTTTTACTAATTCAAGTGAACTTGTCTTATAGGATCAAATTTACTTTCAGTAGATGCAATTATATATCGATGTATCAATATTTACACCATGAGCAAAGCAGCTTGTGATTTTTAACCCATCATTGTCAAAATGTTCATTAAAGGGACATAAAACCCAATTTTTTCTTTCATGATTTACATAGAACATAACATTTTAAACAACTTTCTAATTTACTTCTATATCAAATTTTCTTAGTTTTCTTGTTATCCTTTGTGGAAAAGCTGAAATGTAAGCTCAAGAGTGTGCACGTGTCTGCAGCACTACATAGCAGCAGTTTTGCATCAATGTTTTACATTAGCAGGGGCACTAGATGGCAGCACTATTTCCTGTCGTGTAGTGCTTCAGGCATGTGCACGCTACCTACCTAGTTATCTCTTCAACAAAGAATAACATGAGAATGAAAATAAATTGATAATAGAAGTATATTGGAAACTTTGAAAAAATTGTATCCTCTATCTGAATCATGAAAGAAAATGTTTGGGTTTAATATCCCTTTAAATATATTAAAAACACCTTCACTAAACATCAAAATGAAAAAATAGATTATTTTTTTTTATAAATAATTAATTTGAAATGTATTATATTATTTTTTATTACGGTAATATTATTATCTAAAACAAGCCTAGGTTTAATTTGTTTGTTCAAACAGAAGTATTTAAAGGGTTTTGGAAGTCCAATAAATTAGTAGACTACACACATAATAATATATTTCCTAAAAATGTACAGTGGCAAAGGTTGCAGTGCACCCTCAGTCTGCCAAAGGTTGCAGTGTACCCTCAGTCTGCCAAAGGTTGCAGTGTACCCTCAGTCTGCCAAAGGTTGCAGTGTACCCTCAGTCTGCCAAAGGTTGCAGTGTACCCTCAGTCTGCCAAAGGTTGCAGTGCACCCTCAGTCTGCCAAAGGTTACAGTGTACCCTCAGTCTGCCAAAGGTTACAGTGTACCCTCAGTCTGCCAAAGGTTACAGTGTACCCTCAGTCTGCCAAAGGTTACAGTGTACCCTCAGTCTGCCAAAGGTTACAGTGTACCCTCAGACTGCCAAAGGTTACAGTGTACCCTCAGTCTGCAAAGGTTGCAGTGCACCCTCAGTCTGCCAAAGGTTGCAGTGCACCCTCAGTCTGCCAAAGGTTGCAGTGTACCCTCAGTCTGCCAAAGGTTGCAGTGTACCCTCAGTCTGCCAAAGGTTGCAGTGCACCCTCAGTCTGCCAAAGGTTACAGTGTACCCTCAGTCTGCCAAAGGTTACAGTGTACCCTCAGTCTGCCAAAGGTTACAGTGTACCCTCAGTCTGCCAAAGGTTACAGTGTACCCTCAGTCTGCCAAAGGTTGCAGTGCACCCTCAGTCTGCCAAAGGTTGCAGTGCACCCTCAGTCTGCCAAAGGTTGCAGTGCACCCTCAGTCTGCCAAAGGTTACAGTGCACCCTCAGTCTGCCAAAGGTTACAGTGTACCCTCAGTCTGCCAAAGGTTGCAGTGCACCCTCCGTCTGCCAAAGGTTGCAGTGCACCCTCCGTCTGCCAAAGGTTGCAGTGTACCCTCAGTCTGCCAAAAGTTTGCAGTGTACCCTCAGTCTACCAAGGGGTTGCAGTGTACCCTCAGTGTGCCAAAGGTTACAGTGTACCCTCAGTGTGCCAAAGGTTACAGTGTACCCTGCGTCTGCCAAAGGTTTCAGTGTACCCTCAGTCTGCCAAAGGTTGCA
This sequence comes from Bombina bombina, assembly GCF_027579735.1. NCBI lineage: Eukaryota > Metazoa > Chordata > Amphibia > Anura > Bombinatoridae > Bombina > Bombina bombina. The sequence continues at coordinate 242,492,709 of NC_069506.1, forward strand.
GTGTACCCTCAGTTTGCTAAGGTTGCAGTGCACCCTCAGTTTGCTAAAGGTTGCAGTGTACCCTCCGTCTGCCAAAGGTTGCAGTGTACCCTCAGTCTGCCAAAGGTTGCAGTGTACCCTCAGTTTGCTAAAGGTTGCAGTGTACCCTCAGTCTGCCAAAGGTTGCAGTGTACCCTCAGTCTGCCAAAGGTTGCAGTGTACCCTCAGTCTGCCAAAGGTTGCAGTGTACCCTCAGTCTGCCAAAGGTTGCAGTGTACCCTCAGTTTGCTAAAGGTTGCAGTGTACCCTCAGTCTGCCAAAGGTTGCAGTGTACCCTCAGTTTGCTAAAGGTTGCAGTGTACCCTCAGTTTGCTAAAGGTAGCAGTGTACCCTCAGTCTGCCAAAGGTTACAGTGTACCCTCAGTCTGCCAAAGGTTGCAGTGTACCCTCAGTTTGCTAAAGGTTGCAGTGTACCCTCAGTTTGCTAAAGGTTGCAGTGTACCCTAAGTCTGCCAAAGGTTGCAGTGTACCCTCAGTTTGCTAAAGGTTGCAGTGTACCCTCAGTCTGCCATTCTGCCATTCAGAGTCGTGGCCTCTGTGTTGTCCAAGAACCAACAGAATTCCCCAAACGACAATTTGTAGTTCCGCTTTTTCCTGGAGCCACAAAATATAATGCAGAGGACCTCTTGTGGCCTATGGACTGCCAGTTTGCCATCCCTGCTTTGATAATTTATAGCTGTTACATTTTCCAATGAATGCTGAAAATACCATAAAATATACATAGGGCTCCATTTATCATTCAGTGGAAGCTGTTTGAAGCCATTGTTGGGCAGGATCACTGATGCACGATCTGATTGAAACTTCTTAACCCTGTACATCGACTGGCATTTTTGCATTTAGGGGTTAATATTGTGGGTCTTACTTATAGCACTGAATCAGCGCTATTTCTGCAAGACTCAGGCAGGAAAGGCAGTAAAGAGCCATAATTATTTCATGGGGTTATAGAGCTCCTCAGTTACTTTCTAACAATAAACATTGTATAACCACATCTTCCCACCTTTTACTCATGTTTTTTTTTTTTTTTAAAGGACGGGAGCTGATCAGCAGCAATAGTGTGAGTGTGGTAGAAGGGGAATCATTAACAATGGATTGCCACGTGAACAGTAACCCAGAAGCTACCATTCAGTGGCTAAAAGGAGATGAAGTAATTAATAATAAATCCTCTACGCTAAGTCTAATAAATCAACTTCAAAACATTTCACTAAGTAATGACGGATTGTACACATGTTATGCAAAAAATGTCATTGGGAACATCAGCAATTCTCTTTATGTTACTGTGAAATGTAAGTAGAATTTTCATATATATTTGTATTTTTCTGTACATCTTACATTCTGAGGCCCTGATGATCGAAAGTGCAGCAATATATTCAAAAGTGATCCACTGTGATGTCAAGCAAGTCAGTGAAATATTCAAAGCTGCTGACATCATAGTTTAAAAGCAGCATCGCCAAGAGGCATTATACTATACATCTCAAAGGGTATCGGTGCTGGCAAAATATTCCAACCAGCATCGCCACCGACATTAGAGATGTAAAGTAAAGGATCCCTTTGAAATACAGTCATGGCCAAAAATGTTGGTACCCCTGCATTTCTGTCAGATATGCACCACTTTGCCTAGAAAATTGTTGCAATTACACATGACTAGGCATTCTCATGTTTATTTCCTTTCGGCTAGATTACGAGTTGTGCGTTAGGCTGAAAAAGCAGTGTTAACAGGTCCTAACGCTGCTTTTTTAATACCGCTGGTATTACGAGTCTTGAAAGTTTAGGGGCACCGCACACCTATTTGGCCTTACCGCAAAACGACTTACGTAAACTTTGTAAAGTCTTTTTTCTATGGGACTTCCATAGCGCAGGTATTACGAGTCTGTCCTGGGAGGCCAAAAAGTGAGCGGTACACCCTACCCGGTCAAGAGTCCTAACGCATTTAAAAGTCAGTAGTTAAGAGTTTTATGGTACAACGCCGTAACATAAAACTCATAACTAAAGTGCTAAAAAGTACACTAACACCCATAAACTATCTATTAACCCCTAACCCGAGGCCCTCCCGCATCGCAAACACTAAAATACATTTTTAACCCCTAATCTGCCGCTCCGGACACCGCCTCCACCTACATTATATTTATGAACCCCTAATCTGCTGCCCCCAACATCGCCGACACCTACATTATATTTATTAACCCCTAATCTGCCGCCCCCAATGTTGCCGCAACCTACCTACACTTATTAACCCCTAATCTGCCGCCCCCAACGTCGCTGCCACTATAATAAACATATTAACCCCTAAACAGCGGCACTCCCGCCTCGCAAACATTAGTTAAATATTATTAACCACTAATCTGCCGTCCCTAACATCGCCGCCACCTACCTACACTTATTAACCCCTAATCTGCCGCCCACAATGTCACCGCCACTATACTAATTTATTAACCCCTAAACCTAAATCTAACCCTAACACCCCCTAACTTAAATATAATGTAAATAAATCTAAATAAAATTACTATAATTTACTACATTATTCCTATTTTAAACTAAATACTTACCTATAAAATAAACCCTAAACTAGCTACAATATAACTAATAGTTACATTGTAGCTAGTTTAGGGTTTGTTTTTATTTTACAGGCAAGTTTGTATTTATTTTAACTAGGTAGAATAGTTACTAAATAGTTATTAACTATTTACTAACTACCTAGCTAAAATTAATACAAATTTACCTGTAAAATAAAACCTAACCTAAGATACACTAAAACCTAACACTACACTACAATTAAATAAATTTACAAAATTAAATACAATTACCTAAATTAAATTAGCTAAAGTACAACCCCCCCCCCACTAAATTACAGAAAATAATAATCAAATTACATATATTTAAACTAATTACACCTAATCTAATAGCCCTATCAAAATAAAAAAGCCCCCCCAAAATAAAAAAAACCCTAGCCTAAACTAAGCTACCAATAGCCCTTAAAAGGGCCTTTTGCGGGGCATTGCCTCAAAGTAATCAGCTCTTTTACCTGTAAAAAAAAATACAAACAACTCCCCAACAGTAAAACCCACCACCCACACAAACAACCCCCCAAATAAAATACTATCTAAAAAAACCTAAGCTCCCTATTGCCCTGAAAAGGGCAGTTAGCTCTTTTGCAGGCCCAAACCCTAACCTAAAAATAAAACCCACCCAATACACCCTTAAAAAAACCTAACACTAACCCCATGAAAATTGACTTACAGTTCTGAAGACCGGACATCCATCCTCAAGGAAGCGGCAGAAGTCTTCATCCAACCGGGCCGAAGTCCTCAACGAAGCCGGGAGAAGTCTTCATTCAAGCCGGGCGAAGTGCTCCTCCAGACGGGCAGAAGTCTTCATCCAGACGGCATCTTATATATTCATCCATCCAACTCGGAGCGGCTCCATCTTCAAGACATCCAACGCGGAGCATCCTCTTCATCCAACGGACTAACAACGAAAGAAGGTACCTTTAAGTGACATCATCCAAGATGGCGTCCCTTAGATTCTGATTGGCTGACAGAATTCTATCAGCCAATCGGAATTAAGGTAGAAAAAATCCTATTGGCTGATGCAATCAGCCAATAGGATTGAAGTTCTATCAGGCAATCGGAATCTAAGGGACGCCATCTTGGATGACGTCACTTAAAGGAACCTTCATTCGTCGGGTAGTCGTCAGATGAAGAGGATGCTCCATGTCGGATGTCTTGAAGATGAACCCGCTCTGCGTCGGATGGATGAAGATAGAAGATGCCGTCTGGATGAAGACTTCTGCCCATCTGGAGGACCACTTCGCCCGGCTTGGATGAAGACTTCTCCCGGGATTCGTTGAGGACTTCGGCCCGGTTGGATGAAGACTTCTGCCGCTTCCTTGAGGATGGATGTCCAGTCTTCAGAACTGTAAGTCGATCTTCAGGGGGTTAGCGTTAGCGGTTTTTTTAAGGGTATATTGGATGGGTTTTATTTTTAGGTTAGGGTTTGGGCCTGCAAAAGAGCGAACTGCCCTTTAAGGGCAATGCCCATCCAAATGCCCCTTTCAGGGCAATGGGGAGCATAGGTTTTTTTAGATAGTATTTTATTTGGGGGGTTGTTTGTGTGGGTGGTGGGTTTTACTGTTTGGGGGGTTGTTTTATGATGTGAAACAAAAACAGAGGCGCCACATGTGTAGATCAATAAAACCAAAGAATCCAATAAAGGAGCAGAAAAAGGGTACTCACAAACGAGGCGGCACTCTCTTGTGCCAGTAGGGGCGGGCTGGTTTTCAACAGCAAACCAGCTGGCTGTGTGTTGATCTCCCCCAGATGAACTGGAAATCTTTGTCTCCTGGATGACAAACTTCGGCCGAAACTGCAGTAGAAGGAGGAGGAAGAGCTGGAGTGCCCTTAGGTTACTGCTATGAGGGTAGTTACACCAACACCAGACTTATGTAAAAGTATAAAATCAGTATTTTATTTGTACAAAATAAAAATACCAAACGGTATAACAAATTACAGCTGGGTGATGACAACCTATCTCCCCATAGACCATACAAAATAGCGACGCGTTTCTCGGGGGAACACCCCGTTTCCTCAGGCTTGTATATTCATTGTGTACATGGGTGCCCTTTATATAGGCTCAGTAACCTAATGTTCATAATAAAACCCTCCCCTCCTTTGCACAGATTGACCTATCATGTCCTTCCTTTCCCAACACTCCCCATTGTTGTGATGGTGTTCTATTCAATTAATTAAAATTGTATGTTACATCTACATTATCAAGTATATAACCTTATATACCCATGTGTCTATAAAGGTAATATGGTAGTGAGCGGTTAGATCGAAAATTGACAGTTTCGATCGTTCCCTGTGGATGTTGTTAGCGGAGTAAACAGGCTAACATGTTGCGTGCCTGGCCAATGGGTTACGACCATGTTAGGGGCCTGTCCTTATATGGCATTCTCATTGGTTACGCTATATGCTGCATGTTAAAGATAATATCATCATGACGTAACGTCATGTGGTCGGGAATGTAGCGAATGGCTGATGCCGTGATTCAGACGTCAAAAAAGACGACGCATGATCATATGATCACTACGGCCCGAGCGTATACATCTCTCTATCTATTGTGGTTGCTAAGGGCGAAATGATTACGCCCATATCTACTTCTAACACCAATGGAATAACGTAAATTGTGATTGGTATCGTGCCATTGGTTGTTTATAAATTTGTAATATTACGATCTATATAATAGAACATCAAATAAGTGAATAAATATCGCTAATAGTGAAATTACACATCATGGGCTCATGGCTATTCAGCATAAAGTCCACAAGTCAATATAAATAATTAATAAAGTGGTTAAACTTGTGGTTTCGGACGATCAGAAAGATCTCTGAATTTCCAGTGAATGAATCAAGACATAGAAAAAGACTAGGAGTAAAACCTTTTAAAACTACAAGATACACCAAAAATATGTGGTTTTCCGTTCTGAAATCTATATGTTACCATTTAGTTTAATATATATAAATAAAGTGTCATGATGTGTGTAGGGTGACTAACTGGTGGATTTCAATAAGGGACTTAGATCCGAATATATATATATAGAGGATGAAATGGGAATAGTGAATTACATTTTAAGTGAAAACCCTAATGTAGTGACATTGTTACCCTATAAAATAAGAGTGTAGGGGTGTATAAATGGGCTGACAAAGATTGTGAATAAGTGGTGTGAATGTGTGATAGGACCTAATGTGATGGGTTGAGGTTAGATACTAATAATGTAGAAAAGGATGACATAAAATACAATGTATTAAATATGGTAGTCTAGATTCCTAATCAATATGTGATGCATTTGACAATAACTATAAATAGAATTTCTGTGGTCTAAGATTATATAATGCTTGTGGATACAAAACCTCCAACAATGGGGTGTGGAAAAGTCCAGCGAACAAAATATTCATATAACCATACATATATTGAAAGTAGCAGTATCTCATATGTATATATAAACATGAATATCTACACAAATGCTGCAGAGTCTATGACCTCATTAGGCCAGTTGGAAATAAACTATTGAATTTGTAAATCCAGTAGGTTTCCCCTTTGTCTCAATTTGGAAAACCTATTGTACATATTACTTGGAGGAATTCTTTCCAATGGTGTTATTTTGAATGAACATTTACCAGGAATATAGCTGTTGCACATATGTCTAGAAACACTATGTTTTAGCGATTTAGATTCAATATTCCTCAAATGTTCGCTCCATCTGGTCCTGACCTTCCTACAGGTCCTGCCTATATACTGAATCCCACATTGGCAGGACAGTGCGTATATTATATAATTGGAATCACAGGACAGTCGGTTTTTTATAGGTACTAACTCCTTTGTGTTGTTAGCTAATATGTTACTATGACCGTGTGTTATATATTTGCACATGTGACATTGTTTCTTTCCACATCTAAAGGCCCCTGTTTTGTTGAAGGTATGGTTATTATGAGTCTGATCTCTCAGTCTGGCAATATTAACAGATTTCCTTTTTGACATCACCACCTTACTTGGGGCTAGTTTTTGTTTATAAGTAGGGGCTCTTTTTGAACACTAATTTAGGTTGTAATGGAAGTGTTTTCTTCAAGACGGGGTCTTTTAGAAGAATCGGCCAATGTTTCTTAAGAACTTTATTAATAATTTTGTGGTTTGAGTTGTATTGTGTAACAAACAAAGGTTGTTTGTTAACGAAAAGTTTCTTATCTCTGTCTTTTGATGAGACAGAGGATAATAATTGTTCCCTATGTAGATTTTTGGCTCTCTCATAGCCCTTTGTAACTAATTCAGCCGGGTATCCCTTTCTATAAATCTACATTTAAGGATCTGTGATTGCCGATTGTATTGATCAATGGTACTACAGGTTCCTTCTCAGTCTGCAAAACTGACTGAAAGGGATATTAGTTTTCCATTTTGTTAAATGGTTGCTTGAGAAATGTAAAAAATTGTTGCAGTCCACTTTTTTGAAAAAAGTGGACGTAGATATATTCTCTTCCTGATCCCAAGAAAGAATCACATCCAAAAATTCTATATTTTCCTTTTGTAAGTTATGGGTAAAACTAATGCCCATATTATTATCATTTAAGTGTGATACAAATCTAAAGCTTCTGATTCTAGACCATCAAAAATAAAAATAAGGTCATCTATATAACGGCCATAGAACACCAGATTGCCCCTCTATTCTGAATTGTATACATAATGGTCTCATAACAAACCCATGAACAGGTTGGCAAAAACTAGGGGCAAATCTGGTGCCCATGGGCCGTTCCCCTAATCTGTAGATAAAAAGTATCAAGAACTGAAAATAATTATGTTTTATAATAAAATTGAATAAGTAGATTAAATATTCCTTTTGGATTTGTAGGGCATATACAAAATCTCTATTCAAATATATCATAGTGGGTGTTGATCCCCAAATCATGAGATATACTCGAATAAAGTGATCCGACATCACATGTAAGCCAAAGATAGTTCTTACTTTTATCCAATTGCACAAGAGAGAGTTTGTTGAGCAAATCTTTAGTGTCCTTACTATAAGATGGTAAATTAATGACATACCTCTGTAGGTAGATGTCATTATATTCTGACAATCTGTCGTAAATACTATTTCATGCCAGCTATGATAGGGCCTGCCAGGAGGCTCTTTTTCGTTCTTGTGCAATTTGTGGAGATGGTAGTAATAAGGTATGCTCGGATGGTCCGGAGTTAGGTAACTTTCTCTCTTTTTTAGTGAGGATCTTTAGATTGAGGCCTTTTTCCAATAGGGTAGTAAGAGTTTTCATATACTCTGTAGTGGGATCATACTTAAGTTTAGTGTAATAATTAGTATCTTCTAGAATCCGACAGGCTTCTTTTACATAGTCTGAATAATTCTGCAGTATTATGCCACCGCCCTTATCAGCCTGACGGATGACCAAATTATGGTCATCCATCAGACTTTTAAGGGCTCTAGCTTCATTGGGCAAGTTTTCTTTTTACCCATGATCCTTTTTGGCATAGATTCAAAATCTTCTAAACCAATTGCTCATATAAATCAATATAAGACACTTCCTCCTTAGGCGGATAAAAGGATGAGGGAGGAGCCAATGAAGTGTGTATAACCCCTTCAAATAGTTCCTCCATTAGTGAGCTCGGATCATATGATATAACCATAGAAGGGTTTCTCGTCTGACCTGAATCAATAAGACGGGTAAACCCTCTACGTTTTGTTTCCTCAAAGCCTTCATAGCAAAATATCTCTGAATGGACAGTTTGCGGGTATATTTATTGAGATCCACAAAAAGCTCAAAAATGTGGTGTGAGGATTAGGAGGGCAATAAGAAAGACCTCTTCCCAAAACTCTCACCTCATCATCAGAGAGTATATGGGAAGAGAGATTGAATATACCCTTTCTTAGTTTTGAGAGTTTTTATTTTTTGTTGGTTTTCCCTCTCCCTCTCCTTCCCCGTTTGGGTAGGGTCTTTTCTTTTGATTTGTGGTAGAGTTCGGTCGCCTCCATAAGGGTGCGAGGTTCGAATTCTCTAAAAAAGGCCCAGATGGAGTAGGGGGATAATGGTGGCCCTGGATGTAGAGGGTCTTTCTTCTCTCGAATGGTCAAATACCTCATCTTGCCCAGAATTAAGGGCTTGGAATCTATTATTAATAGGAATTATAATTAGGGTTGTGGTATTCCTGATATTGTGATGTTCCTCTATAGTCCCTATCTGTATAGGTCGGTCTATTGTGGTGAGGTTCTGTATTACGGTTACCACCCGGGCCCCCATTGTATTGCTGAAAATCAGTACTACGGCTATCATTATAATACCCATGATGGTTATCACGTGGAAGCTGTGTATTGTGATTGAATTGATTCTTTTGATTATGTTTATTATTCCTATTGGAATTAAATGGGACTGATGATTATAGTTGTTTTTGTTTTTATTTTTATGATGTTGAACCACAATCCAATCATTGGCTTTAATTGGGTTTAGTTCTAATATAAGTATAAACTTCCCTTTACTATAGTCTTCCTCATCTCTTTTGATTTTACTGTTTTTGTTTGATATTCGTCTACCGATTTGATTGTTTGAGTGTTAAGTTTATGATATTCAGGATGTTCTTTGAACCCTTCTAATTCTTTCTGAATGTTATCTATTTCTACCCTACCTCATCAACCAATTGCTGTCTATGGGAGATGAGTAGGTCAATTAGTTTGAAAGAACCACAAATCAAAAGAAAAGACCCTACCCAAACGGGGAAGGAGAGGGAGAGGAAAAACCAACAAAAAATAAAAACTCTCAAAACTAAGAAAGGGTATATTCAATCTCTCTTCCCATATACTCTCTGATGATGAGGTGAGAGTTTTGGGAAGAGGTCTTTCTTATTGCCCTCCTAATCCTCACAACATTTTTGAGCTTTTTGTGGATCTCAATAAATATACCCGCAAACTGTCCATTCAGAGATATTTTGGCTATAGAAGGCTTTGAGGAAACAAAACGTAGAGGGTTTACCCGTCTTATTGAATTCAGGACAGACGAGAAACCCTTCTATGGTTATATCATATGATCCGAGCTCACTAATGGAGGAACTATTTGAAGGGGTTATACACACTTCATTGGCTCCTCCCTCATCCTTTTATCCGCCTAAGGAGGAAGTGTCTTATATTTGATTTATATGAGCAATTGGTTTTAGAAGATTTGAATCTATGCCAAAAAAGGATCATGGGTAAAAAAGAAACTTGGCCCAATGAAGCTAGAGCCCTTAAAAGTCTGATGGATGACCATAATTTGGTCATCCGTAAGGCTGATAAGGGCGGTGGCATAATACTGCAGAAATATTCAGACTATGTAAAAGAAGCCTGTCGGATTCTAGAAGAATACTAATTATTACACTAAACTTAAGTATGATCCCACTACAGAGTATATGAAAACTCTTACTACCCTATTGGAAAAAGGCCTCAATCTAAAGATCCTCACTAAAAAAGAGAAAAGATACCTAACTCCGGACCATCCGAGCATACCTATTTACTACCATCTCCCCAAATTGCACAAGAACGAAAAAGAGCCTCCTGGCAGGCCTATCATAGCTGGCATGAATAGTATTACCGACAGATTGTCAGAATATATTGACATCTACCTACAGAGGTATGTCATTAATTTACCATCTTATATTAAGGACACTAAAGATTTGCTCAACAAACTCTCTCTTGTGCAATTGGATAAAAGTAAGAACTATCTTTGGCTCACATGTGATGTCGGATCACTTTATTCGAATATATCTCATGATTTGGGGATCAACACCACTATGATATATTTGAATAGAGATTTGTATATGCCTACAATCCAAAGGAATATTTAATCTCACTTATCAATTTTATTTTAAAACATAATTATTTTCAGTTCTTGATACTTTTTATCTACAGATTAGGGGAACGGCCATGGGCACCAGATTTGCCCCTAGTTTTGCCAACCTGTTCATGGTTGTTATGAAGACCATTATGTATACAATTCAGAATGGAAGGGCAATCTGGTGTTCTATGGCCGTTATATAGATGACCTTATTTTTTATTTTTGATGGTCTAGAATCAGAAGCTTTAGATTTTGTATCACACTTAAATGATAATAATATGGGCATTAGTTTTACCCATACCTTACAAAAAGGAAAATATAGGAATTTTTGGATGTGATTCTTTCTTGGGATCAGGAAGAGAATATATCTACGTCCACTTTTTCAAAAAGTGGACTACAACAATTTTTTACATTTCTCAAGCAACCATTTAACAAAAATGGAAAACTAATATCCCTTTCAGTCAGTTTTGCAGACTGCGAAGGAACTGTAGTACCATTTGATCAATACAATCGGCCAATCACAGATCCTTAAATGTAGATTTATTGAAAAGGGATACCCGGCTGAATTAGTTACAAAGGGCTATGAGAGAGCCAAAAAATCTCATAGGGAACAATTATTATCCTACTGTCTCATCAAAAGACAGAGATAAGGAAACTTTTGTTAACAAACAACCTTTGTTTGTTACACAATACAACTCAAACCACAAAATTATTAATAAAGTTCTTAAGAAACATTGGCCGATTCTTCTAAAAAGACCCCGTCTTGAAGAAAACACTTCCATTACAACCTAAATTTAGTGTTCAAAAGAGCCCCTACTTATAAACAAAAACTAGCCCCAAGTAAGGTGGTGATGTCAAAAAGGAAATCTGTTATATTGCCAGACTGACGAGATCAGACTCATAATAACCATACCCTTCAACAAAACAGGGGCTTTAGATGTGGAAAGAAACAATGTCACATGTGCAAATATATAACACACGGTCATAGTAACATATTAGCTAACAACACAAAGGAGTTAGTACCTATAAAAAACCGACTGTCCTGTGATTCCAATTATATAATATACGCACTGTCCTGCCAATGTGGGATTCAGTATATAGGCAGGACCTGTAGGAAGGTCAGGACCAGATGGAGCGAACATTTGAGGAATATTGAATCTAAATCGCTAAAACATAGTGTTTCTAGACATATGTGCAACAGCTATATTCCTGGTAAATGTTCATTCAAAATAACACCATTGAAAGAATTCCTCCAAGTAATATGTACAATAGGTTTTCCAAATTGAGACAAAGGGAGAACCTACTGGATTTACAAATTCAATAGTTTATTTCCAACTGGCCTTAATGAGGTCATAGACTCTGCAGCATTTGAGTAGATATTCATGTTTATATATACATATGAGATACTTGCTACTTTCAATATATGTATGGTTATATGTATATTTGTTCGCGGACTTTTCCACACCCCATTGTTTGGAGGTTTTGTATCCACAAGCATTATATAATCTTAGACCACAGAAATTCTATTTATAGTTATGGTCAAATGCATCAAATATTGATTAGGAATCTAGACTACCATATTTAATACATTGTAGTTTATGTCTTCTTCCTTTTCTACATTATTAGTATCTAACCTCAACCCATCACATTTAGGTCCTATCACACATTCACAACACTAATTCACAATCTTTGTCAGCCAGTTATACACCCCTACACTCTTATTTTATAGGGTAACAATGTCACTACATTAGGGTTTTCACTTAAAATGTAATTCACTATTCCCATTTCATCCTCTATATATATATATATATATATATATATTCGGATCTAAGTCCCTTTATTGAAATCCACCAGTTAGTCACCCTACACACATCATGACACTTTATTTATATATATTAAACTAAATGGTAACATATAGATTTCAGAACGGAAAAACCACATATTTTTGGTGTATCTTGTAGTTTTAAAAGGTTTTACTCCTAGTCTTTTTCTATGTCTTGATTCATTCACTGGAAAATTCAGAGATCTTTCTGATCGTCGAAACCACAAGTTTAACCACTTTATTAATTATTTATATTGACTTGTGGACTTTATGCTGAATAGCCATGAGCCCATGATGTGTAATTCACTATTAGCGATATTTATTCACTTATTTTGATGTTCTATTATATAGATCGTAATATTACAAATTTATAAACAACCCAATGCACGATACCAATCACAATTTACGTTATTCCATTGGTGTTATGAAGTAGATATGGGCGTAATCATTTCGCCCTTATGCAACCACAATAGATAGAGAGTTATACCGCTCGGGCCGTAGTGATCATATGATCATGCGTCGTCTTTTTGACGTCGAATCACGGGCATCAGCCATTCGCTACATTCCCGACCACATGACGTTACGTCATGATGATATTATCTTTAACAGGCCAGCATATAGCGTAACCAATGAGAATGCCATATAAGGACAGGCCCCTAACGATGGTCGTAACCCATTGGCCAGGCACGCAACATATGTTAGCCTGTTTACTCCGCTAACAACATCCACAGGGAAATGATCGAAACTGTCAATTTCGATCTAACCGCTCACTACATATTACCTTTATAGACACATGGGTATATAAGGTATTATACTTGATAATGTAGATGTAACATACAATTTTAAATTAATTGAATAGAACACCATCACAACAATGGGGAGGTGTTGGGAAAGGAAGGACATGATAGGTCAATCTGTGCAAAGGAAGGGGAGGGTTTATTTTGAACATTAGGTTACTGAGCCCTATATAAAGGGCACCCTGTACACAATGAATATACAAGCCTGAGGAAAACGGGTTTCCCCGAGAAACGCGTCGCTATTTTGTATGGTCTATGGGAGATAGGTTGTCATCACCCAGCTGTAATTTGTTATACCGTTTGGTATTTTTATTTTGTACAAATAAAATACTGATTTTATACTTTTACATAAGTCTGGTGTTGGTGTAACTACCCTCATAGCAGTAACCTGAAGGGCACTCCAGCTCTTCCTCCTCCTTCCACTGCAGTTTCGGCCGAAGTTTGTCATCCAGGAGACAAAGATTTCCAGTTCATCTGGGGGAGATCAACACACAGCCAGCTGGTTTGCTGTTGAAAACCAGCCCGCCCCTACTGGCACAAGAGAGTGCCGCTCGTTAGTGAGTACCCTTTTTCTGCTCCTTTATTGGATTCTTTGGTTTTATTGATCTACACATGTGGCGCCTCTGTTTTTTGGTTTTGTTTCACATCATAGAATTACATCATCCAGTTGGGTGAAGACAGAGAGCAGCCTGTTTAAGTACTGATGGGACATTTGAAGAAACTTGCTGGACTTTCTAGATCTGGTTGCCTACACTATTGATCTGTACAACTCTTGACACTCAATCATAGCATTACTTACCTGAAATTTAATATACCGAATGTGTATATATGGTGTGTAATATTGTCATTTGCTCTACTGCTAGTCAACATCCCTCCACATTTCATATACTAGCACATACACCTTTATGTCGGCACCCTTTATATATATTTCTCGCAAGAGTTAAGCGCCTCCTATAGAAGCCTAGTGATAGTTTTATCACGGTGACTTCTGTTTAGTTTGGGGGTTGTTTGTATTTTTTTTACAGGTAAAAGAGCTGATTACTTTGGGGCAATGCCCTGCAAAAGCCCTTTTAAGGGCTATTGGTAGATTAGTTTAGGCTAAGAATTTTTTTTTATTTGGGGGGCTTTTTTTATTTTGATAGGGCTATTAGATTAGGTGTAGTTTAAATACCTGTAATTTGTTTATTATTTTCTGTAATTTAGTGTTTATTTTTTGTTGTACTTTAGCTAATTTAATGTAGGTAATTGTATTTAATTTAGTAAATGTATTTAATTATAGTGTAGTGTTAGGTGTTATTGTAACTTAGGTTAGGTTTTATTTTACAGGTACTTTTTTATTTATTTTAGCTAGGTAGTTATTAAATAGTTAATAATTATCTAATAACTATTCTACCTAGTTAAAATAAATACAAACTTGCCTGTAAAATAAAAATAAACCCTAAGCTAGCTACAATGTAACTATTAATGTAGTTAATTATAGTAATTTTATATAGATTTATTTAAATTATATTTAAGTTAGGGGGTGTTAGGGGTTAAGGTTAGACTTAGGTTTAGGGGTTAAATACATTTATTATAGTGGCAGCGACGTTGGGGGCGGCAGATTAGGGGTTAATAAGTGTAGGTAGGTGGGCGGCAACATTGGGGGCGGCAGATTAGGGTTTAATAAATATATGTAAGGTGGCGGCGATGTTGGGGGCAGCAGGTTAGGGGTTCATAAGTATAATGTAGGTGGTGGCGGTGTCCGAGCGGCAGATTAGGGGTTAATAAATATAATGCAGGTGCGGCGATGTCAGGGGGGGCATATTAGGGTTAATAAGTGTAAGATTAGGGGTGTTTAGACTCAGGGTTCATGTTAGGGTGTTAGGTGTAGACATAAATTTTATTTCCCCATATGAATCAATGGGGCTGTTAAAGTGAGTTTTACGCTGCTTTTTTGCAGGTGTTAGACTTTTTCTCAGCCCGGCTCTCCCCCTTGATTCTATGGCGGAAATCGTGCACGAGCACGTACGACCAGCTCACTGCTGACTTAAGCAGCGCTGGTATTTGGAGTGCGGTAATGAGCAAAATTTTGCTCAACGCTCACTTCTTGTCTTTTAACGATGGGTTTGTAAAAACATGTAATACCAGCGCTGTAGGTAAGTGAGCGGTGAGACAAAACTGCTCGGTAGCACCGCATAGCCTCTAACGCAAAAACTCGTAATCTAGCCATTTGTTTGTATTGGTATGACCACAAAAAAAGTGGAGAGAAAAAAAAAAGCCAAATCTGACACATTCCCACGCAAAACTCAAAAAATGGACTGGACAAAAGTTATAGGCACTTTCTCAAAATTGTAAGAAATAATTGCATTCCAAGTTTGTGATGCTCCTGTAATTTATAATTAAACTCACCTGTATCAATTAACAGGTGCTGACAATATAGATATCACACCAGCAACCAGTTAAAATGGTGAAAAATGTACTCAACCTTTCTGTTGTGGTGTCTCTGTGTGCCACACTGACCATGGAGAAGAGAAAGAGCAGCAAATAATTGTCTGGGGATTTGAGAATAAAAATTGTGGAAAACCATGGACAATCTCAAGGTTACAAGTCCATCTACAGAGGTCTTAATGTTCCTGTGTCCACTGTGCGCAACATTGTCAAGAAGTTCACAGCCCATATCACTGTAGTTAATCTCCCTAGATGTGGACAAAAGAGAAAAATTGATCAAAGATTACAACGAAGGATTGTTTGAATGGTGGATAAAAAAACCTTGATCAACTTCCAGACAAATTCAAGCTGACCTTCAGGCACAGGGTACAAATATGTCAGCTTGCACTATACGTCACCATCTGAATGAAAAAGAACGCTATGGTAGGAGACCCAGGAGGTCCCCACTGCTGACACAGAAACATAAAAAAGCCACATTGGAATTTGCCAAAAATTACCTGAGGAAGCCAAAAATCCTTTTGGGAGAATGTGCTATGGACAGATGAAACTAGATTACAGCTTTTTGGTAAAGCCAATCATTGTAGTGTTTTCAGAAAAAGAAATTAGGCTTTTAAAGAAGACAATACAGTCCCTGCATGTCAAAAATGGTGGGAGTTTACTGATGTTTTTGGGGTTGCTTTGCTGCTTCAGGCACTGGATATCTTGACTGTGTGCGTGGCATTATGAAATCTGAATATTACCAAAGATTTATGTGGTGCAATGTAGGGCCCAGTGTCAGAAAGAGGTCATGGGTCTTACAGCAAGAACAATGACCCAAAACACACGTCAAAAAGCATGCAGAAATGGTTTTAAGAAAAGCACTGGAGATTACTGAATTGGCCAGCAATGAGTCCAGATCTCAATCCCATAGAGCACCTGTGGAGAGATCTAAAACAGCAGTTGGGAAAAGGAACCCTTCCAATCTGAGAGACCTGGAGCAGTTGGTTGAAGGAAGAGTGGTCCAAAATTCCAGTAGAGAGGTGTAATAAACTCATTGATAGTTACAGGAAGCAATGGATTTCAGTTTTCAGTTATTTTTTCCAAGGGGTGTGCTTCCAAATATTAAATTGAGGGTGCCAATAATTTTGTCCAGTCCATTTTTGGAGTTTTGCGTGGAATGTGTCAGATTTTGGCTTTTTTTTTCTCCACTTTTTTGTGTCATACCAATACAAACAAAAGAAATAAACATGAGAAGGCCTAAACAAATGTAATTGCAACAAGTTTCTGGGTGAAGTGGTGCATTATCTGACATAAATGAAAGGGTGCCAATATTTTTGGACATGGCTGTACATCACAGAGCCTGAAAAATGTACCTATTTACCCCTAAATCAACATAAACCCACTTCAATAACCCCTACTCTACTTAATCCCTACACAGTCAAT
Source organism: Bombina bombina (assembly GCF_027579735.1). Taxonomy (NCBI): domain Eukaryota; kingdom Metazoa; phylum Chordata; class Amphibia; order Anura; family Bombinatoridae; genus Bombina; species Bombina bombina. The sequence goes on from NC_069506.1 coordinate 242,509,573, forward strand.
ACCCCACATTAATCACCCCATACACAACTTAACCCTACACTGCTAATATCCCACAACAATAAACTCTCTACTCTATTTAACCCCTACACCCGGGAACTACCCCTACACTACTTAACCCCTAATAGCTACCCCCCAGGACCTCTAAACTACACCCCCTAAGTTAAAAAAATAAATAAACACCACGTACATTACAAAAAAAATAAAAAAACACATAACCAAAAAACAAAACAAAACATAAAAAAAACACTACCAAAAAAAAAAACAACTCAGGCCTATGCTAGAACTAAGTTCCCTTAGAAGGGCATTTTGTAGGGCATTGCCCTAAAAGTGATTAAGATCTTTTGGCCAATAAAAAAAAAATCCCTATTCTTCAAAAAATCCTATTCTAAAAAAAACATATCCTAAAAAATGATTGCCTTGAAAAGGTTATTGGTAGTGCATTCCCATAAAGCCAGTATAGCTCTTTTGTGAATCAGAAATAAGAAATCGCTATTCTGAAAAAACAAACAAAAAAAAAAACGTATCCTAAATGAAAAGTTAGAGAATTTTTAAAAAGCTATTATAAAAAAAATAATCCTAAAATAAATCCCAAAAGTTTCTCCTCACCTAACTTGAATCCGTGGCGGTTGTCTTCATCTACCTTATCCACAACGGCAGTCTTCAGCCACCTTCATCCATGGCGGCATCTATGTTATTCCGAAATTCTAATAATTTATTTATATTGTTATTATTAGTATTATTATTTTTACATTGTTCCAAGGTTACTACAAATAATATTTTATTGTTACAATACCACATTTAATTCACAAAAGAAAAGAAAGACTCTTTCAAAGCAATCCTAACATTTTGAATGGCAGCTCCTCCCATGACTTTCATGTCTCCAATAAGAGTTTCAGCAGTGTAATGTGCTAGAACAGGCATGCTGAATGATTATAGTGTGACTATAGTGCCCTAGCTCATTATCCCAAAGACATGTATATTTATGTATCTCTATGTTAAAGCTCTTTGCTGCCTTTTTTCTAATACCTGAGACCTCATATCTTTGAGCTCTTATAACTTTTTTATGCAATATTTTTGTCAATATTTTTTATTAGATGGTGTTATGAGTGTAAATTGTACTGTTTAAGGTAATTTTGATGTATTTTGTGCAACTTATTAATCAAGTGTAACAGTTATTAACCAGAGCTCTGAGGTCATGCTATCTGAATGCGCGTTAAATTCAATTACGCTTGAATGAAACGCACTTACTTTCAACTTGTAATTTCAAACAGGCGCGATAAACTCAACAGTTAGCGTGCCACTTGTAATCTAGCCCTTAGTCTTGGTCTTGGTTTCAAGCTGAACTCTCATTTACTCCACATATACAGCTGTTTGCCAAATCCTGTCATGCCCAGCATCTACACATTGGGGTCGATTTAACCAGGGCCGAATGGCCCCTGTTCCCCCTTTTTCCATGCAAGCCTTTAGGCTCGCTGGAAACTAAAGTTAAGAAGCAGCGGTCTTATGACCGCTGCTCCTTAACTGGTCTGCCTGCTCTGAGCAGCGGACATCAATTAAACCGATCAGATACGATCAGGTTGATTGACACCACCTGCTAGCGGCCGATTGGCTGCGAATCTGCAGGCTGGCATTGCACCAGAACTGCTTGTGCAATGCTAAATGCTGACAACGTGTGCTGTCGGCATTCAGCGATGTCTGGTAGACATGATACGCTACAGCGTATCATGTCCACCAGGCATTAATAAATTGGCCCCCAAGTCTGTAAAATTTGTACTTTCCATAACCAAGAAACTACCAAAATATGAATTCAATCACTTATTTTATCTCATATTGACTACTATGACCTACTTCTAAGTGGTCTTCTCAAACCCTTCTCTTCCCCTCCAATTTCTCATAAATTATTTAGGTAGACTCAGGTACCTAAGTAAAATATCCATGTTGGTTACTTTTCTCTGTCAGTTAATTCACTGGCTCCATGTGCTCTAAAATGCAGTTCAAAATATTTATTTCCTCAATTATCTCCATTTACTGCCTGAACCACTTTACTAGACCCACTTCTGACCTGTTTTGTCTGATTCTAACATTACTATTGCCCTCCTCCCACCTTGATGACTTCTCATGTGCTGCCCCTACTCTCTGCCACTCTCTACCCAGCTCCATCAGACTGTCTCAAACCATGTATTGCTTCAGATGCTCTTTGTAAAACTACTTTTTTAGAGAGGCTTACCACATCCCTCCTGAAGTTCCTCTTCATCCTAACCAACAAAATAAATATTACCTGCCTTATCTCACTGCTGTAATTATAATCCATGTGAAAAGTTATCCCAATCTGTTAACCAGTAGATTGTGAGTTCTTTGGACTAGGGCCCCTCCTCATCTAATATTAGTTTTGTCGTTTTTATGTATTTTTATTGTTTAATACCCCTAGTTATTAACACTATGAAATTTTGGTGGCATATTATAACTATTGATTGTATGCTGCAGTCCTTCAAAATTACTATCGGCTAGATTACGAGTTTTTGCCGGTAAGGCTGTGCGGTGCTAACGCTCCTTTTATTATCACCATTCACTTAAGACAGCGCTGGTATTACGAGTTTTCTGCAAGCCGGCGTTAGCCTCAGAAAAGGGAGCGTTGAGCAAAATTTAGCTCTACATCTCACCTCAATACCAGCGCTGCTTACGTTAGCGGTGAGCTGGCTAAACGTGCTCATGCACAATTTCCCCATAGGAATCAATGGGGAGAGCCGGCTGAAAAAAAAAACCTAACACCTGCAAAAAAGTACATTCAGTTCTTAACGCAGCCCCACTGATTCCTATGGGGAAATACTTTTTATATCTACACCCTAACATGAACCCCGAGTCTAAACACCCCTAATCTTACACTTATTACCCCCTAATCTGCCGCCCACAAAATCGTTACCACCTGCATAATATTATTAACCCCTAATCTGCCGCTCCGGACACCGCTGCCACCTACATTATACCTATTAACCCCTAATCTACTGCCCCTAACATCGCCAACACCTACATTATATTTATTAGCCCCTACTCTGCCACCCCCAATGTCGCCGCAACCTACCTACACTTATTAACACCTAATCTGCCACCCCCAATGTCGCCGCAACCTATCTACAATTATTAAACCCTAATCTTCCACCCCCAACGTTGCCGACACTATAATAAAGTTATTAACCCCTAAACCTAAGTCTAACCCTAACCCCCACTAATTTAAATATAATTTAAAATAATCTAAATAAAATTACTACAATTAACTAAATGATTTCTCTTCATCGTATATATAGACACATTTTATGTATATTTTCTAAGCTAAATATGAAATCCCTTTGTGCTAAGTAAATGTGTTTCCTTAAAATAACTAATGGAAAATGTTTGACTGCAAGTATCTATTTAATGGTTGAAACAGAAAGTGCTACCTTGGGATGGAAAAAAAATATTTCCAGCAATTTCAACTAATTCTTTTATTATAAAATTGTATGCTCTGTTATTTTATTATTGAAAGTTACAAAATAGTTATTTCATGTTACCTTCGTAAATGACATCATTCTTAAATAATAATGTTACTTTTTCAGATGCTCCAAGAAGTCCAGAGATTCAAGCTAAACATCTTCATGGTATAATATTTTATATTATTTGCTTAATGTTTTTCATTATTAGTTTACGGATTGCTAATGCCTCATTTATGTAAATTTCCATCCAAATAACCTGTCCATCCCAAGTTTGAGGCTTGTGAGGTGACATTTGACACCTGCATTTAACACTGTGTAAGCAATTGCTTGAGCATCCCAACCCACTGCGCTCATGCAACCAAGTGCATGAGACAAGGGCTTGTCAATCACCTTGGACAAATCAGAGATGGTAGAGAAGGTAAAGTCTGCTTCACAACTTGAGGTAGCAAATCTGCATCACAAGGACTCCCAAGCTGCTTATTCTGATTAATCACGTACATTGCCGATTGTTAATGGGCTTTCTTTTTTATAATAGCGCAGGTCCCGCCGCAAGCGCTATTTTAGACCGCTCTATTAATTGCATAATCCCCCTAGAAAGACTAGCGACATACAGGGTACGTTGCTGGTCTTTAAAGGATTATTAAATGGCACTTTATAGCCCTTATTAATGATACTATTGGGTCTGTTATAATCAGTAGAGTTGTACAAAATACACACCACTGCTTTTTGCATGTTTATTTACATTTAAAGCTATTACATTTCATTTGCTTTCCTGTGCGTTCAAATGGGGCCGTGGGATTACAATCCATCAGAAAACACTTTTAGAACAACTTTTTTAAGCCCTTCTTATTTAACAAATTTGACCTCTTAAAGCATATTTTGGGGTCTTACACATGGCATATCTTGTATGTATTTTTTTAAGTTGAAGGGATATGAAACCCAAAAATCTATGTTTAACGATTCAGATAGAACCTGCAATTTAAAACAACTTTACTTCTATTATCACATTGTCTTCATTCTCTTGGTCTCTTTTGTTGAAAAGCAGGGTCAGGAGTGTGTATGTGTCTTGAGCACAATATGGGAGAAGTTGTGCAAGAATGTAAACTAGGTGGCAGCACTATTATCTGCCATGTATTGCTCCAGAAACCTACCTAGCTGTCTCTTTAAAGGGACATTCCAAATCAAAATTAGAATCCACATGGATGCATTTCAGTTGTGAATAGAAGCATTTTGTAATAAACATGTATAGCAAAAATGTTTCCAATAAATGCTGTAACTGTTTCAAAAGTGTATTTAAGTATGCACCGTGCACCAGCATTTTTAACACAGCACTTGCTCAGAGAACCTAAGGGGCTTGTACCATCTGGTAATGACTTGATTTGTTAAAGGGCCACTAAACCCAAAATCTTTCTTTCATGATTCAGATAGAGAATAGAAATTTAAACAACATTACAATTTACTTCCATAATTTATTTTGCTTCATTTTTTAAATATCCTTATTAGTAGAAAAAGCAATGTACATGGTGAGCCAATCACACAAGGCTTCTATGTGCAGCAACCAATCAGCAGCTAGTGAACATATCTAGATATGCTTTTCATCAAATAATTTCAAGAGAATAAAACAAATTAGATAATAGAAGTAAATTAGAAAGATGTTTAACATTGCATTCTCTTTCAAAATCATAAAAGAAAAAATGTGGGTGGCATGTCCCTTTAATTGCTGACATGATACAATCCCCAATGGCACTCTGAGCAGCTGCAGTATTTAAAATCCTAGTGCACTGAAAAATGTTAATGCTAAAACAGTGATAACTTTTACTAGAAGCATTTTTTGCCAATACTTGTATATTGCAAATATGTTTCTATTTAAAGGTGTAATTAATCTATGCACATTTAAATTTTGACCAGAATAACTTGGGGACAAAGCAAATTTCATAATAGAAGTAAATTGGAAAAAAAAAACTTGTATGCTTTGTCCCCAAGTTATTCTGGTCAAAATTTAAATGTGCATACATTAATTACACCTTTAAATAGAAACATATAACTTTTTTTTTATTTTGTATTCCTTTTAAACACGCACACTTTACATATTTGCTCTCTTTTTATGTTTTATTTCTTACATGTTCATGCATACTCTGTTCTAGTTCATATAAATACAGCTATTTTATTTGTGCACTTTTCTTGCTCTTTGTAGTACATATTTGCTCTATCAACAAATATAAATCTCAATCACATACTAGTTTCTAATTTAAAGGGATATTTAACTCAAAATGTAATTCCCCATTAATCAACTAATGGAAATGAAATTACCTTTTTATATACATTCATTATTTAATGACAGAAAAAAAAATGCAGTGAAAGCTAGCTAAATAAATAATGGATATTTGTTTAATTTTCATTAATTAAAATATATTTTTATTGAGGTATAAGTCATGGCATACAATACATTTGAATAAGTTTCAATTACAAATTCAAAGGCTTAGGGGCCTAGTTATCAAGCCGTCAACCTCAAATACGCTGGAATTCCGCAGCGTATTTGTGGCGAGGCTGATTCGCCTTAGTTATCAAAGGCTAGAGACCGGAAAAAGTAGAATTTTGTGACGTAAACTTCGATCCGCCGGACTCAGTCCGACACAGATCGATTCTTACGTCACTCCAGATGTTCCGCACACAAGTACGGCACAATCTGACTACTTTTGCTAGTTATCAAAAAACTAGCAGGTACGCTCGGCACTTTTCCGGCCCAGCGTACCTGGTTTTCAAACCGCCACCCTGGAGGCGGCGGATCCCATAGGAATCAATGGGAGTCTGACCATAGCGAAAGTACAAGTTTGCTGCTGCCAGACATCCCATTGATTCCTATGGGAGCTGTCTACACCTAACACCCTAACATGTACCCCGAGTCTAAACACCACTAATCTGTCCCCCCTACACCGCCACAACTAATAAAGTTATTACCCCCTAAACCGCCGCTCCCGGAGCCCACCGCAAGCTACTCTATACATATTAACCCCTAAACCGCCGCTCCTTGACCCCCGCCGCAACTATAATAAATGTATTAACCCCTAAACCCGCCGCTCCCGGAGCCCACCGCCACCTACATTATACCTAGTAACCCCTATCCTGCCCCCCTATACCGCCGCCCTCTATAATAAAGTTATTAACCCCTATCCTGCCGATCCCGCACCTCGCCGCAACTAAATAAATAGTTTAACCCCTAAACCGCCGCTCCCGGACCCTGCCGCAACCTATATTAAATTTATTAACACCTAATCTGCCCCCCTACACCGTCGCCACCTATAATACATTTATTAACCCCTATCCTGCCCCCCACTACCCCGTCGCCACCTATATTAAATTTATTAACCCCTAATCTGCCCCCCCTACACTGTCGCCACCTATAATACATTTATTAACCCCTATCCTGCCCCCACTACACCGTCGCCACCTATATTAAATGTATTAACCCCTAATCTGCCCCCCCTACACCGTCGCCACCTATAATACATTTATTAACCCCTATCCTGCCCCCCACTACACCGCCGCCACTGTAATAAATTTATTAACCCCTAAACCTAAGTCTAACACTAACCCTAACAACCCCCTAACTTAAATATTAATTAAATAAATCTAAATAATATTTCTATTATGAACTAAATTAATCCTATTTAAAACTAAATACTTACATTTAAAATAAACCCTAATATAGCTACAATATAAATAATAATTATATTGTAGCTATCTTAGGATTTATTTTTATTTTACATTCAACTTTCAATTTATTTTAACTAGGTACAATAGCTATTAAATAGTTATTAACTATTTAATAGCTTACCTAGCTAAAATAAAGAGAAAATTACCTGTAAAATAAATCCTAACCTAAGTTACAATTAAACCTAACACTACACTATCATTAAATAAATTAAATAAATTAACTACAAACAGGGCCGGTACTAGGATTTTTGGCTACACAGGCGAGGATAAATTTTGCGCCCCCCCCCCCAAGTACATACCAAAGTACATACCCATTTTTTTTTTTTACAAAATGTTACAAATATGTATTTAAAAAAATATATATACACACACACACACACTATATATATATATATATATATATATATATATATATATATATATATATATATATATATATATATATATATATATATATATATATATATATATATATATATACACACACACTATATATATATATATATATATATATATATACACACACACTATATATATATATACACACACACTATATATATATATACATATACACACAACTATATATATATATATATATATATATATATATATATTAAATATCCAAGAAAAGAGCACTCACCAGGACTTGTACCTTAAAGCAATTACCGCTTTATTTTAACAAAGTGACGTTTCGAGGATTTTAACCTCGTCCTCAGACTTTACAACAGTGTACATACCTGAATGCCTTTTAAACCCTCCACCGACTATCACCGCGATACCGGAAGTCACCCGGCGTCCTGTGCGCAAGACTGCGCATGTCAGAGCGTCGGCATGGCAACCGGCCGCGGTGTACACTAAAAACAAAATTGTGAATACAAACGGTTACAATATAGAGCAGTTCAATTGTTACAATCTCAATGCACTTAACAATCTAACACTATCTATTATAAGAGCTAGATAGTTACAACACTTAACATCTCTACGATGCGTGTAGTTTACCGTGTCAAATTTACCTGACTATTTCTAAACTGGGAATAGGTATAGACATAATTTTGAATCAAACATATCACCTAGTATGGCTATACTAGCTATCAGAATACACTTTACTGCTAACATCTGGATAATACTCCCTAACCTTTGGTATCACAGATAACAGTGCCAGTCCAGGTTGGTATTCAACCCTCCGGGCACCAAAGTGCCCAGATTGAAGATCCACCTGGACTCGCACTGCAACAGGAGTCTATCCCTATCACCCCCTCTAGTTGGGGGTGGAATGTGATCGATGATCACATACCTCAGGTCTGCAACCGTATGGCCAGTCAGCGCAAAATGTCGTGCCACGGTTGGTCTGACCCCTTGTTTTTTATAGCCAATCGAATGGCTGCACGATGATTGGCCATACGGGTGCGCAAGTCGTCGATAGTCTTTCCGACATAGAATAACCCACACGGACAGTGTAATAAATACACTATATGCGTCGTCGTGCAGGTTACTCTATGCCGGATAGTGTATCTGCGATTGGTGGTTGGATGAACAAAGAATTTTGCGTTAGATAAACCACTACATGTGGTGCATCCCGTACACTTATAGCAACCAGGTTTCTTAGTCTGTAGCCAGTTCGATTTTTCGTAGCACAATACAGGGTCAACCTTCACCAGAATGTCCCGTAGAGAGCGTGATCTTCTAAAGCCTACTTGTGGATATCTGGAACCCCTAAATGGCAGATTTTTATCACTTTCCACGATATTCCAGTTCTTTTTTACCAATTTTTGTAGGTTCTGCTTGTCTGAGGTATAAGTAGTCGTCAATATCATCCTTCTCTCTTTATCCCTTTTTGTCACAGTTCTTAAAGCTGTATCCTGATCCATGGAGGTAAACTTCTGGAAGTGTTGGTTAATCTGTTTCTCTTGGTAACCCCTCTGTAAGAATCGTGCTTTCATTTCTATCAACTGTTGTTGGGCATTACTCTGTTTGTTGTTATTCCGCATAACCCGCTTGAATTGAGAGATAGGTAAAGCCTCTTGAGTGATGGAGGATGGCAGCTAGTAGCCTCCAATAATGAGTTCCTATCTGTCTCCTTTTTTGTACAAAGTTGTGCCCAACACACCATCTTCCATAGATATTCGCAGGTCGAGGAAATCTACTGATGTGGAACTCTTGGTCATCTTGAATTGTAGCTTTGGATTAATGGTGTTTAATATCCTATGCCAATCATCTAATTCCTCCTCCGTACCTGACCATAGAATGATCAAATCATCTATATAGCGTTTGAAATATTTAATGTGTTGGTGTAGAAATAGATCCGTGTCACGTTCTTCAAATTCTGCCATAAATAAATTGGCGTACGATGGGGCCATATTAGACCCCATCGCCGTCCCTTGTAGTTGCAAAAAGAACGATTTCTCAAACTTGAAGTAGTTTCTGCTGAGGCAGAGATCCAATAGTTCCAGGATTAACTCTACTGGAGGTCCCACGTATGGGTATCGATTCAATTGTTTGCGAACTGCCATCATCCCCTGTTCGTGTGGTATGGAGGTATACAGACTAACCACATCCAATGTTGCTAATAAGATGGGTTGTTTGATTGTTGGAAATGATTTGATCTCTTTGATCAGACTAATCGAGTCCAACAGAAACGAAGGCATATTGCGGACACATGGTTGGAGTATACTATCCAGAAATACTGCTACCGGTTGTAAGAGGGATCCTATGGAGGACACAATAGGTCTGCCCGGTGGGCAATTCGGGTGCTTATGGATCTTCGGCAGTGTGTAAAAAGCCGGAACCCTTGGGAACTTTACTTCCATAAAGTTCCTTTCTTGTTTCGTCAACCATCCAATCCTGAATGCTCGATCCAAAACTTCATCTATCTGTTTCTTGAACAACATGGTAGGATTGTAGGTCAGTTGTTTGTATGTAGCCGTATCCGTCAGCTGAGAAAGTATCTCTTGCTTGTAGTAAGAATAGTCCATTATGACCAATGCGCCTCCCTTATCGGCCTCCCTAAAGATTAGATCTTTATTTGTGCTCAAGTTATCCAGTGCTCTCTTTTCTTCTTTGGTTAAGTTGTTTCTGCAACCCGGTTTAGCCGAATTACACATTCTCTCTGTGTCATCCAATAGTAGTCTACTGTACGTTTTAATGCTAGGATTTGTACTTGAGCAATCATAGGTGCTTTTAGGTTTTAATTTGTGGATGTTAGCAGTTTCTTCAGTAGTATCTCCAAGTCCCATACCAAAATGCTCCTTCAATCTTAAGTTCCGTTCAAATTTTTGCATATCTATGTACATATCAAAGGGTTTGTAGAAAGCTGTTGGGATAAACGACAAGCCTTTATTTAGTATCTTGATCTCCAACGCTGACAACTGGTAAGAGCTGAGGTTGATTACTATGTCATTCGTTACATTCTGCGTTTGGCTCTGGGTGGTCTGCCCCTTACCACCCCCTCTCCTGATGTGCGTCCGATGCCTGCCAAGTTTTTTGATCTTGTAGTGATCCCCCCATCAAATGATCTTTGTGATGCTTCGGTAGATGTTATCCCATCTGAGTCAGTGCTATTGCCGGAAGAATCTATTGTGGTCATATTTCTTGGTTTGTAGAATCTTGGTCTCCTAGGTCTGATTTCAAAGGTCCTCTGTCTTTCTTCTGCCGAAAGTAACCACCTATAGACCTTTTTCTCTTTATAATCAGATTCTACAGCATCCCACTTCCGATTCTTGAAAGTTAGCAATTCTGTTTCGAAATCCAGTACTTGTTTGGTTAATTTTTCTAACCATTTGTTTTCTTGATCGGCTTCTAGTGTCGTTATGTGTGTAAATTCAAATTGTTGAATTTCGACATCGACTTTATCCAGTAATATTCTCACTTCTTCAATGACCAGAAGCATCAAATCTAAAGCGCATTTATTCAAAATGCGACACCACTTTATGCAAAACGCAGGGTTGTTCCTGCCTATAGTCGGAATGTTCTTTACTCTGAATCCTCTAGGAATAAAGAGTTTCCTATGATAATCTGATAGGAAAGTTCCGTGCAACGTTAAATCGATCTTTCTTTTTTTCAGTTTCAATATTTTGCATATAGGTGGGAGGGCTGTTCCTTTAAATCCCTATTAGGAACAGTAGCAAACCGGATTCTATTGGCATCATCCTCCGTATAATTGAATGTAGTAGCGCCTTGAACGTTCTCATCTGGTGTCTCCATTTCCCCCAGTGTTGTAGTCAGAGGCTCTATATTGTAATCCATCGTGTATAGTGTATTAAAAAACCGCTACCGGTTTAAATCAGTAGAATAGCCAGAGGTAGGGAAATCTAATAGTTCAGGGTGCCAGAGTTAAACCGTAGTACACAAAATCCCAAATGAACTCTGCACTCACTCCGCTGTTCAACCGCCCAGGGTGCATCCAATGCCGCAGTGTGCCTTTACAAATATCCAAGAAAAGAGCACTCACCAGGACTTGTACCTTAAAGCAATTACCGCTTTATTTTAACAAAGTGACGTTTCGAGGATTTTAACCTCGTCCTCAGACTTTACAACAGTGTACATACCTGAATGCCTTTTAAACCCTCCACCGACTATCACCGCGATACCGGAAGTCACCCGGCGTCCTGTGCGCAAGACTGCGCATGTCAGAGCGTCGGCATGGCAACCGGCCGCGGTGTACACTAAAAACAAAATTGTGAATACAAACGGTTACAATATAGAGCAGTTCAATTGTTACAATCTCAATGCACTTAACAATCTAACACTATCTATTATAAGAGCTAGATAGTTACAACACTTAACATCTCTACGATGCGTGTAGTTTACCGTGTCAAATTTACCTGACTATTTCTAAACTGGGAATAGGTATAGACATAATTTTGAATCAAACATATCACCTAGTATGGCTATACTAGCTATCAGAATACACTTTACTGCTAACATCTGGATAATACTCCCTAACCTTTGGTATCACAGATAACAGTGCCAGTCCAGGTTGGTATTCAACCCTCCGGGCACCAAAGTGCCCAGATTGAAGATCCACCTGGACTCGCACTGCAACAGGAGTCTATCCCTATCACCCCCTCTATCACCCCTCTATAGAGCCTCTGACTACAACACTGGGGGAAATGGAGACACCAGATGAGAACGTTCAAGGCGCTACTACATTCAATTATACGGAGGATGATGCCAATAGAATCCGGTTTGCTACTGTTCCTAATAGGGATTTAAAGGAACAGCCCTCCCACCTATATGCAAAATTATTGAAACTGAAAAAAAGAAAGATCGATTTAACGTTGCACGGAACTTTCCTATCAGATTATCATAGGAAACTCTTTATTCCTAGAGGATTCAGAGTAAAGAACATTCCGACTATAGGCAGGAACAACCCTGCGTTTTGCATAAAGTGGTGTAGCA